>NC_090440.1:765684739-766002239 GCF_031143425.1 Pleurodeles waltl
GAGTGTTGCTGCACAACATAACAATCAAAGGGTCAAGACTGCCTGGGATCGAGAACCATATTTCAGTGCTTGTTTGATTAAGTAGAGGAACCCAAAACTGAAGTTAGTTGCACTTCTAGATGTGGGGTTGAATACCTAGAAGACATAAATGAGTTCCTGACAGAGAAAATTAGCTCCTGCACATGCAGAGAGAGTGGGACTCTTGTCACAGATTGAGCTGATCTTTTTTTGCATTTTTATATAGCACAAACATGGCCTGAAGATATTGGAGGACTTTACATGAGCACCAGTTACATTACAGAAGATCCTATATTTTTTTTTAGGCAAAGGAAGATTAAGGGCCTGATTTGGATTGCGACGGATGAGTTACTCCCTCACAACAGTGACGGATATCTTGTCCACCAAAATATAAAACCTTTATTTCCTATGGGATTTATATTTTGGCGGATGGGATATCCGTCACCATTGTGAGGAAGTAATCCATTCGTAGAAATCTCAATCAGTCCCTAAGTGATTTGCCCAAGATCACAGGAGGTTGAGATGACGCAGAGGTTTGATCCTCTTTCCTCAGTTCCAAAGTCTATATCTCTGGTCCTTACACCACAGCTAAGTCCCTGCATACATATTGCTGAACCCCTGCATTGACACAGCAGAGATTTTGCACAAATGGAGTTAAACTCCTTCAGATATTCAGATGATTGAGCAAAGTCCCTGTAGACATAGAGCTCAGTCCATGCACAGCATAGGTTGTGTTAATTAATAGATTCTGTTGAGCCAGCCCACAGGCAGAGTTCAAATATTCATTATTGCACTGTAAATTATTCTGTGAGGATTGAGACACTGGCGACCAGCCTCTAATCTGTGGGAGTACCACAGATCTCACACCCAGGTTAGTCTCTGACATGGCCTGACTCTGATAGGGCGACAGGAGGAAAAGGTGGGAGAAAGGATGGGAGTTGGAAAAAAGGGATTGAGAAAAGATATTGAGGGGAAGGAGAAAGAGACAGAGATATGTAGAGAGTAGTGACAGAGAAGAGCAAGCAAGTTTGAGGGAATATGGAGGGAAGAAAGAGAGGAAAAAGAACTGAAAGGAGAACATGACTAATATGGGAAAGAGGATCGAAAGTATGTCCAATGGGAGACGGCAGGATGAGTGATGTGTGGACAAGCAGCTGGCAAATAATACTCCACATTATGCTTATTACTTTTGCTCTGTTTTTCACCAGACATCTGACTGTCACCTTGTGAGTGGGCAATGCCGCTGCTGGTGGTGCATGTTTTAGGTACAAAGAAACATTTTGGATAACACCACTTAAGTTATTTTTTTCACAAACTAAGCACTAGGCAGTTGTGAAGGTGTTTCACACAACATAGTCACTTGTCAGCCATGTTTTAGGACTGTAGAAGGTAGTATAACTACTTTTGAAACTTTCACATAGGGCATCAAACATTAACCTTTCATAAATATTGGTGAGTTGAGTCTTTTATTAAGATCTTGTATAAAAATAAACATTGACAACCCAATTTATTTGGCTTCTGTAAAGGTAAATTATATATTAGAATGATCTCTAATACATACCAAAGGACATCATGACATTGGCAGCATCCCTAGCACAAAGAATTGGTACTGGGCACGTGCTAGCAGGAGTAGGAGCAGCACACGGTGTTTTCAAAGAGAGGAAGTACAAAAAGGACAGCTGTTGTGAAAGCTTCCCTGAGGAACAGGTAGAAGACATGCATGGGTAGAAACATGTCCCTCTCTCATAGAACAGGAACAGATGGAACAGCAGCAGTGCAAGCTGTGCTTGCTTCTAGAACTGGTTCAACTTAAGTGACAACAGTGCAATCTTCCTTTTACCTACAGAACATGTATGGCCTTGGCAGCAGCATTGTAAGCTTCACTACATATCAAGCCCCTACAGTGCAAGCTTTCTTTCCTCACGGAAAAGTAAAAATGAGATGTACTCATCATCTAGACCATTATCTCTGTTACACCCTGATGGGTACACTGGAGATACGTTACTATTAATAAATCACTACATTGTTGAGAAATATGTAAATATTTATGTTAAATACCACCATGTTACATTTCAACCTAAAGTGTATATGCATATAGACAAACCTGAACCTTATGCATCAGACACAAATCAGAAATGTAATTAAGGTGAAGCTCCTGTATAATGACTAAGTCAACCTGGGAACCTAGCTTTGAATTCAGCTTGGATCATGGCTACAAATTGTGCAGTTCTGGCAAATCTGTACTGGCCTCATTACGAGTTTGGCGGTCCCGCAGCGGGACTGCCAAACTCGTGGGGAGGACACCACCACCATGGCTGTGGCATCCCCCCTGCCCTATTACAATGTTCCTGCTGGGCTGACCGGTGGGAACATTTCAATAGAGCGTGCCCACCAGTCAAACTGGCAGGTACAGTGCTACAAGAGAGCACTTGGCTCCCTTAAAGGAGCCGAGTGCTATCATAGCACAGAGGGGGCCGACCAGCTCCCTCCAAATGCGCACTGTCTGCAAAGCACAGCCTATGGCCCCCAGCACACCCTCACTGCCAGCCTTTCTATACTGGTTAGACAGCCATGGAAAGGCTGGCGGTGAAGTGAGTTGTAATCAGCTAGGTGGAGCTGAGTTCAGTGTTGCCCTGTCTGAGTACAACTCTGACCACTGTCGTGCTGTTGGGAACCATGCTCCTGGTGGGGATGGCGGTCCCCTGGCGTGTCCGCCCATCAGGGTTGTAATTGACCAGGCGGACCGCCTGGAGTGCAGCGGTCTGACCGTCAATGAGAGTGTAGGAGTCCTCAGACTGCCACAATCGTAATAAGGCTGTTAATCTGTGATGATGGTATCATTGTGTATAGCTGTGTGTAATTCAAAGATTTAGGCTTCCGTTTATTGTATGCGGTCTTGCTTTATCTCCATCACAACCTATAATATACAACACTCTGTTGCCCCCGCTAAGTCTGTGTTAAAAATATATAAACTCATCCCCCTTATTACTCTCTGTGAATGCCGATTCCTTTTGGGCTCTTTGTGAACACCCCTCATTTTGCAGCAGTCACATAGAAACCCCATATCATTTTCTTTATCCAGTATACGTGGTACATCTTTAATAGTGTTCCCGTAAGTCTCCTTCTTGATGTCTGAGGGAGCACTTTCTTGTGTTTATCTGGGGATCCCACTCATAAACATATTTTTGCTCCTTAAAGCATTTGTTTATTATGTGTCTGATGTTGCTTTTAGTAAGAAAAGACACCTTTACAAAAAGGCTTTCTTTTTTGTGTATCAGACATGTACACAGGTACAAGATTCACTTGGTACAAATCATCCTGCAGACATCTGATACCCTCAGGTCTGGTGGATGGCATTGAAGCTCCAGCAGTGCTTAGGGGCATATTTACGAGCCTCTTTGCATCGTTTTTGCATCATGCAATGTGGTGCAAGAGTGACACAGCTGAAAAATTAGGTCTATGATGCCACCTTGCCTGGCCTGGCCCTGAGTGGCTTCATGAATCTCGAGTGATCCAACTCAGAGCAACTCTCGGCACTGGATTAATCAGCACAAGGGAGGTATTTCCATGAGTGTTGCATGGGTGTTCCCATGCAACATCTATGAATATTGGCATATTTCCACATTTTCCAGAAGTGGTAGACCTGGGGATGTGCCAAAAACA
Source organism: Pleurodeles waltl (assembly GCF_031143425.1). Classification (NCBI taxonomy): domain Eukaryota; kingdom Metazoa; phylum Chordata; class Amphibia; order Caudata; family Salamandridae; genus Pleurodeles; species Pleurodeles waltl. The sequence continues at coordinate 765,688,421 of NC_090440.1, forward strand.
TATGCTTCCCCACATGAGGTATAACAAGGAGAAATGTCTTTATTTCTCCTCATATTTGTTCCTCTTTCTGTGAGGAAAAAGCTTCAGGGAATTGTTTTTGTGCAGGACGCTGCCCCTTCCTACACAAAAACAATCCTGCATGCAACAGAGGCACCCTTGAACTATGGTGCAAGGGTGCCTGCGTTGGCACTAGGCTGCCAAAAGCATACCGCTGCTTGGGAAAAGGCAGGAATACACCATATTGACTCACATACAACACATCCCTGCCCTTTCTCTGTCACACAGTGCAGCACAGCAAAGTTATTTGCTGCTCTACACTGCGTGACAATCTCGTAAATACGCCCTCAAGTGTCTGAGTGGAATTATTAGTGAAGCCATTGCATCTGGCTTCATTGTGTCCATGCGTGAAAATACAGTCATTCATGAGTGTTGTTTGCATGTGTTAGTACATTAAGGGAAGACATCTTGACTATGTGTGCTCTTATACTGGCTCTGAGAATGTCTAATCTTGCATTGTGTGAACTGGTAGACCCATCATTGCCGCTTGAAGTACTAGCCACCCCTGAGGTTGCGCCCCTTAGTGCACATGACTACAGTCTGATCTTCTAGACCACAAATCTAAAGGTACAAACAACATGTCTGCCAAGCATTTCTAGAAGTTCAATTATACAAGTCCTTTTTTGTTTCCTGAATATGTAATGGAGTAATCGGAGGAACCAAATGCTGAGAAACTTATCTTAAAGCAACAACCATCTGTAATTGCATCCTTTCTTGTCCTGTCTTTGATTGTAAGTAAGAGTGTATTTCACAGAAAGCCATACATTATTATTTTCGATTCCTGACAGAAATATATACTTTTCAGTCTTGTTTTTAACATAGTCCTAAATTATATTGTTTACTAAGCTATCATTGTATATAATGTTGATATTTATGATATTTTTCTTAAATAGTTGTGTTAGCTGTGAAATTTATTTTACGTATTTAATTTAAAATAGTTTGATGTTATGTATATTTATTAAAAAATTGCAATGTTTATTGTATTTACCTTTAAAATGTATTTATTTAAAAATTTTAAATACAAATATATGTTTAATAAAATATTTAGTAGCAGGTTGTTGGATTTATAGGGGGAAAGTGTGCCAAGATTTTTAAAGTATTTTTGTTTAAATATTTTTTACTTTAATTCTTGAATTTTAATTTAGTTGTTAACCCCATGGGTGCCTGGGACGTAATGGTTATGTCCTGGGCAACACCGCTCTGGTGCTCAGGCTGTAACCGTTACGTCCTGCACCCAGCCTTCAGGGGAAGCGCTAGCGCCGGCCCTGAGGGCCTCCCACCCCCCTCCAATGGGCAGGGATGGAAGAGGAATCACTTCCCCTTCCACCCCAAATCCCCCTGCCCTCCTCAGTGATGTCTGATGATGTTAGTGCACGATCGCGCACTGACCTCATCAGAGGCCGCCCCCATCACTCTGGAAGCTCCTTTCCTTTCATGTCTCTTTGAGCATTTCTGCAGCCCGATCGTGAAGCGATTGGGCTGCAGAAATGCCTACTAGACACCAGGGATTTGTGTTTTTGTTTTGTTTGTTTGTTTATTACACATAAAGGGAGAGGCCCTTTAGGCAACGGTGCACCGTAAGTAAGGCATTTTTATAAAGCCTTTTCTGCACCCCCTGGGGGCAGATCGTCCCTTTTCAATTAGGCCGATCTGCCCTGGGGGGGGGTGGGGGGGGGCAGAAGCCACTAGGGATAATTTCTTTTGTACATAATCAATAAAGGGGAGCAACCCCTTGAGCAAGTGTCACTCCCCTGGGGGGCAATTTTTTATTAGGCCATTTTTGCTTCACCGGGGGCAGATCAGCCTATTTAAATTAGGCTGATCTGCCCCCGGGTGGCGGGGGGGGGGGGGCAGAAGGCACCAGACACCAGGGATTCTTTTTTTATTTTTTTTACATAAATAATGAAGTGGAGTGACCCCTTGAGCAATGGTCAACCCCTGGGGGGCATTTGTTAAGGCCTTTTCTGCCCTCCCGGGGTAAGATTGACCTACTGTAATTAGGCCGATCTCCCCCCAGGGGGGACAGAAGGCAATAGACACCAGGGCTATTTTTTTCAAAAAAATGTACACGTGGGGAGCAACCCCTTAGGCAAGGGTCGCTCCCCTGGGGGGCAAATTGTTTTTGGGCCATTTCTGCCTCCTCTGGGGGCAGAGCAGCCTATTTTTATTAGGCCAATCTGCCCCCAAGGCAGACAGAAACCACTAGACACTAGGGATTTTTTTTTTACATCAATTTCACGCAAGGGGAGCTACACCTTAGGGGCAGATCGGCCTATTTTAATTAGGCCGATGGGCAGAAACCACTAGGCATCAGGGATTTTTATTTTTTTATTTTTTTTACTGATGGGGAGAGATCCCTTAGGCAAGAGTCGCTCCCGTGGGGGGCAATTTTTTTTTAAGCCATTTCTGCCCACCTTGGGGGCAGATCAGCCTATTTTTCTTAGGGCAGTCTGCCCCCGAGGGGGGCAAAAACCACTAGACGTCAGGGATTTTTTTATTTGCGCAAATTTTACTCAAGGGGAGCGACCCCTTAGGCAAGGGTCACTCACCTAGGGGCAAATTTATTTTAGGCCATTTCTGCCCCCCTTGGGGCCAGATCCGCCTATTTTTTGTAAGGCCCATCTGCCCCCAGGGTGGCCGAAAGCCTACCACAGACCAGGGAAGATTTTTTTTCAAAAAAAGAGGGTAGAGGTATGGCCATACCCCACCCCACATAAATGGGAAGAAAGTTGTTCTGCCCACCAGTGGGCAGATGGGGCAATTACCCCGATCCACTCCCAGGGGGGCAGAAAGCCTGCTAGATGCTAGGGAATTAAAAAAAATAGTGTGGTGGTGGCTACCAACCAGTATGGGCATGGTTATGCCCCCACCCCAACTGAAGGGGGTAACAGTCTTTCAACTCTCCCCGGCACACTGAAACATCTTATGCCACGGCAGGCAAGAGGACATTTGATTATTTTAGGTTTGGTTTTACATTTGGGCCATGAGAGCTTGTCTAACTCTGAAAATCGTCCCACTTGGAATGGTGAGGGCTGCAATTTTTGGACTTTGGGATGCGTCCATTCAGAAACATCTATGAGAGCTAGACACATCTGAAAACAAAACATCTGGGTGAGTCCAGGGTGGTCTGCTTCACATGCACCCCACACCATTTTCATACCCACAATACCCTGAAAACCTCCAACTTTGCTTGAAATCACACATTTTTCCCCACATTTTTGTAATGGAACCTTTTGGAATCTGCAGGAATCCACAAAATTCCTACCACCCAGCATTGTCACATCTATACCGATAACAATTCTGCCCCACTTGTCAGCATGAAAACGTTTTTTTTCAAACTGCCCTTTTGGACCCGCTTTGGTTCCCCCTCAATTTTGACATGTTTTTGGCTCTTCCCTGTCACAGGCACTTGGCCCACCTACACAAGTGAGCTATCATTATTATCAGGAGACTTAAAGGAACCTTAGGTGGCAGGAAATTTGTGCCAATGAGGTGATCCCACACAGAAATGTGGGAAAAATTTGATTTTTTAGCTAAATGTGAGGTTATTTTCTGAAATCTTTTTATTGTTCTTTCAGCTATATCATAACAGTTGGACTTTACGTCAACATTAACACAGTAGGCATTCATAATTGTTAGGCATACGCACAGTTATAAGAATGAACAGCAGGTGCCTATACAGACTTAATGATGACAATCAGAGCTCTGGATGGAGCTCTCAAACACACCCTGCTAGATTCATTAGGGTACGCCTACATCTAGTATGGATGATAAATGCAAGGAAGGATCGAGTCTCTGGTGTGAGATACAGAATAATAGATGTCACGGCACCCCCCCTAGCCCTTACGCAAGGGTCTGTGCACATTTACAGAGATACACATATAAGTGCTGGTCCTGGAGTTAACAACAAAAAACAATAGTAACATTCTTAAACAATGGAGTGCTATATCTTCAAGTGATTGATAGTTGTATAATCGTATCCTCATGTGTGTGGAGGCCCCTCGATGTTTCATGTGTGTGCTAACTTGTGTTAGGTCTATGCTTAAGCACTGGCTGTCTGATGCCTATGTTGACCATGCCTACGCCACTGAAATGAAAGCTTAACAAGCAATAGGCGCTCAGGCGAACTCCATCACATGCTCCCATACTTATATTGGGCGCAAGTTCATCTCGATTACTAATCTAATGCCTCCGAACCGGAGTCCGCACCTGGGTTCTGTAAGTGTGCCAGCATCTCCTCCCCGCTGTCAGATAATGGATATTTGCGCAGCCCAAGTGCATCTTCCCGCCTCAATGCCACCCTTCCGCACCTGCCCAAATCAGAAATGATTGCTTCCAAGCCAGATCAGTAGGTGCCTCTGCAGACTTCCATCTGCGGGTTATCAGCCTTTTAGCTGTCACTAAGCCCAGGTCTAAAAATCTTGTGGTAGCCTTGTGGCGCGTACTCCTAGGGAATAGACCCAGCACGAAGACCTTCCATGTAAACAATACTGTACGTGTCGTGCATGCTGATAAACTGTCTACTACGGCTCTCCAGTAACAGTGTAAGGAGGGACAGGACCATAACATGTGGATCAGATCTGCATTAAGATGTTGGCAGCAGGGGCAGACTGCATCGCAACGGGAGAAGTATCTGTTAATGCGAGCTGGCGTAAGATATGCCCTGTGAATGATATAGAATTGTATAAGTCGAAATCTGGAGTTGCAAGGTATATTAGTGTGGCTAGAGAGAACAGAATTCCACTGCGAGTCCGTGAAATGGGTAGCCGATTCATTTTCCCAGGCCACACGCAGTGTGGTGTACTCTTGGGTCGTGTGCATTCTCAGCGCATTCGTGAACCACCTGATCAGGTGTCGTCCCTGCCCCATCACTTGTATGTATTAGTAAATGGGTTGAAGGAGCAGTCGATAGGTCCCCCATTTAGTGAATAAGGATCGCAACAGCTAATTGTATAGCAAAAACTGCCCCACAGGAAGGCCCGCCTCCTGAACCAGATCGGAGAACGAGATCAGCCTACCGTCATTGTACAGATCACCCAACATGCACAGCTCCACTGCATGCCACTCGCGTAATTCAGCTCCCGACGTGACTTTGGAGCCACGAAGAGTACCCAGCAGGGCCAAGGCTGGGTCAAACGCAAGAGTCTCCCTCGTGAGATGCAGGGACCTTCGGTAGCAGCTGTGGGCCACCTTAAGGAAAATCTGCTCCGGCGGCGCCAAGCGTGTGAGAGGGTGAAACAAATGCGCCACCTGCATAAGGGACCAGGGGCCCGCACTAGACACCGTATCAGAAAGATGAAGGCCTGCTAGCCATTTGGACACCCACTGGAGCTGGGAAGCCAAGTAATAATGCTCCAGATTAGGGGCTGATAGACCGCCCCGCTCCAGTGGCATGTAGAGTTTCCTGAGCGCGACTCTGAAGCGCCCCTTATTCCAGATAAATTCTATCAGCTTGGGCTCCAGGTCCCTGAAAAAACTGACCGGTATGTAGTGTGGAAGGTTGGGAAAATAGTATAATAAGCGCAGTAGAACAATCATTTTCAGTAATGCAATCCTCCCTGCCACCGACAGTGGCAGCGTTCGCCAGAAGGCCATTTGGGATCTAATGGAGGACACCGCCCTCTGAACGTTACCGTCAAATAACTCTTCTTTATGGTGGTAAATATGAATGCCTAGATATCTAAACGTGTGGGGTTGCCAAGGAACTGCGATTCCAGATAGGCGCGGTTCTGGGTTTGGGAGTGTAGGATCAAAGGGGAAGAGGCCCGATTTAGACTAATTAACCCTTAGTCCAGAGAGCGAGGCGAACTGCTGCAGAAATGTCCCGACTTCTGAAGGAACCCGCGTGACGTCTCTAAAATACAGTAAGAGGTCATCGGCATATAGTGACACCGTGTGCAGGCCATCTCCTAGGGCAATTCCCCAACAGGAGCCCCTATCAGGTAGTACAGCAGCCAAGGGCTCCATGGCAAGGGAAAACAGCAACGGGGAAAGGGGGCAACCCTGCCTCGTGCCTCTGCGCACGTCTATCGGTTCCGAAATATTCCCCCCCACCTTGACCCAGACCTGAGGATTAGTGTATAGTAGTCTAACCATGCAAAGAAAGCGGGGCCCAATGCCGAACCGCTGCAGGACCTCAAAAAGGAATGGCCACTCTAAGGAATTAAAAGCTTTCTCGAGATCGAGGACCAGGCATCCCGCCAATGGCCAATCCCGCCTCGAATAGTGCATAACACGGAATAGCTGCCTAAGGTTGTGTGATGTATCTCGTGCAGGCACGAATCTGTTCTGATCTGTGTGTACCAGATCCGGCACCATGGGCGCCAGACGCGATGCTAGGGTCTTGGCCAATATTTTATAGTCTGTGTTGAGCATTGCCAGTGGACGGTATGAGCCCAGTTCCGTCGGGTCCTTGCCGGGTTTGGGAAGGGATACTAGCATCGCCTCATTCTGGGATGCCGACAAAAGTCCACTCTGCACAGATTCTTCGTATATGCGGAGGAGCTGGGGTGCAAGGATCGAGGAGAATGCCTTGTAAAAATCAGCCAGTAGACCGTCGGGACCCGGTGTTCTACCCGCGGATAGCTCATGGATACTAGCTTGGATCTCCGTGCGATCAAGAGGCTCCTCCTGTGCATTCCTCTGGGCTGCTGTCAGACGAGGGAGCGTAATCTCAGAAAGGAATTCTGCACAGGCCCGTTGGTGGGGAGTCGCAGCCAAGAAATATAGAGTTCTATAGTGCTGCATGAACGCGGAATGAATTTCCAAGGGCGTATGAAGTAGGTTTACAGCCTCCGAACGAACCTCAACGATTGGACCATGGTCTCATTTGTTCCTGGTCAGCCAGGCCAGGACCCTGCCCGATTTTTCTGCAGAGGCATGTGTGCGCGCCGAGTGAGCAGCGTAGTTTAAGCGACGCAACCGCTCAAGAAGAGTTAAGCGCTCAGCCCGTATCTTTGATAGCAGGGCTATCTCAGTGGTACTTCGGGCGATTTCCCGTTCAGGGCACAGCAGGCTCCGCTCCATGTGGGCGAGTTCGCGCTCCACTGAGCGACACAGATTCCATTGCGTCCCCATACAGTGGCCCCTAATAAAAACCTTAAAGTTGTCCCACTCCAGCAGACCCGAAGATGCAGTACCTTCATTATGTTCAAAGTATTGAGGAATTGCAGCAGCTATCGATGCTTTAAATGCTGCATCTTCCAGGAGCTCAGGTCTAAGTTTCCAATTGGGGACAGCTGGAGGGGAGACATCCCAACCCAAGCGCACAAATTGTCGGTTGTGGTCGGAATGTGTGCGACCCAGGTAGTCCGTGTCTATGACTGCAGAGTGTAAATTTTGTGTACATAGTATTCTGTCAAGGCGCACATGTAGGGAGTGTGGGGCAGAGTAATATGAGTAAATTCTATCTGTGGCATTACGGTGTCTCCATATATCGAGCAGATGCCAGTTTTTGGTCCAGGTGGCCAACGCGCACGCAGCCGACACGGTGGGCGATGTAGGCAGAGGGGGGAAGGAGCAGTCCAAGTCTGTCTCTAGCACTCTGTTAAAGTCTCCTCCCAGTAACCAAGGATAATCACTCCACCTCGATAGCTGATTAGACAATGTGTGTAGGAAAGAGGCCTGATTCACATTCAGGGCGTATAGCCCGACCCGCAAGCCGCCCCGCACCAATGCAAATCTCCCCTAAGCATCTATGATTTGGTCTTCTGCTACAAAGGGGACACCCGGCCTGATCCAGACTAGGGCCCCCCTGACATAGGTGGAGTGACCCGTTGCATATAATTGACCCCTCCAGCGCCGCTGTAAGCGGGGATCTCCGGTAGTGCTAAATGGGTTTCTTGCAGAAAGACTTTGTGCGCAGAGTGTCTTTTAAGGTATGAGTGTATGGAATATCTACGCTTAGGTGTTTGTATGCAGCGCACATTCCACGTAAGAGCGATGTATGAGTTCATGGCAGTGCTTGGTTGGTGAGGCTGTAAGCCATCCACTCGGCCCGTAAGCGCCAGGTTGTACATACAATGGCGGGGCTCCAACACAGTCAGGCATCTTATGTATAGACTCCAAACCAACAATAACAAACCAAATACCATCAGAGCAGAGGAACAACCAGTTTCCGCCCAAACCAAATAGCCCATGAGTGCAACAAAATAGTTATACATATTAGTTCTCCACTAGTAGGAGAGTGGGATTGGCTGTATGACGTAAGAGTGAGCGTGTGGTAAGTTGTGCACCCCGGCTTGTGTGGATAACGGAGTGTGGGGCCAGTGGCTATCAATGCCCATGAACATCAGGTGTACCAGTGCAAACCTCGCAGCCTACCCACCAATCGCCTCGTGGCCCTACAATTGAGCGACATATACAATAGTACATAGCGCCTCCGTGGACAAGGCGCGCAGCGTATACTGAGGAAAAGATCGCAGGGTCACCGGGCCGCCCAGACAGGTGCCAAAGGGTTCTAGAACAAGTCATCTGCCGTGCAAGGGGTCACCCCCAAGCGCATTGGGGAACTCGACTCGGAGAGCTGGTCTGGTGTAGCAGGGCGGTCACTGGGAGGATTAGAAATGTCAGTTTCTGCTTCCGATACCGTCAGAGAGGTGTTAATGGGCGCCGCCGACTGTAGTGCTTCACGCCGCTCCTGGATTATTTGTTCCAGATCAGGAGCATGTTTCGCATTCTCGGTGGTCGCACCACCTTCTCTGCGGCCGCATCTCGCACGGATGCGCCTACTCCTCGGCGCAGGTGGGTTGCCCTCCACATCCCGGCCCTTGATACGTCCCGTTGACTCCAGCCATTCCCACGCCGCTTAAGGCGTGGCAAAGAAGTGGGATTTGTTCTCAGTTATGGTGCAGAGTTTGGCCGGGAATAAAAGAGAGTACTCAAGGTGCAGTGTCCGGAGCTTGCATTTCAAGGGTAAGCAGGAGGCACGTTCCCTCTGCACCGCCAATGTGTAGTCCGGAAACATTATGATCTGAGCATCATCGATTCGAGGCGGTGGGGAAGATCTCATAGACCTGAGAATAATATCCCTGTACGCATAATGAAGCAAACGGATTATAATGGGGCGTGGACCGCTTCCCAGAGGTCTTGGTCATGTAGGAATCCTATGTGCTCGCTCCACTGAGAAGAAAAGAGTCAGGGTTCCCTCCGGTACTAATTCCCGGAGCCAGGTTTCAGAGTAGGCCACAGCATCGCGACCCTCCGTGCCTTCTGGCAGGCCAATCACCCGTATGTTGTTTCTTCGGGTGCGGCCTTCCGCATCTTCAACACGTCGCTCCAACTCTCCTATTCGGGCCAGTGCTTCTCCCATTTTGGTCTCTAGGCGGGATGTCGCCGGCGCCAGCTCATCGATCCGCACCTCAATTGTGCCTGTCTTGTCCGCCAAGTTGCGATGATCCACGTGCAGTAAAACAAGGTCACTGGACACCTTGTCTATTTTGGTTTCCAGGGATGTGCGGGCCTGTTCCAGCGAATCGCTGATGCGTTCCAGTACTGCATCAAGCTTTTGGATGTCATGTGTTACAGTGTCCTGCAACTGTTTAGCACCGGTTCCATCTATGGGAGAGAGCGGAGGCGGCCGGTCCCTGCCATGTCCAGGATCTTTAGAGACTCCAACGGGCATCTCGCGTCAAATCCCGCGGCACACGGGAGCTCCGTCCCACGGGGGCCCACCAGTGCACCCAGCCAGATCAGGAGAACTAGATAGGGAAGGTCAATTTAGTGAATGCTTCAGCCGCACAGCAGGGCAGGCCCACCAAGTCACGCTCTGGCGTCTTCCCAAGTGGCCAAGCCGAGCGGCCCAGTCTCTCACCACCCAATCCAGCAGAGACCAGCTCCTCGCCACTAGCAGAGGAATCAGGGGTAAGACCACCCCCAAGTCGCTCCAGTTGCCAACTGCTCTGGCGCTCCGCCGATTCAAGCAGGGCTGGGCCTGCTTGCTTGCGCCCCCAGACCGGCACCATGCAGCAGCACGAGCAGCCCAGCCGGCAGTGCCCCTGCAGGTTCTACTCCTGCTGTCCTTCAGGCTTCAGGCGGCAGGTATCCTGTCTCCTGGGTGCCCCAGATCGGCCCTTGGCCAAGCGCACCCAGAGCTGCGCCTCCTCCAATCTGCGTGGGGCAGGCCCCCCAGCAACTCCGGCAATATTGCGCTAGGGAGCCCGGCCTCCCGGCCCCGCGTGTCCTAAGGTGCACCAGGCCCTGCCGCAGCTCACCTCGCGCGGGCGGACATCCGCCGCCGCCACTCCACAGGTCCTGGCAGCCGGTCCGCCCCGACACGGTGACCGCTCACCTTCCACGCGCCGCAATCTCACAGGCCACGGCTCTCCTCCGCGCGTGGCCTGCTCCGGCCTGGCACAACCCCGGAGATCACGGCCAGGGGCCACCACGGCCCGGAGCGACCCAACGCAGCAGCGCACCCGTTATGTAGGTGCCACTGGCCCTACATGCACTGGATGTTGCCGGATTAACCGGGGCCAGAACGCGGAGCGCTATCGGCTCGCGTCCGCCATCTTAGCCAGCTTGGCCACGCCCCCAGCTAAATGTGAGGTTTGCTGAGGATTCTGTGCAAGAAAACACTGGAGGGTCCACGCAAGTCACACGTTCCTGGACTCCCTCAGGTGTCTAGTTTTCAGAAATTTCTGTGTTTGGGAGGTTTCCCTGTATGCCTGCTGAGCCCAGGACTGAAAACGCAGGTGCCCCCCGTAAAAACAGGTAGTTTAGTATTTGATCATTTTGATGTGTCCATGTATTGTTTTTGGGGCGGTTCCTGTCGTGGGCACTAGGCCTACCCACACAAGTGAGGTACCATTTTTATCGGGAGATGTGGGGGAATTCTGGGTAGAAGGAAGTTTGTGGCCCCCCTCAGATTCCAGAACTTTGCAGCACCGAAATGGGAGGAAAAATAGTTATTTTGCCAAATTATGAGGTTTGCTAAGGATTCTGGGTAGCAGAACCTGGTGAGAGCACCATAAGTTAGCCCATCCTGGGTTCCCCTAGCTGTCTAGTTTTTAAAAATGCACAGGTTTGGTAGGTCTTCCTTGGTGTCGGCTGAGCTAGAGGCCAAAACCCACAGCTAGGCACTAGGCAAAAAACTGGTAAGTTTTCTTTGGGAAAATGTGATGTGTCCATGTGTGTTTTGGGGCATTTCCTGTTGTGGGCACTAGGCCTACCCACACAAGTGAGGTACCATTATTATCGGGAGACCTGGGGGAATGCTGGGTGGAAGGTAATTTGTGGCTCCTCTCAGATTCCAGAATTTTCTATCATCGAAATATGAGGAAAAAGTGTTTTTTTTTTACAAATGTTGAGGTTTGCAAAGGATTCTGGGTACCAGAACCTGCTGAGAGCCCCACAAGTAACCCCATTCTTGATTCCCCTACGTGTATAATTTTGAAAAATCTACAGGTTTGGTTTCCCTAGGTGCCGGATGAGCTAGAGGCCACAATCCACAGCTAGGCACTTTCCAAAAAACACGTCAGATTTCAATGCAAAATGTGATGTGTCCATGTTGCGTTTCCTGTCGCAGGCATTAGGCCTACCCTCACAAGTGAGGTACAATTTTTATTGGGAGATTTGGGGGAACACAGAATAGAAGAACAAGTGTTATTGCCCCTTGTCTTTCTCTACATTTTTTCCTTCCAAATGTAAGACAGTGTGTAAAATAGACGTCTATTTGAGAAATGTCCTGTAATTCACATGCTAGTATGGGGACCCCAGGTCTCAGAGATGTGCAAATAACCACTAAACACCTCATCTTGTGGCCATTTTGGAAATACAAAGGTTTCCTTGATACCTAATTTTCACTCTTTATATTTCACCAAATGAATTGCTGTATACCCGGTATACAATGAAAACCCATTGCTAGGTGCAGCCCCTTTATAGGCTCTGGGTACCTAGGGTTCTTGATGAACCTACAAGCCAGGTATATCCCTGAAACCAGAAGAGTCCAGCAGATGTAATGGTATATTGTTTTTGAAAAAGTTATAGAAGAAAACGTGGACAGAATTGGCTCGTTTTTTCACCTCAATTTCAATATTTTTATTTTATTTGAGCTGTTACGTTCTGTAGGAGAACCTTGAAGGATCTACACAAATGACGCCTTGCTGAATTTAGAATTTTGTCTACTTTTTATAAATGTTTAGCTGTCCGGGATACAGCATTGATCTCACACCCATTTTTGGCTCTAACTGGAAGGAGGCTTAAAGCACATAAAATAGTAAAAATGGGGTATGTCCCAGTTAAATGCCAAAATCGTGTTAAAAAATTAGGTGTTCTGATTCAAATCTGCCTGTTCCTGATAGCTGGGAAGATGGTGATATTAGCACCACAAACCATTTGTAGATGCCATTTTCAGGGAACAACCACAAGCTTTCTTCTGCAGCCCTTTTTTCCCATTTTATTTTTAATGAAATATTTGCTGTATTTTGGCTAATTTCTTGGTCTCCCCCAGGGGAACCCACAAACTCTGGGTACCTTTACAATTCCTAGGATGTTGGAAAAAAGGGACGCATATTTGGTGTGGGTAGCTTATGTGGACAAAAAGTTATGAGGGCCTAAGCGCGAACTGCCCCTCATAGCCAATAAAATGCCTTGTACCTGAGGAGGAAAAGGCCTGGCAGCGAAGGGGTTAAAAACTTTGTAAATATACTTTTAAATATGTATGCAAACCTATAAAAAGTTGTATTGTTTTTGATAAAGTTTAATTGACAAACATGTATTAAATGTAAGTTATAAATTTATGCCTTAAATTTTCATATTCCTTACATTTTGTCAATTAGTTATTATTTATTTTTTGGGTTACAGATCATTATTTCATGTATATTTGTGTTAATAATATACAAAATTGAAATATTTAAACGTGTTAAAGGGTATTACTGTAACATTTATTAAAATGTTATTTTAAATTATGAATTCATTAACATTTTAATAGCGTTTAAAAAATGTATTCAAATTTGTTTTATTAATTAATACACGTGTATTTTTTATGTATCTTCGTTACAATATTATATTATATGAGTTTTCATTTTTTGTTTTGTTTAATTTTAGTTTGGATTTATAGGGGAATCAAGTGAGGACATTTTTTGAACTATTTGTTATTAGTTTTATATTTTAATTAATGTTTTACTTTTTAAGTAGATTCAAACTTGTGCAATTGAGTAAGGCCGAGCAAGCATCTCTTGAAGAGAAAGTCAGGAAACTGGTGTTACACTATCAAAGAGACCCCTCCCGTAGTGTAAGATGCTAGCTGGAAATGGTGAAAACCTCCGTGAGTGTCGTCTTTACAAAGAGGACAGAAAAGTGGCTCGATCAGAGGCACTACGAATTTAGGGAAAATGTAGGTAGGATGTAGGCAGTACAGCTACACTAAAGGGAATCGCAGACCTATATGTCAGACATTAGCTCTGAGGAGAATAATTTACTCAGACATCCTATTGAAAAGGCAAGGACGAATGTGTCTCATTGCAAGGCAGTGATCTTTCAGCTAATCCTACCACTCGTCAATCGAGGAACAATTTCCTGTGCACCCTGTGGCTCCCCACTCTGTCCCAGGAGGATCAGACTGTACTTATGGGTGAAATAATAGAAAAAGCGATAGTTGAGGCTAGGAATTCTCTCCCCACATGCAAGGCTGCAAGAAAGTATTCCTTCCTGTGCAGGTGCCACCTGCATATCGAAGAGGAGTGCCCTTAGTTTCACCACGGGCAGGAGTCCCACCCCGTCACTGGAGTGTTTGGAAGCGCATCGTTGGGGTCCCATATGTTATCTCGGAAGTCAGGGGGAAGGCCTCAAGGGCCATTTAAACTGGCGCACCCTTGGTCCAGATAGCTCTGTCTCTTCCATTGCACCCAGGACAGCTCGGACTGGCACCAATCGTCATCCACCCATCCCTTGTTTGGCGGGGGCCCCTGGCAGCCAAATAGTGGTGCATACTAAGTAAGACTTTTTGACTGGATTGACCCGTGGATGGGGTGGTATTTGTGTGGGCCTTGGGCTCGCTGGAGGGGGGACTGACCTGGGTCCTGTACTCTCTTCCCTACCCGTGATGCCTGGTTTGAACTTTTGTGGGCTGCGCCAATGATCAGGCACACCGGTGGAGCCAATGCGCTATGTGGTGCCCTGTTATTGGTATCACTCCTTTGAGATGGAGGGATGGGGAAGGTTGGTAACAATGTTTTCTTGACAAATGCTTTCTACTGATTGTGCATGGATGCCCGGGATGGAACCTGGGGGATGGTGCAAGTTGGAGCCTTCTGGCACAATTCACACTGTAGGCTTCACAACGATGAGTTCTCAAGAATTATGTTTGCTTACAAACGTAATGTAATCTTCTTCTTCTGGTTTTGTATTCACTTCGTATTAATGCCTAAGTGAATGTCTTGTAAGGATTTCTCGCTTTCGTCTTGGATCTTGTACACATTTAATAAAGTCTAATGAATTGCTGTGAATAAAGGGCTACGCATGAGTGAACCAGCAGCTTGTTCGAATTTTTAGGGAGCCAGCTGCACATTGTGTGCACACTATGGATGAGTTCTACAAGATTGGCAAATCTCTAGTTATGTCCTAGCTATATGTGGTGTTTAAAGACTAAAAATTTGAGTTCTCTTGTCTCCATCTTAAAAACTGCCACAATTTCTGTCATACTGAAAGAAGGTAAAGCCCATCTTGACTGCCTCAATTACCACCTTATATCCTTGAAACAAAGGTAGTGTCCGATTTCCGGAAAGCAAGATTTCTCTATTCAGAACTCAGTCTTAATGAATGTCTTATGCGTAATCCAAGTATTAGTGCTCACTAATCTGTGATCAAGGGGCAGATGTATCAAACATTTTTGCGATCACAAACGGCCCAATGGTCCGTTTGCGATCGCAAAAATGCATTTTGGAATGTAACAAGCCCAATTTGCGATTTGGCAACTTGTTACCGAATCGCAAATTGGATTTGCGACTACATACCGATTCGGTATTAGGAAGGGGCATGTTAAGGGCGCCCCTTCGTAATACCGAATCGCAGAGGTATGTATGATTGTTTTGTGACCATGAATGCGGTCGCAAAATAATCTCAGTTACTACCTACTTCAAGTAGGTCGTAACCCATTCGCAAAGGGGAAGGGTCCCTAAGGGACCTCTTCCCCTTTGTGAATACATACGAAAATGTTTTTTAGGAACAAGCAGTGACTCTTAAGAAATGAAATGAAAACTTTTCATTTTTCATTTTTAAATGCATCCCGTTTCCCTTGAAGGAAAACGGGCTCCATTTAAAAAAAAAAGATTGCTTCAATGAAAAGCAATCACAGACATGGTGGTCTGCTGAGCCCAGCAGGCCACCATCCCTGTGATTGTAGCCATTCACAATGGCTCGCAAATTGCAAATTACCTCATGAATCTTGATGAGGTAGGTCCATTTGCGAGCCCTTGTGAATCGCAGTATGAAACTCCTGGAGTTCCATACATTCCAATAGCGATTAATTAATTGCGATTCGCAAAAAATGGCAATTAGGCAATCGCTATTGGTTACAATGATACATCAGGCCCAAAGTACTTAGCTTTGCCTCTCCTACTTAAAACTGGAATCCGGAGGAGCTCTTTATGGCTGTAGCGAAGGAGGCTGAAGAGGAAGAGAAATTGCCACTCTGGAAGCGAAGATGACAGAGGCGTCAATGGTGTCAGGATCACAAGAGTTGCAGGGAGGCTTGGGCTGAGGAAGACTAGAGCGCTGGAGGAATCGGGTGACCCCAGGAGGTGAGTGCAGGGATGATGCTTGCTCAGGACAAGAATGAGGCCAAGCACCGACTCGAGTTTCAAGTCAGTTTAAATTCTCTATGGGTGTGGCTGACACCTGAAAGGCACGTAGCTCACATGGGAGACAGGAAGGTTCCAACAGGCCAAGGGAGAGAACACCTGTCAGCCTAATGGTTTTGACCTTTAATGCAAGCAGGTGCAACCAATTAACATTAGCAGGTGGAGTCAATAGGTCATGGTGGTTGGAACCAATAAACAGAAGCAGGTGGAAACAATTAACAATAGCAGGTGGGGTCAATAAACAGAAGCAGGCAGAATCAATTAATATGAGCAGATGGAGTCAATATGTCATGGCAGTTGGAACCAATAAACAGGAAACTCGTGTCTCTTCCTCATAAGTGTGCAAACCAAAAAACAAATTGAACAACTGTACCAGTATCTTCTAATGGTCTGGGCCGGGTCCTGCCAAGGGGTTAAGTATAGTGGAATCATGGGGCATGAGGGTGTTTATTCTGGTTTTGAAGGAGGCCATGAAGTACCACAGGGGAAATACAACATGAGCCCTGTGCGCCAGACCCACCGTAGGGAGGGTGCACGAGGAGGTTGTGACAATAAGCCAACACCACCTATTACAGCATAGGTTGATGGTATATCAAATGTGGTCCTACACCTAATACTTGCATAGGCTACAGCGTAGAGAATGAAATATGTGCCACTGAGTAATTGTCTTTATCCAATATATGCGAGGGTTTGGTACAATGCACTGACCTTGTTGACCGATGGAATTGTGCGGTATCGGGACATGCTCGTTGATTGTGCTGTATCCATTCTTTTGTTCATTGTGGTTGTCATGCCCGGGAGGACAAGGGTAGCAGAAGATAGACTTGGCAGTCGCTGAGGAGAAAACTCCAAGGAGCGGGAGTCGGGTGTAAGGCTGAAGCGCAGGTGTGGGGTCGGGTGTAGAGTACGGAATTCCAGGAGCAGGTGCCTGGCCTTAGGCCAGGTTTACAGGAGCGCCAGGTTGGGTGTAGCACAGAAAAACCCAGGACCGGGAAAACACCCCCTCCCGAAAAAACTACAGAGCCAAGCAACGTGGGCAGCCAGTGGTACGGTTGTATAGACCTCACCCCCAAGATGGTTGCAGAGATCGTAAACAGCAGAGAAGGTGGCTCAAAGAGATGTTGGGAGTTAGGCCAGTGCTTGATTAAGGTTGGCAAAGCATATGTCCCTTCGGTAATTGGGAAACGAAAATTACTGGTGTCTTCTATAGGTGTATTGTAAAGAATGTGAATGCCTTTACCAACACAATTGGAGTGTGGGTGTGCCTGTGGGGGGGGGGGGGCGGGTCAACATTTTTTTAAATCTATCTTTACTCCTGTGGGTAGTCTGTATACGATGGAGTGTAAATCATGCATAAGGTACACATGTTAACAGCTACACACACAACTCCTTAGTAAATAACCTTGTACTATGCTGGCTCAGCCCTAGCTTGCTGTGCACATCCAGCACAGCATCTGTACAATGCTGCGGTGGTTTAGTAACAATGACTTCTTTAAATCATGACCCACAGCTTAGGGTTCATATTATGTATGACACTGCTGACAAATTGCCCTTATAGCAACATTCATTCGCACTTGTGGATTGAAACAATAACCCTGGTCTGACATGAGCAATGTCACTTTGATGATGTTGAGAGATCACTGTCCCTCCCCACTGTTAGATGTTACTTTAAACCCAGATATCCTACCCTCTAATTTTCTCTCTCTCAATTCTTCACTTACTGTACAGTGCTCCTACACCACTCCATTGCAGCATCAGCTTGCATCTTTTATGTCTTCTCTTGGTGGAAGCTGCATATTGGTGCCTATGCCGCAATGCTATCTTTTATTGATTGTTCCCTCTCTGTCACATAGGGGGTCATTCTGACCTCGGCGGTAAAAGGCTCTTACTGCCGGTCAGAAGACCGCCATTCTACCGCCGCGGCCGCGGTAAACCGCCACGGTCATTCTGACCCACAACTGCCAAACCGCCAAAAACCCGACATCCACGGAAGGCCGCCTCATCAGCGGTCAGCGATAAACTGGAGATGACCAAACCTCCACCGTCACGCCAACACAAACACGCCCATGCCATTACGACCCACGAATCCACGCGGCGGTCTTTCAACCGCGGTATTCCATTGGCGGTACACACCGCCGCGCTCAAATACACACACCCATACAAAACACAGCCACATTGGACAATTCAAAATACACACACCTGAGACACATACACACACCACTCCCACACACCCATGACCATATAAAACACACACCCACATCACCCACAAACCCCCCCAAATCGAAATTCTGAGACATGGCGCAATACACAGAGAGAGAGCACAGGGAACGCAAACCACAACACACACAGGAACCCAACATCATCACCCACACCACATCCACGCACACATCACCACACACCACCACAAACACCACCCCACACCTCATCCACACCACCCCATGGCACCCCAAAGACACCCCAGGTTCTCGGACCAAGAACTCAGGGTCATGGTGGAGGAAATAATTAGGGTAGAGCCCCACCTCTTCGGCACACAGGTGCAGCACACCACAATAGCCAGGAAGGCGGAGCTATGGCAAAGGATCGTCAACAGGGTCAACGCTGTGGGACAGCATCACAGAAACCGGGAAGACATCCGAAAGCGCTGGAACGACCTACGGGGGAAGGTGCGGTCGATGGTGTCAAGACACAACATCGCTGTGCAGAAGACTGGCGGCGGACCCCCACCCACTCCACCCGAATTCACAGCATGGGAGCAAGAGGTCTTGAACATCCTGCATCCTGAGGGCCTCGCTGGAGTAGGCGGAGGAATGGACTCTGGTAAGTCTAATCTCAACTACTTCACCCCCCCCAACCACCAGCATTCCAACCTACACCCCCACCCTCACCCCCATCCCCCCAGCACACATCCTCCCTGCCAATGTCTCACCAGCACAACCCACCCAACACAACACCAATCCCTGAATGCCAACACAAACCATGGACACCCATCACCTAAGCATGACCACTGCACATACCCATCCCCCCCCCACAAACCACCCTCACAACTCCTCCCACAAGGGAATGCCAGCACTGGGGGACAAGGGCACCCACAAATCGCACGCCATGGCACACACAGAAGCAATAACCATACTCTTTTACCCCTGCAGGGCCCGAACGCCAACACACCGGCCAGGAGGGTCCAGATTTGTCCATCCCGCCCCCAGAACAGGCCCCCAGTGATGACAGCAGCTCTGTCGACCTAGAACCTGATGACCAGCCCGGACCATCGGGGACCTCTGGACAGTCGGTTCCCCACACACAGACACAGGCCACAGCAGACCTAACCCCCTCTGGGAATACCAGCACAGCTCCCACCCAGCGGGCCCATGCCTCTGTCTCCAGGACGCGTCAATCAGCGGTGTGTCCGCCACTACAGGGCACCCAGGCTGACCCACCACCCCAACAACAACAGGGACCTGGGGGCAGTGGTAGTGGGCACACCGTCCAGGGGACAGAGGCCCAGGGAAACAGGGGAACTGGGAGGGCTGCTGTGCGAGAGGGGGTGGACCGGCCCAGGGAACCCACTCTCCAAGAGGCCCTCACCACCATCATGGGAGCATACCACCACTCCCAGGAGACGATGGCGACAGTACGGGCCAGGTTCCAGGAGATCCAGGCACAGCAGGAGGAACGGTACATGGGGTTCAGAGACGAACTCAGGAACATCGGTTCCGCAATGGGGACCATCGTCCTGGCCCTCAACCAGATAGTCACCACATTGCGGGACCATGTGGCACCCCAAAGGGCCCCTGTCACTAGCCCGGACCACGAACAGCCTACCACCTCCGCCGGCGCTAGTGGACAGGAGGCCCCCACACAACGACAGGCCACCAGAACCCCACCTCCTGCTGAAGATCAACCACCCCACAAGCGGAACCTGAGATCACACAAGAAGACAGAGTAGGATGCCAAGACCCCCGCCAGCATAAGATACCCCCTGATGTCATCCCACTGTCCCACATTGTCACCCTGTCAAACCTTAAACAGCCCCTGCTCCATCCTTCCACAGGCATATGGACTATGCACCTGTGAGACTGAGAACTGGACTCTGCCATGGACATTACTCCACCCCCACCCATCACCGTTTTACTATCATGGACCTATATGCAGCACTTAAAATAAATCACCAATTGCACTTCAAAAATCAGGAGTCTGCTTGTATTCTTAACAAATGTATTACACATAACGGTGCAATAATGTTCAGTTACATTGTGATGACAACATACCAATGTCAATAAGCATTAGTCCATTGGCAAACAAAGCAGAAGTCACGCTGTGGGTCATACAGCTCTGAAAAGGGAAGGGAAAGTCAAAAATCAGTTAAAAAGAACTGGGGGGAAACACAGAAAGTAGAGATGCAGGAGGCCAGAAGTAAATGTAAAATGGCGTGGGTGATTCTTACCTGTGTGCTACTGAAAATACTGTTGTATAACTGTGTCCCTGTTGTCCGTGTCGTCCCCGTCGTCTTCCTCCTCTTCACTCTCCACAGGCTCCACAGCTGCTACAACACCACCACCATCTGGACCATCCTCCTGCAGGAAAGGCACCTGGCGTCGCAATGCAAGATTGTGAAGCATACAGCAGGCCACGATGATATGACACACCTTCTTTGGTGAGTACATTAGGGATCCACCTGTCATATGCAGGCACCTAAACCTGGCCTTCAGGACCCCCAAGGTCCGTTCTATAAACCTCCTAGTTCGCCCAAGTGCCTCATTGTACCGTTCCTCTGCCCTGGTCCGGGGATTCCTCACTGGGGTCAATAGCCAAGGCAGGTTGGGGTAACCAGAGTCACCTATTAGCCACACACGGTGTCTCTGTAGCTGTTCCATCATATAAGGGATGCTGCTATTTCGCATGACATACGCGTCATGCACTGACCCAGGGAACTTGGCATTTAGATGGGAGATGTACTGGTCAGCCAAACAGACCACCTGGACATTCATCGAATGGTAATTTTTTCTATTTCTGTACACCTGCTCATTGTCTTTTGGGGGTACTAAAGCCACATGGGTCCCATCAATGGCACCAATGATGTTCGGGATATGTCCAAGGGCATAGAAATCACCCTTCACAGTGGCCAAATCACCCTCCTCAGGGAAAACAATGTAGCTCCGCATGTATTTCATCAGGGCAGACAACACTCTGGACAAAACCTTAGAAAACATAGGCTGAGACAT
The DNA here is from genome assembly GCF_031143425.1 of Pleurodeles waltl. Lineage (NCBI taxonomy): Eukaryota > Metazoa > Chordata > Amphibia > Caudata > Salamandridae > Pleurodeles > Pleurodeles waltl. Next base: position 765,709,494 of record NC_090440.1, read on the forward strand.
CCCTGATGACATGGCCACTGTTGTCTGAAAAGACCCACTTGCCAAAAAATGGAGTACTGACAGAAGCTGCACCAGAGGGGGAATTCCTGTGGGTTGGCGGATGGGGGACATCAGGTCTAGCTCCAGCTGGGCACACAGTTCATGTATAGTGGCTCGGTCAAGTCGGTATCGAAGTATAATATGTCGTTCTTCCATTGTCAACAGGTCCACCAGCGGTCGGTACACGGGAGGATTCATCCTTCTCCTCGCAAGTCCCAGCGGACGGTGCCTAGGAAGGACAACATGGAGTACAGAGTCAAGCAACCCACAGGTACGTTCACCCAGCTTGCACAGTACACGAATCGCTATGCATTGAAAGGCTTGTATGAGTGGCAATGCAAGGCCTAGGCCTGTGTGACGCAGTAGTAATTAAGCCATGTGGGCCCTTGCAATGGCGGCTGCCTGACCTGAGAAGTGTGACAGTGGGATGTGAGGTCAACGCGATGGCGTGGCACACCGTGGCGGTAGGCGGTCGAAGACCGCAGTGCGAAGGCGCATTGGTTAACATTGCACCCTATGGGTCTCAGGAGCCAATGACGATGTGCGCCGGCGGTCGCGGTACGCACCGCGGCGGTACGCACCGCCGCGGGCGTGACCGCCATTTTCTATCTGCTTAATCACTCGAGACCTGATCATCCACAGGAGAGGACCTATACTGCAAGTGCTGCTGTGACCTCGGTCTGGAAGAGACAATGGCTGCTGCGACTGGGGAAAGGGCCCCTGCTTTCACTTCAGAAGAGTTGGAGAAACTTGTGGATGGGGTCCTGCCCCAGTATGTGCTACTCTACGGTCCTCCAGACCAACAGGTAAGTACACTGGGTGCACGTTGAATGGGCTATGCCTGGGTTGTGTATGGTGGATGTAAGATGGTGGGGTGGGGAGCGAATGAGGAGTGCAAGGCACGACAGATGAGAGCATGTGCCACATGGCAGGGTTGGGGAGGGGGGGGCAATCACATCTAACATGCAGAAAAATGTTGAAATTTCCTTTCCCACCCTGTACATGCCAAATAGGTCAGCGCCCATCAGAAAGTCGACATTTGGCGTGCCATCGCCAAGGAAGTCCGGGCCCTGGGGGTCCACAACAGACGGGGCACCCACTGCCGAAAGAGGTGGGAGGACATCCGCCGCGGGACCAGGAAGACCGCCGAGTCACTGCTGGGGATGGCCTCCCAACGTAGGAGGGGTGCCAGTCGTACCTTGACCCCCCTGATGTCCCGGATCCTGGCGGTGGCCTACCCCGATTTGGATGGGCGCGTGAGGACATCACAGCAGACACAAGGGGGTGAGTACCAGCACATTCTGCTATCTTTACGCGCAGTGGAGGTGTCTGGGTGGGGGAGGAGGGCTGTGGGTGACATTAGGCCAGGGCGCTTTCTGTAGTGTAGTCCCCTCCTTTAGGCATGGCCCTGTGCCCCCGCCCCCCACCTCTGTAGGGTGCCAAGTACAGCAATCCATGGTCCAGCATCACCCATGTGTGCATTTGTTGTCCATAGACCTGTAGGCCTAGTCACAAGTACTGAGTAGTGTACCCCGATTGCGCGGCGTAGTGCTGGAGGCTCCTGTGTCTGTCCTCTCCGACAACGGTGTTGACAATGCATGCACTCAACCTGTCTTTATTTCTCCCCCCACCCTTTTTCTTTATCTTCTTGTGCATGTGTGCATTAGCATCATCAGGCGGAGGAGAATTGGCATCGGAGCACGAAGGAGCTGCAACTCACAAGGCCCCGGTGGGCCATGCTACAGACACCGAGGTCACCAGTGATACGGAGGGCGAGGGGAGCTCCACAACGGGGACCCCTGGTGACACCAGCGACACTGACACGTCCTCGGAAGGGAGCTCCCTAGCGGTGGCGGCAACATTCGTGCCCCCCGCCTCAACAGGTACAGCCGCCACCCAGCGCACCAGCTCCGCCCTCCCAGCAGCCCCTCAACCTTCGCTCCGTGCCCGCTCGCCCAAGAAGGCGGGCATCTCCTTCGCCCCAGGCACCTCAGGCCCTGCCCCAGTTACCCCTGCTGCCCTCAGTGAGGAGGTCATTGACCTCCTACAGACCATCATTGTTGGGCAGTCTACCCTTTTGAATGCCATCCAGGGGGTAGAGAGGGAGGTGCATCTGAGCAATGCATACCTGGAGGGCATTCATTCGGGTCAGGCTGCCCATCAACGATCGTTCAATGCTCTGGCCTCAGCACTGACAGCAGCCATTGTCCCTGTTTCCAGCCTCCCTCTTCTAACTGCCTCCACCGTCTCCCAGTCTCCTGTTCCTCAGCCTATCCCATCCACACCATCAGACCAGCCTGCACACACCTCAACACCCAAGGGCAGCTCATCCAGACATAAGCACCACAGATCCCACAAGCATTCACCCAAGCAACATCCAGATGCAGCCATGGCAACAGTCACTACCACCTCTGTGTCCCCCTCCTCCTCGTCTCCCTCCTCCCTCCCTGTGACGTCTCCACTCACACCTGCATGCACACCACCATCAGCCAGTACTTCCATCACCACCACACCCTCCAGTACAGTCCGCACACGTGCAGTCACCACCCCCACTGCCATTTACACATCCCCTGTGTCCTCTCCCACTGTGTCTGTCACCCCCTCTTCCAAAACACACAAACGCAGGCAGCCACCCACACAACAGCCAACCACCACACGACAGCCTACGTCACAAGCACCTGCACCCATAGACAGCACACCTGACTCTCCTACAACCACATCCTCTCCCTCCACTCCCATACCCACTGCACCTACCCTTCCCATTGCTCCTAAAAAACTTTTCCTCTCCAAACTTGACCTCTTTGCACCACCTGACCCACCCCCTCCATCCGGTAAGAGTCCGAAGAGCACCTCAGCCACCACCAGCCCTGCATCAAGTCTGACCATTGTGCACGGGTTTTGGAGTCCACCCTTTCCCAGCACAGATACATCGGCCAGCAGCAAGGGGACAGCCAGCCCCCCCCCCCTGGAAAGAGAACCCGTAAAACCAAGGCCCGCCGTGAGAAGGCTGACACGGCTGCCCCCAAGGAGCAAAGTCGTGGCCCGTCACCTGCCACAACATCAAGGGCAGGCAAGGGCCAGAGAGCCTCATCGAAGGAGGGCAAGGACAGCAGGGCGGAGAAGTCAGCCAGCAGGGGCACGGACCAGGAGGGCCCCACAAGCCCCATCCCGGGTGTGACGGAGGACACCCACGGGCCCAGGACTCCGTCACAGGAGGGTCCAGCAACAGCACGGTCGGAGGGCGACTAAGCAGGGAGTCCTGGCCAGGTCTGGCTCCCTTGATAGACAAGAAAGGCACCGCTGAACAAGGCCCCGACGTGAAGACAGGCACCGCTGAACAGGGCCCCGCCGTCTCAAGCACTGCTCCGCTGGGCCCTTCCTGTCAAGCACCGCTCCGCTGGGCCCTTCCTGTCAAGCACCGCTCCGCTGGGCCCTTCCTGTCAAGCACCGCTATGCTGGGCCCTTCCTGTCAAGCTCCGCTCCGCTGGGCCCCGCCGTCTCAAGCACCGCTCCGCTGGGCCCTTCCTGTCAAGCACCGCTCCGCTGGGCCCTTCCTGTCAAGCACCGCTCCACTGGGCCCTTCCTATCAAGCACCGCTCCGCTGGGCCCCGCCGTCTCAAGCACTGCTCCGCTGGGCCCTTCCTGTCAAGCACCGCTCCGCTGGGCCCTTCCTGTCAAGCACCGCTCCGCTGGGCCCCGCCGTCTCAAGCACCGCTCCGCTCGGCTCAGCCGTCTGAAGCACCGCTCCGCTGGGCCCTTCCTGTCAAGCACCGCTCCGCTGGGCCCCGCCATCTCAAGCACCGCTCCGCTGGGCCCCGCCGTCTCAAGCACTGCTCCGCTGGGCCCTTCCTGTCAAGCACTGCTCCGCTGGGCCCCGCCGTCTCAAGCACCGCTCCGCTGGGCCCTTCCTGTCAAGCACCGCTCCGCTGGGCCCTTCCTGTCAAGCACCGCTCCGCTGGGCCCCGCCGTCTCAAGCACCGCTCCGCTGGGCCCTTCCTGTCAAGCACCGCTCCGCTGGGCCCCGCCGTCTCAAGCACCGCTCCGCTGGTCCCTTCCTGTCAAGCACCGCTCCGCTGGGCCCCGCTGTCTCAAGCACCACTCCGCTGGGCCCTTCCTGTCAAGCACCGCTCCGCTGGGCCCTTCCTGTCAAGCACCGCTCCGCTGGGCCCCGCCGTCTCAAGCACCGCTCCGCTGGGCCCCGCCGTCTCAAGCACCGCTCCGCTGGGCCCTTCCTGTCAAGCACCGCTCCGCTGGGCCCTTCCTGTCAAGCACCGCTCCGCTGGGCCCTTCCTGTCAAGTTCCGCTGGCCCATTGACAGTGCCGGTTCTGTGTCGAGCTAGTGCTCACGCTGCACTCTGGGCACCCTGCCTCCTCCATGACCAGTGGAGTCTGTAATCCACCTGATGGACTGTGGCTTTGCACTCCCCAGGATGGCACAGTGGGCATGGTGGCCCCTTCGTGGTTCTGGCGTCGTGGACTCCTGTGGCTGAGGTGCCCCCCCCTTCCCTTCCCCCTGAGGTGCCTGTAGTTTTGTCATCTGATGCCCCAGCAGTGTTCTCTCCAACGGACTCAGGTCTCCTGTGTGGCTTTGCCCATGTGTTTGGTAGACATTGGCCCACGGACTGTGGATATTTGACACACTGAGCAGGACTTATTGACTATGTACATAGCTTTCGCACTGTTCATGATTTTTGCTTTGATATTTCATAACGATAATTTTCCATGACTTCAATGAACCTAATTTATACATAAATTTAAATTAACATTTTATTATGTCTTTGCATTTTTCAGGGGGGCTTGGGGGGTGTCACTCAGTTGTTGCTCTGCATTGGTATGTTGATAGTTGGGGGGGGGGCGTATGTGTGTGCCCGTAACCTTTCGTCCTCCCCCCTCCCCTGTGTCGTAGGTGCGGTACTCACCGTTGTCTTCTGCGCCGGAGTTCGTACTCGTGGTAGATGAGCAGGTAGACAAGAGCTGGTAGGATGTTTAATTTGGGTTCCATGCTGTCCTCCGTCCTCGTGGAGTGTATAGAGGTGAGCGTTTTCCTGTTCGTAGTCTGTTTCTGCCGTGTTTTTATCGGCCGGGCTCCCGTCCCGGAAAAGGTGGCGGATTGGTGAGTTGTGATACTGTGGGCGGTACATTGTCTGCCGCCTGCCTGTTGGCGGTGACCGCCGCGCTGTTTGTCTGTCCCGCCGTGGCGGTCGGAGTATTAAAGTGGCAGGCTGTGTTGGCGGTTCCCGCCAGGGTCAGAATTCCATTTTTTTTACCGCCTGCCTGTTGGCGGGTTGGCCGCCGCTTTATCACCGACCGCCAGGGTTGGAATGACTGCCATAGTTCTCTACTTCTGGGAAACCTTGTCTCCACCCATGCTGCCCCTACGCTGTCATGCACTGGAAAGCAACCTCCTTCACACACTCTCTGTCCAGATCTAGAGGGAAGAAGTGGTGTCCAGTGCCCTGGCTGTGGACTTGGGAGGACTCTGTCCTGCAGGGTCCTGCTATCCTTATGCCATGATATCTGCCTCCTCCCTAGAGAAAAACAGCAAACCTCTGATATGACATGTCTGTCTGTCTTAAAAAGGGATGACACAGCTGTGTCAGAAATAAAAGCAAAGCAGGTTGTCAAGAGCCAGTGGCAGCAGAAAAAAGGCAGCAATCTTGTGGCAAGAATGGAATGGAATGTGTGCTAACTAGTGCTGCATTTGGAAAATATTTACTCCTGCAACCCATAAATTGGGGGTTAATGTGTTGTGATGATGGGGGAGTCACAAGGGGCAAAGACATGAAATGGGTGTCTGACAATCAACTCTCACAGTTAGGTGGTCATTCTGACCTTGGCGGTCTTTACCGAAGACTCCTGTGTAAGTGGGCACCAAAAGACCGCCAGTGATGGCGGTCTGAAGACCGCCGTATTACAAGTCACCAACACAATGCTGCCAAAAAATTACCACAAAAACGACCCCGTCAACCTGAACTACGGTGTCAAAGAGGCGTCTGCACCGCCAACACCGCAACGCCGAGAACATCCCCCGCCAAATCATGAATCACAAATCAGCACCCCGGTTTTAGCACAGCGCCAATCCTTTGGTGGTCCGAACCGCCGCTGGAAAAAAGCACCTCCACTAGCATATCAATCAATCAATCAATCAAAGGCATTTGTATAGCGCACTGCTCACCCGGAGGGTCTCAAGGCGCTGGGGGGGGGGGGGAAACGCTACTGCTCGAACAGCCAGGTCTTGAGTTGCTTCCTGAAGGCGAGATGGTCTTGCGTTGTCCGGAGGTGGATGGGGAGGGAGTTCCATGTCTTGGCTGCCAGGTAGGAGAAGGATCTTCCTCCGGCGGTGGCTCTGCGGATGCGGGGGACGGTGGCGAGAGCGAGGCTGGCGGAGCGGAGCTGGCGGGTGGGCTTGTGGAAGGTCAGGCGGCTGTTGAGGAACTTGGGGCCCAGGTCGTGGAGGGCCTTGTGTGCATGGGTGAGGAGTCGGAACGTGATTCTTTTGTTGACGGGGAGCCAGTGCAGGTCTCTCAGGTGTTCGGAGATGTGGCTGTGTCGGGGGATGTCCAGGATGAGTCGTGCTGAGGCGTTCTGGATCCGTTGGAGTTTCTTCTGGAGTTTGGCGGCGGTGCCGGCGTAGAGGGCGTTCCCGTAGTCCAGCCGACTGGTGACGAGGGCCTGGGTGACCGTCTTCCTGGTCTCGGTGGGGATCCACCGGAAGATCTTTAGAAGCATGCGCAGGGTGTTGAAGCATGAAGATGAGACGGCGTTGACTTGTCTGGTCATCGAGAGGGAGGAGTCCAGGATGAAGCCTAGGTTGCGAGCGTGGTCCGTTGGCTTGGGGGTGGCTCCCAGGGCGGGGGGCCACCAGGAGTCGTCCCAGGCGGATGGTGATGATCCCAGGATGAGGACCTCCGTCTTGTCTGAGTTCAGTTTCAGGCGGCTGTTCTTCATCCATTCGGCGACGTCTTTCATCCCTTCGTGTAGGCTGGCTCTGGCAGCGTCCGGGTCGCTGGTGAGGGAGAGGATCAGCTGGGTGTCGTCGGCGTAGGTGATGATCTTGAGGTTGTGTTGACGTGCGATGGTTGCGAGGGGGCTCATATAGACGTTGAAGAGGGTGGGGCTGAGCGATGACCCTTGTGGAACTCCGCAGATGACTTCGGTGGCCGCTGACCGGAACGGGGGGAGGCGGACTCTCTGGGTTCTTCCGGCGAGGAATGAGGTGATCCACTCCAGGGCCTTCTCCTGGATGCCGGTGTTGTTCAGGCGCTGTACCAGGGTGCGGTGGCAGACAGTGTCGAACGCTGCGGAGAGGTCCAGGAGGATGAGGGCCGCAGTTTCCCCATTGTCCATTAGGGATCTGATGTCGTCTGTGGCTGCGATGAGGGCGGTCTCCGTGCTGTGGTTGGCTCGGAAGCCGGATTGCGAGTGGTCGAGGGATCCGTTGGTCTCGAGGAAGGCAGCTAGCTGTCTGTTGACGGTCTTCTCGATGACTTTGGCAGGAAACGGGAGGAGCGAGATGGGGCGGTAGTTCTTGAGGTCGGAGGGGTCTGCAGTTGGTTTCTTCAGCAGGGCACTGATCTCGGCGTGTTTCCAGCACTCCGGGAAGGTGGCGGTGTTGAAGGAGGCGTTGACGATGTCACGGAGGTGGGGTGCGATGATGTGGTCGGCCGTGTTGAAGATGTGGTGTGGGCAGGGGTCCGTAGGGGATCCGGAGTGGATGGTGTTCATTGTGCGTGTTGTGTCTTCGGTGCTGACTGGGGTCCAGGTGCGGAGGGTGGCGGTGGGGGGCATCGGTTCGGTGGTGGGGTTTGTGGTTGGTGGGCCGAAGCTGTTGTGAATGTTGGCGATCTTGTCGTGGAAGAAGGCTGCGAGGGAGTCGCAGAGGTCTTGCGAGGGAGTGATGTCATTGTTTCCGGCGTCGGGGTTGGAGAGCTCTTTGACGATGCTGAAGAGTTCCTTGCTGTTGTGGGTGTTGTTGTCCAGTCGTTCCTTGAAGGCTGTCTTCTTTGTGGCGCGGATCAGTTGGTGGTGTTTGCGGGTGGCGTGTTTGAGGGCCGTCATGTTGTCTGTGGTCTGGTTGGTGCGCCAGGTGTTCTCCAGGGAGCGGCAGTTCTTCTTGGAGGTGATGAGCTCGTCGGTGAACCAGGAGGCTTTCTTGCTGCTGCGTCTGCTGGGGGGGTTCTTCTTCAGTGGTGCGAGGGCATCTGCGCAGTTGGTGATCCACTGTGTGAGGTTGTTGGCGGCTTCGTTGGGGTCCGTTGAGCTGGTGGGGGGGTTCTGGCTGAGGAAGGTGGTGAGCTGGTCGCCGGTGATCTTGTTCCAGCTCCTGCGGGGGGTTTGTTGAGGGTGGTGGTGGGTCGTCGTTTTACTGAAGCTGAAGTGGACGCAGCTGTGGTCAGTCCACTGGAGATTGGTGGAGTGGCTGAAGGTGACATATTTGCTGGATGAGAAGACTGGGTCAAGCGTGTGGCCGGCGTGGTGGGTAGGGGTGGTTACCAGTTGCTTGAGTCCGAGGTTGGCCAGGTTGGCCAGTAGAGCAGTGGTGTTGCGGTCCTTGTCGTCCTCCAGGTGGAAGTTGAGGTCCCCCAGGAGGATGTAGTCGGTGGAATTGATGGCGTGGGGGCTGACGAAGTCTGTGATGTCTTCGCTGAACTGTGTGCGTGGTCCCGGTGGTCTGTAGATGAGGGTGCCTCTGAGCGTGGTCTTGGGGTTGGTGTGTATCTGGAAGTGGAGGTGTTCGGCGGAGGTGAAGGTGTCATCGGAGTTGGTCGTGATGCGGATGGTGTTCTTGTGGATGATGGCGATGCCTCCTCCTGTCTGGTTGACGCGGTCCCTCCTGGTGATTTTGTAGCCTTCTGGGACGGCGATGGCGACGTCGGGTGCTGAGGAGGCGTTCATCCAGGTTTCCGTCAGGAAGGCGATGTCTGGTGCTGTCGAGTCGAGGAGGTTCCAGAGTTCGACGGCATGCCTGTGAACGGAGCGGGTGTTGAGCAGGATGCACATCAGGTGTTTGTTGCTGGGGCTCGGTTTAGTAGGTGCAGTGTTGGGTCGTAGGCTGGTGAAGCGGCAGGTCAGGCAGGTGAAGGGTCCGTGGGTGCGTCTCGGGGTGGCTCGGTAGCAGGCGGTGTTTCGGCCGGCGTTGAGTGCGTGGAGGGTTCTGGCATCGTAGCTGTGCAGGGTGTGCTGGCGAGGGCGAGGACCAGGGGGTCTGGCGCTGGGCGCGGTCCAGGCGCGGACGGGCGCAGACGGGCTTACCTTTGGCGCACCTTCGGCGCTCAGTCGGTGCTCCCGCTGCGCGCGTCCGCTGCGCGGTCGCTCTGGGGGCGTCATAAGTAAGGAGCCGGGAGGGAGGAGCAGCTGGGTGGCGGGAGCGGTCCGGCGAATGGAATCACAGGGGGGCGGGGCCGCAGGGAGGCAGCGGCGGGAAATCCCAGGAGCAGCGAGCGAAGGAATCTGCAGGCAGGAGGCGGCAAAGGCAGGCAGGAGCGGCAGCAGTGAGTGGGGCGACCAAGCCCTGTGGAGGGCTGAGCGGTCACACTCTGTGGTCCCCTACGGTCCCCTTAAGTAAGGAGCCGGGAGGGAGGAGCAGCTGGGTGGCGGGAGCGGTCCGGCGAATGGAATCACAGGGGGGCGGGGCCGCAGGGAGGCAGCGGCGGGAAATCCCAGGAGCAGCGAGCGAAGGAATCTGCAGGCAGGAGGCGGCAAAGGCAGGCAGGAGCGGCAGCAGTGAGTGGGGTGACCAAGCCCTGTGGAGGGCTGAGCGGTCACACTCTGTGGTCCCCTACGGTCCCCTTAAGTAAGGAGCCGGGAGGGAGGAGCAGCTGGGTGGCGGGAGCGGTCCAGCGAATGGAATCACAGGGGGGCGGGGCCGCAGGGAGCAGCGGCGGGAAATCCCAGGAGCAGCGAGCGAAGGAATCTGCAGGCAGGAGGCGGCAAAGGCAGGCAGGAGCGGCAGCAGTGAGTGGGGCGACCAAGCCCTGTGGAGGGCTGAGCGGTCACACTCTGTGGTCCCCTACGGTCCCCTTAAGTAAGGAGCCGGGAGGGAGGAGCAGCTGGGTGGCGGGAGCGGTCCGGCGAATGGAATCACAGGGGGGCGGGCCGCAGGGAGGCAGCGGCGGGAAATCCCAGGAGCAGCGAGCGAAGGAATCTGCAGGCAGGAGGCGGCAAAGGCAGGCAGGAGCGGCAGCAGTGAGTGGGGCGACCAAGCCCTGTGGAGGGCTGAGCGGTCACACTCTGTGGTCCCCTACGGTCCCCTTAAGTAAGGAGCCGGGAGGGAGGAGCAGCTGGGTGGCGGGAGCGGTCCGGCGAATGGAATCACAGGGGGGCGGGGCCGCAGGGAGGCAGCGGCGGGAAATCCCAGGAGCAGCGAGCGAAGGAATCTGCAGGCAGGAGGCGGCAAAGGCAGGCAGGAGCGGCAGCAGTGAGTGGGGCGACCAAGCCCTGTGGAGGGCTGAGCGGTCACCTTTACTGCATACTGCATACTGCACCACATTAGACAATAGCAATGCCCCACACCTGATACACATACACACACCACACACTCGTGACCAGAGCACTACATAACACACACCCACACACATACCCAGAACCCTTTGCACCCAGAAAGTTTGATAGAGCGAGGCAAGAGCACACTGACAGAAGGCACTGCACCTAGATATCACAGGCACCATCACACTGAACACGCATCACACAACACACAAAATCAAGAGAAACACAACACGCACATCACCACTGCACACACAGGCCACAAACCACATGGACATCTTGTCACCCCAACTCACACCAACAAACAGCACACCCAGCATCCTTGCAAAACACACACCCCACCACCACCATGGCACCACAAAAATCCCCACGATTGACAGACGAGGAGCTCAGGGTCATGGTTGACGAAATCGTCAGAGAGGAGCCACAAGTGTTTGGAGCAGAGGTCGAGCAGACACCCATAGCCTGGAAAAATGACTTATGGCAGAGGCTTGTCGTCAGGGTGAATGCTGTGGGAAACCCTCCACGCACAATGGAGGACATTAGGAAGAGGTGGAACGACCTATGGGGAAGGTACGGGCCATGGCTTCCAGGCACCAAATCACCATCATGAGGACTGGTGGTGAGCCCCCACCACCTCCCACAGAATTATCATTGTGGGAGGAGAAGTTCTTGGCGATCCTACACTAAGAGGGTCTGACGGCAATACCCAGTGGACTGGACACTGGTAGGTTAACTATACTCCCTGGCCAACATGTACCCCTGCACAGCATGTACCTCCACATCCCTCTCATCCCCTCACACCACCCTAACGTGCACAAACCCACCATGGACCCAATACCTACCCTTGCATGCCACAGCTCCCTACTAACATCATTCCCTCACAATCCCACCTAGTGGGTGGATACCCACACCGCAGCAAGTACTACAACTACCACAATGCAACACTCCCTATGCTTGCATGACTGATAAATCAATTTCCCTTTACTGCACCTGCACGTTAAACCATGCCACCCCATTTCACCAACAAGTAATTGGAATGCACATCAGTACATGGCCATGGCAATGACAGTAGCAAAACCAGTACCATATATTGCCAAAAATAGGACTATAGCAACATTCCACTGATGGAAACACAAGCAGTAGTCTAGTAACTGTCAATGCCATTACTGCCGTGCAAATCCAGTCAATGTTGGCATACAACCATGTGTAGCACTTGTACAATACCATCTTGTGACACAATACGTCTCATTCCACAGGTCCCCCACAGGATGCCAGCGACATAAAGCCCAGGCCTGGAAGCACCTCCAATAGAGGAGGAATCCCCTGGATGTCTGGATAGGGATGACATACTTGGCCCATCAGGCATGATTGGTCAGTCCTCCACCACCAGCCTCACCCTGCCCACAACTGAAACCACCTCCCCTGGGCATCCATTGCACAGCAGAGCCCACCTTTCCAAACCTGTTTCCCAAGGTCACATCAAACATCAATGTGCCCCACAGGACAGGGGCATGAGTCAACATTGCAACCCCAAGACAATGATGGTCCTGGTGTCAGTGGGAGGGGACACACTGCACCAGGGGCACAGGCACGGGGGGCAAGGGCCAGTGGGAGGACAATTGTGGGCCAAAGGATAAGCCAACAACAGGACACGACTGGCCAGGAGGCCGTCTCTAGAGTCCTGAGAGCCTACCAGCAATCCCAGGACAAGATGGGCCAGATACTCACCACCTTGCAGGAGACCCAAAGGCTGCAGGGGGAATACCACCAGGATACCATGCAGCCGTGGCAGGTACTCAATGCCACCATGGTCACCATGTTAGGGGAGTTCAAGGAACTAAACCTCGTCCTGCGGACATCATCCACCCAACAGCAGGCCCCATCCAGTAGTCACACATCACAACTGCCCTCTACATCAACACCTGCTACTGGAATGGAGGCCCAGAAGGAGGACCCACAGGCCACCAGCACCCCTACCCCTGCAGCTGAGGGACCCCCATAAAGAGATCAGCCATCCAGACATCCTGCAGGACCTGAGGCAAAGACCAATCTCCCCACTAGGAAGTGATCCCTCTCCTGAACTGCCATCCTTGTGTGCCACTGTTACACCCTGCTGGCTTTCCAGTGCCAAGTTCTCATCATCCCCAAGCTAATGGATACAGGACCTGTGAAACATACAGCTGGACCACCCACTCTGATCTTCACATAAACCAAGTCCCTACTCCTCTGGACTGTGATGTAAAACACTCAATAAACACCAATTTGCACAAGTCATGGTGCATGTGTCTTCATTGTTTAAAGTAGCATTTCTGTTTACAAGCAACAATCAAATACACACGTCAGCACTACAAGAATGTCAAAGTGGCAGATGTAGAAAATCTCCGCCAGGTGTGTAAGTACATCCATATTGTAGTAACATCCAGTGTCAAGGATGCCAACAGGCATATCAGTAATCAGCTTGCAAACAGACATGTGACCTGAAGAGGGAAAATTACATGGAAATAGGCTCAATGTTGTAAGGCATACACTCCATCATCATACATCAACAGCAGTTGAACACAAACACGGGATGACTGTCCCAGCAGCAATGATACTACATATGTAAGGGCCTGCATTGTCACTCACACACATGTGTTTTTGAAAGTAAAGATTTTACCTGGATGATGACCTCTACTGATCACCTCATTGAGTAGTCAGGAACAGGTAGTTGCCACACAGCAGCTGATAATGAAGCATGATAGGCCTACGCAGCAGGACAAGACTGATAAGTCCCCCTTACCTTTACTCAAACAGTCAGACTTAGGATCCATAACCTTTGGTACAACCATAAGGATCTTCCGTTATGGCACCAGCATTTCACACGTCATTGGCAGCAATGCATTTCCACTACCCCTCATGGTCAGTCAGCTACCTTTCAGGGTCAGAAACCAAGATGGAAGGCAGAAGTCTCCACACACACCTTGATGCAGGCAAAATCTAAGTACAGACTAGCTTTACCAATACATAGTCCAAGTGCAAATGACATACAACTCACACATACCTGTTTCTCATTAAAGTAGTGCGTATCAGGTCAGTCCTGTTGTCATGTGCCTCATCCATCCTCGTATGCCTCCTCCTCAGTATCAGAGTCACCGCCCCCAACCACTGCTCCAGCATCAATGTCCCCCTCCTCCAACAGTGGGATGTGCCTTCTGAGGGCTAGATTATGGAGCATGCAGCATGCAACAAAGATCTTCCAGACTTTCCTTGGTCGATATTGTAGGGCACCACCAGACACATGGAGGCAACAAAGTCTAGCTTTCAAGAGGCCAAAAGTCCTCTCAATCATTTGCTGCATCCGGCCATGTGCTCCCCTACTGTAGTTGGATGTCTAACAGGTGTCAGAAGCCAGGGCAGGTTGGGGTATCCAGAGTCACCTGTGTGGAAAAGGAGACATGATGATAGATACCAATGCTATGCAGAGTGAAGACTGTGTAGAGAGGGATATCAAACGTCTGACATGGTGAGCAGTACACAAACCTATTAGCCAGGCCCTTTCCCCCTGTAGCTATAACATCAATGCAGGGACACTGCTGTTCCTCAAAACTTATGAATCATGTACCAATTCAGGGAATCTCGCTGTTACATGTATTATGTACTTATCTAGAAAGATACACCACTTGCACATTGAGCGAATATGTACTCTTCCAGTTTTTGTAGACCTGTTCATTAGCCCTCAGAGGTACCAAGGCGATGTGAGTCCCATCAATGGCCCCTATTACATGTGGGACATGTGATATATTGTAGAAGGCTGCTTTGACAGTGGGCAATTCAGCACGTTGTGGGAACCTGATGTACCTGTGCACATGCTTGAGTAGGGCATCCAGCACATCCTGTAACACCTTACTGAACTTGAGCTGTGACATTCCTGCAGCCAGTCCCACAGTTACCTGAAATGAGCCACTGGCCAGAAAATGCAGGACTGCCAACACCTAGACTGTTGGAGGGATGGCATGGGGATTTCTCGAAGCCAGCAGGAGGTCTGACTCCAACTGGGCAACCAGTTCCCTGATGGACATACGGCTCAGTCGATAGGTCAGGATGATGTGGTGCTCTTCCATGGTTTCAAGATCTACTAGGGGCTGGTAAACTGGTGCATTCCTCATCACTCCATTTTGGCAGTATCTAGGCAGGGAGACAAACAACAATCTGGGCACCTCTCACAATGTTGTGAACCAAGTATGACATACGACAATCATGTAATATTGGTCATGCAAGTTGGCTGCATTGTTGTGGAAAGACACATTACTCCACACTCCATTCCTAGCCGGACAATGCCACATAATCCCTGTGACAAGGGACATGTAAACATAGACTTTCCATGTGTTCCACCATAGGGATTGTCAATACAGACATATGTAGTGACAAGTGTGGTGATGTCACCCGACACCCACTACATATGTGATTATCCACAAAACATAGCCTACATTTTGTGATTATGTACAGGTAATGACGCAGTGTGAACCCAGGACAGTCATGTAACATACTAAAATGGCATCCACTTGTCCTGCATGGATTGGAGCGATGGAAGTGACCTTATCCCGCCGGCGACAGTTGTCATTACAGAAGGCGTCAGAACTGCTGTGCAACTCCTCATTAGTTAACATTGACGTCTATGGGAAACTGGGACCAATGATGATCACTGCCGGTATTGATGGTCATGACCGCTGCTGTCATAACTGCCATTCTGTGTAGGCAAGCACACTTGAATCCTGGCATTCGGACAAGGAAGACATCCACTTCGTGTGCTGCTGTATCCTGAATCTTGGAGCAATGATGGCACGCACTGAGGGGCTGGATAAACTGGTGGAAGGGGTCCTACCCCTGTATGGGTGGCTGTATGGGGCTCCAGGGCAACAGGTCAGTACATCGGCCACTGTCCCACAATTCGTATGGTTTTTAATGGTGAATGTGTCTGTACATTGACATGTGATGACTGATTTGGGGTTTTGAATGCAAATTATGTGTGTGGTATATTGGCAATGTGCATGTGATGTGTTTGTTGTGTGTCACCAAAGGTTGCAGTTGTATTGGTATCATTTACATCATGTCCTCCATTTTCGGAATGTTTCCCATGCACGTCAGCGCCCACAAGAAAAAAGGGTTGTGGAGAGACATCGCCAAGGAAGTGCGGACCCTGGGGATCCATAGCCTGCGGAGCACCCACTGCAGGAAGCAGTGGGAGGACCTGAGACGCTGGGCCTAGAAGACTGCAGAGGCCCAGCTGGGGACGGCCTCCCAACGTAGAATGGGTGCCTGTTGGACACTGACTTCCCTAATGGCCTGCATACTGGCGGTGGTCTACCCAGATTTGGATGGGCACTTGAGGGCAGCACAGCAGCCACAATGGGGTAAGTGTAGACTGTTAGGTGACTTCTGCATGGTTGTCTACTGTGACCCTCACTGGACCTGGGATTTATGTGGTCAAATGAAATCTGGGGAGTGTACAGTCCTGGTTGTCACACCAATCATGTTGGAGTGAGACATGTTAGCTATGTAGAGCCATGCAGGAACAGAAGTGGTGGTACTGTAACACACATTCTACTGTACATATGGGTTACTCAAATGTTCAGGCATCTTACTGGATTCATACTCCATCTCTGTGTATACTGTAGTATACTGTGGTATTAACAGGAATGTTTAGTTAACATTGCAATTGATTTATTTGCAATATCAATGGACATTTGTACCAAATGTAATCTACTCATACCTATCATATAGTTTGTGTGCACAGTTCCTCTGAGGTCAGATTTGTTTCATCCTGTTATGACTTACATGTAGTTAGTAAGTTCAATTGTTGGATTAGTCAGTTAGCCAGTTGACAGGCATGTAGGACTTTCCAATCAGGTGTCTAGGCTGCTGAGGTAATCGGGTGAGGTAATCGGTGATAAGTTTGGATATGGCTTGCAGGACTCTATTGTTCATGACTGCAAAATGGGTGCTTGTTTTCCCGACAGGTGCAAATGTATGTATTGTTTGTATGTGAAGTGGATGTGTGGGTTATTACCATTTCCTCTCTTTCTTTTTCTCACACCCTCTTTCTCTCTCCACTTGTGTCTCTGGGTGCATTAGCATCATCTGAAAAGGAGGAAAGGTACCGGTGAGCGGGGATGCAGCAGCCCACAGGACCTAGGAGGCTGGCACAAGTGGAGCAGAGGGGACCAGTGGGATAGAGGGTGAGGGGAGCACCACAAGGGAGACTGGAGCTACCTCCACATCTGATTCAGATTCCTCCTCTGATAGCGGCTCCCTGGCAGTGGCGAACCCATCTGGGACCACCCGAGCACCATCCTCGTCTGCCACCCCCCTTACCACCACTGCCTTCCCTGTAGCTCCCCACCTAGTTGCCTGTGCCCGCTCACCCAGGAGGTTGGGCATCTCCTTTGCTGCTGGCACCTCTGCCCCTGCCCCAGTCAGCCCTGCTGCCCTCAATGAGGAGGCTATTGACCTCCTGAGGTCCATCTCTGTGGGGCAGACAACCATTGTGAATGCCATCCAGGGACTGGCATCCCAGATGCAGCAGTCCAGTGCCTACCTGGAAGGCTATTGACCTCCTGAGGTCCATCTATGTGGGGCAGACAACCATTGTGAATGCCATCCAGGGACTGGCATCCCAGATGCAGCAGTCCAGTGCCTACCTGGAAGGCATTCACAGTGCCTTGTCTGTCCTACAGAGATCGTTTCAGGCTCTGGTCTCCTCGTTGAAAGTAGCCAGTGTCCCTTCATCTTCCATCCCCCTCCAGCTACCTGTACCTAATACATAACACCTCTCCCTTCACCCGTCCAGGACACACCTACAGACCAGCATACACCCACTACAACAGACAAGGTGTGCAAAGGCAAACATAAGCACCACAAATGAACCCACAGGCACGCACACACACAACAAATATCTGTATACACAATAGACATTTCCCACACTGCCTCCCTTGCAGTCACATCACCACTCACACCTGCCAGCACTGCATCATCACGCACTGGTCCTGCTAGCATTCCTGTCATACCCTCAATCACCACAACAGCAGACTCACAGACTCCCACACCACATCCGCACTCACCACAACCACCTTCTCTGCCACCTGCAACACATCCACCTCACTTGCACACACCACCCCAACATTCACTCACACGTCTTCCATTCCCTCTCCTTGCATCTCTACCCACCTCCTCCTAAGATATGCACACACCCACTCACCGACCCAACATACACCCACCACAGACATGCACACATTGCACAAACCAGCATCCACGTACAGCACAACACGTCACACGAGCACTCCCTCTACCTCCACTCCCATCCCTCATTCATGTGAGCAACCTGTGTACCTAAAAAGGTCTCCCTTGCCGCCCTTGACCTCTTCCCTACTCCTCTTCCACCCCGTGTGGCCCTTAAACGTCATGCCCCCCACCCCTCCCAGGCCCTTCCACCTCCCATTCCTCTAGTGCCCCCTCTGGTGTTTCCCCTGCCCCTCCACCCAGAAAAAAGTCCACCCCTCCTAGAACCAAAGTCCCCCCTCCTAAGCCCAAACAGAGACATCCTCCTTTCAAATCCAATTCACCCGCACCACCACCACCCCCAAGCCCCTGAGGTGCCTGCATGTCCAATTGATGCCCCTAAGACGTGAAGGCCTATTTGCTGTCATGTGTCAAGTTGGGGCCATGATATATGGACTATGTGTCCTGCATTTCTGCAAGTTGGACTTGCCATATTGCACATTTTGTATATATTTTATTTTAATTTCATGGTTCCAAATACAGCTGCCCATATTCTGTGGTTGGCAAGATGAGATGCTTGTCCTGGTTTCCTTCTACATTGTGGTGTGACACCTGTGTGCAACAGTGTGTGAGGTCTATGTATGGGTTGTGTCTGTGTTGCTGCATGCACTGGGTAAATGGGTTGTGCCCTGTGCATGTTGTTATGTGTCTGACTGCTTGCTTGTGGGGTTGTATGGGGTGTTGTGTGCATCCATGTGTATGGTGCTACATCTGTGGATTTCCTTGTATATTGGTTGTACGTGACCTGTCACCTGTGTCATTGTATGGATGTGTGTTCACTGCTATTGATTGTGTGTCATTGCTGCATACAGTTTTTGGTGTGTGTGGATGTGTGGTGTTTCACAACGTGCGTGTCTATGACTGCATTGAAGTGTTTGTGGTCTAGTTGTCGTTGTGTGATTAGGGGGTGTTGTGTATGGATGTGTATGACTTCGTGCTGTGTGTTTGGCACATATCTGCTTGGCTTTGTGTGTGTATTGGGTACTTGGCTTTTACGTATGTTGTGTGTGTGTATTTTAGTGTGCTGGTACGGTACGTTTGTAATGCGTGTGTGTATGGACTTCGCTGTCCGTACAAGGAGTGTGTGTTATGCGTGGGATTGTATCACTGCCATTTCTTCCACTATGTGCTAGGCATACTTACCATTGTCATCTCCATCACTGTTGCTGGCCCTGAAGGTGTATGGCGAGATACAACTCTGGGAAGACTTGCAGTCTGTTTGCCATGGTAGCCACGGATGCGTCTGTGTACCTGGAGGTGAATGTCTCCTTTTGTACTTTCTGTTTCAACCAAGATTTTCATCGCGGTCAGCCCACCCTGGATATCCTGGCGGTCTGGTGACTCGAAATATAGTGGGCAGGACATTGGTTCCCGCCAGCCTGAAGTTGGCTACTGCCGCCTGATGCTGCTTGTTGGCAGTGGCGGGTCTGCCGGTAAGTTATCTGTGTTGTATTGGGTTCACTGCCTTATTTGTTATTTGGCGGTCTGCTCTGCCACCCTGGAGGCGGTCTCACCACCACCGCCGGTGTGGCTGTCCAGTTACCGCAAACTTGGAATGACTACCTTCGTTTTTAAAAATCTGCTGGAAAGAAATTGGCAACAAGGATAAATGTGACAGTAAATTTATTCTATCTTACTTATCATGGGTTGGATGCTTATTGTTTTTTCCTCAATGTGTTTCAATCTAAGTTTAAAAAGAAGGTTTGAGTAGTAATAAAGGGCCTGGTTTGTACTTTGACAAAGGGGAATACTTAATCACAAATGTGATGGATATCCTATTCATGGTATTATGATTCCATAATATCCTATGGAGCTTGAAATGTTGCGGACATGGTAACCGTCCACTAAACTCTATATCAGGTCTAAAGTCCTGCTAGTGCCGAAACCTCCAGTCAATGTGTTACATTTCAAATCTTTGTGTTTCTCTTCACCATGCACTTTTATCCTACAATCTTTACAAGTATGGATGATATGTGACCCCTACATCTTATAATCCTCATTGTTTTAGATAACATTTCCTGTCCATAGCACTTGTATGATTTATTGTCTCTCTGTGTGTGATGTAAGATGCTCTGACACCCTACATCAGGATGAGTAGTGCTATAAAAGAATTAAATAAACAATAAGGAATAAACTACTAAATACACTATAAATTGGTATTTCCGTAATTACTCATCCACCCAGCTACATCTTGCATTCTTACAGCGCATACACATCTCTTACGTGGTGTGGAGTTATGCAAAATCAAAAACCTGCCTCCACATTATTGTTTCTCTACAATACATATGAAGTGGTAAGCCCTGTGCATTTGTTTCCTTTCATTTCATTTGTGTCTAGGTGTTAGGCTCCAAATGGTTCCCAGCCAGGTTGATACTTGAACATAAGAAGGGCTGATGACCCTTGAAATCAGACCATTGTTTTGGGCCCAGCTGGAAGTAAAAATAAGCAAGCCCCCTCACCCCTGCAGGTTGCTGTCCCAAACAGAAAACAGACAGCACATGGGTATTGCTGAACTGTGTCCCGGTGTCTGAACATTACACCAGGACAAATTCAGTAAATTACTCTGAGTTGGTTGGATCCCAGATCTGGCTGACAAATTGCTGCCAGAACTAGGATCTGACGTGATCTCCCTCATTTCTGACACTGGTGGCAAGTCTGACAGCCACAGGACACTCAATAAGACTAGCTTACCAAATTAAATGTGTCTCAAGATGAAATGTGATAGTCACTCATTGATGAGGGTGAGGGAAATCTAAACAAGTACCATGTACTCATCGTTGGCACACTTACTTGTTCTATTGACCAGGCATTCCATAACACAATGTTTGCTATTTTTAAGCACTGCAAATAAAAGGAGTTATGTATGAAATCGAGTTGCTGGTTAAATGGGGTGTGAGCATTGGTCAAGCAGCAAACAAAATTCTTCTCTGGGTAAAGTCATATGCAAACCCTAAATTAACCATTGCAGTAAAGCTCTCATTAAAGATAATTACAGTGACAACAAATGGAAAGGTTCAAATAATTTAAGATAAAAAAAGTGTGTTTTAGATGTGGTTCACCCACTCATCTGTCTAATTTGAAAAACTGCCCAGCTGCCAACTAAAAGTGTTGGAAATGTAACAAGGTGGGTCATTCTGGAAAAGTATGCAGAGGAGGGAAGCCTAACAGTGTCGGATTGGTTCAGGACCATGCTGTATCTGATGAAGTTAATATGCTGAAAATAAAACTGATGCACTGGTTTTGGCCACTAAAGTGATGGAAATTAGCTGTTTTGACACAAGGGTAAGGCCTATAGTGATCCATGTGTCAATATTTACAATGATGGGTTACACATACCCCTATTGCTTGATTCAACAGCAAGAATTACTATCATAGCTGTAGATAAGTACAGACAGAAATGGCTTCTTAAAGGACTATTACATCATGATGTTATTGCTACTTCTTTGTAGAATTGATTGATTCATGATAGGATTATCAATGGCAAGGTTTATGTTGTTCAAAAAGGCACTAATTGGGAAAAAGCAGCCAACATGTTTCACCCACTAAGCGGCTTGATAGCCTGGGACTTTCTCAAGGCTGCAAAAGCAAATAAATTATTGCAGTGAGCCATTTTTGAATATGGACAGTTGAATCCATCACCATAAGTGAAAGGAGCCCAAGTGGAGAAGAATCATGATTTACTGGGTAGGGGTACTAGAATGTGTCATATGCCCAAATGTGTCTACGTTAACATTCATTAGTGCATTATGTACTGTGAAGAAGTAGTATCAAGTTTAAAAAAAATCCAAGTCTGTGCACTGTACTTAGTCAAGAATGAACTGTTAGACTGTAGTACTGGTAAACTGCTATTCTTTAGAATTAAGAGAATAGACGGACAAAGCCAGTGCCTTAAGCCCACATGCTCAAATTTAAGTGAGATCAAATGAGTCAATGAGTGCCTTAATGCCACAAGCTCAAACTTAGGTAAGATCGAATGAGTCAATGAAAAAAGGTTAAAAGGAGAAGGACAAAGCCTATACCTATAATGTTCCAGAGGCAGGCACACTAAAGGGAATGGTTAGTTAGGTAATAGTTACAGAGGTAGTGTTAAGGAAATACCTCTCAGTCAAGGACAGGAAAAACCGCCCAACGAATCCATATAATTGTCATAGTCTTATCCATTTGAAATGCATCGCAGTTATAATATATTTCAGGGCAAATCGAATCATGGTAATATGCTAAATGTTTCCTAAGACTGCATGTAGATTCATGTGATAAAGCAGACCATAAGGAACATTTCAAACATTGAATAATTGAATATATGATGACCTCATCCAAAGCTAGGGTGGGTATCATCTTGTTCGTAAATGGCCCTGATCAATAAAGAGTTTAAGGCATGGAAATTCAGTTTCTGTTTTAGAGATTGTATAGGTCACATGTATGCTCCATTTGATTGGCAGGAAACTGTGAATGAAAACTGCTTAAGGATTTTCTCAGGCCCTTGCCTGATGCTCAGAATGTCATCTATATATATCGTCCCCAGAAGATGACACTATTTGAGAAGAGTTCCTATTTCATATCCAATGTCTTTTAACTTCTCCCATCAGGAGACAGGTATACGGTGGGCAAAACGGGTCCCCATCGCAGTTCCTTGTTGCTGGAAGTAGAACTTGCCTCAGAATAGAAAGAAGTTGTTCTTTAGACAGAATTCTAGAATTTCAATGATCATTTTGTTCCTCTCCAGGTAGCGTTCTTAGTGTGTAGCTAGGTGCTTCTATATTGTCTCTATACCATCCTGGTGCTTAATTGAACTATACAGACTTACTAAATTAATTGTAGTGAGTATATAGTCCGGTGCCGGGCAATATTTTCAAGTTTTTGAAAGATGTCCTTAGTATCTTAGATAGGGGTTGGTAAATCTTTTATCTTTCAATGTACTTGCCAAGGTTGCAACAGAATTAATTAAAACCTGCAATAATATGTCTACCCTTAGGTGGTATGCCAGGTTTGTGAATCTTAGGTGGTAGATATAGTGTGAAGGTAACTGGATGTTTCATGAAGACATATTGTTTTTCTTCAATAGTGAGAAGGTCCTCGCTATACCAGTTATCCAGGAGGTATTTTAGTTTACTTTGTATCTCTTTTGTTGGATTCTTCTGTAATTTCATTTAATACTTAGGGGCACTTATGGGGGTCATTACGAGTCTGGCAGTCGTATGACCGCCAGACTCGCGGTGGCAGCCCCACCGCTAACAGGCTGGCAGTGGGACCGCCACTTTAGGACCGTGGTGGAGCCGCCACGGTCAGGTCACCGACACTACCAGGCTGCCATAAGTTGGCAGCCTGGCGGTCCCGGTGAATTCACATCCTCCAGGGCAGCGCTGCTTGCAGCACTGCCCTGGGGATTAGGAGTCCCCATCCGCCAGCCTTTCCATGGTGGTTCACTCCGCCATGGAAAGGTTGGAGGAATGGGGGACTCAGAGGGGGCCCTGGGGGCACCTGCACTGCCCATGCACTTGGCATGGACAGTGCAGGGGCCCCCACGCACAGCTCCATCACGCATTCTACTGCCCGAATTACGGGCAGTGGATTGCGCCACTGGTGCTGCTGCACCCATTGCACCGCCACATTGGCCCTGGCTCCATTAGAAGCCGGCATCAATGTTAAGGCCCTGTTCACCGCAGGGCCGGTGGGCGGAAACACTGTTTCCGCCCGCCGGCCCTACAGTGAAGTCCTATTAGGGCTGGCGGTGTTCAGCCGCACAGGCGGTCTGATGGCGGAAAGAGTTTGGTGGGCAGCCCCCGCCACCCGCCAAACTCTTAATGACCCCCTTAGTGTCTCCCAGTTGTCGGTAAGCTTTATTAAGGTAGTCTTCTTTATTCAAAATAATAACATTACCTCATTTGTCTTCCTCCGTAATTATTATGGTGTTATCTTCTTAGAGTTCGGCTAGTGCTTGACATTGTTTGTATGTAGTGTTTCAGGGAAATATTTCATTTTAGCTGAGTATTTTTGATATTACTTGTTGAGGTCCCTCATTAAGGCTGTGAAAAATAAATCTATTGTACTACCTGGTGACAAAATCCGTGCAAAACTAGATCTGATAGGGAGTCTAGTGAGCTTGGAATGTGAGGTGTCAATTCCTAATTCAAGTGCTGTCTATGCTGGTCAGGTTCCTCACCCCCTGATATATTTGCCAGTAGATGAATTGTTTCAAACTCCTGGAGACTGAAATCACTGATTTATACTTGGGTGTTGATAGGTGGGTTGGTCCCCTCTTAATACGCAAAGAAGGATTGTAATTTAAATTTTCTGATAAACTTAAAGAGATCAAGCTTGGTTTGCTCTAGGTCCCACTTAGCTGTTGGGCAAAAGTAAAGACCTTCATTCAAGATTTGAATGTGTGCCTGATGTAGATCCTCCATCGTTAGGTTTACGATTAGTTGGTTATTCAAGATGTGTACTTGGCCTGCTCCTTGCTCCTGGCCCTTGTCTGGACCACCGGGGTAGTTGATCTTTGGATTTTTGTACATGGTAGCCTTGTGCAGTTGTCTTGTGCATTCCTGATGCAATGCTGTTGTACCTCCTCATAAAGATTTAACCCAGGATGTGTGACTCTCCCAGTCTGTCTCCTATACAGATTCCACGTCCAAGGAAGGAATAATTTCATAACAGCTGGCTTGTTCATTGGGGGTATTAGATGTCTTAATGTTGTTATATTTTGTCGCAAAGTTGGACAGTCTTCCCAGTGGATTATCTGTTAAGTCACGTCTAAATGTTCACTTTTCCCTCCAAGTAATATCTTCCTCATATTCACCTATAATTTTGTTAAGAATTTCATAGATCTTTTTGGTTATTTCTCCCCAATTGGCCTGCTCAATCCTTGTCGTCAGAGCATCAGCATCCCCCTTATATTTTTCATATTCACCCTGCTCTATTTCAATCGGTTTCCTCAGCATATTGTTTGAAGTTATCCTCCCATTGTTTGAGTCGTTCTGGAGCTGTTGTTTCTGTTTGGGAGTATAAGAATTCTTAGGCCTCTGGGAACATGGTCATGTTCTAAGTATTCTTTTTAGGTGATGCGCCTTCCCACCATTTTGAGGTTTCCTTTTTGACGGCTCTTTCCAAGGCCTGAAAGGTACTTTTTGCTGAAAGTGGGTTTATTTGGTTTGGTCAAAAGATGCCAGCACCAGAGGCATCAAAGTTCACGACTATTCCTGTAGTCAGTCATACTTATTGTGTGGTTACTGACTGTCACTTTTTGTTATTGATGATATGATCCGGGGTTAACAAAAGTAAGGGAGTGTGAAAAGTCATTATGATAGTATACTCCAAGGTCCAACTTTCCCTTCTTGCTATGCAATACCCATCAAAAAAGGGTTGGGTAGACTATTAGTAAAGGTTTGGACCTACATAGCCTCATTTCAATGACTTGTAGACAATAGGTAAGTGATTTCACCCAAAGAAATGAATCAATCCATTTTATTTTTGGTTCATCCAAAATTGTTTCACAGGAATACATCGGAAAAAGGCTGCCGGCACGTGTTTCACCACCTAAGCGACTTGATAGCCTGGGGCTTTCTCAAGGGTGTAAAAGCAAATAACCTTTTTTCATTGACTCATTTAATCTTATGTAAATTTTGAACATGTGGCCTTAAGACACTCATTGACTCATTTAATCTCACTTAAATTTGAGCATGTGGGCTTAAGACACTGTTTTTTTACTGTATATTCACTTAATTCAGTTGAATAGCAGTTTGACAGCACCACACTCTACTAGTTCATTCTTGACTAAGGGCCTCATTATGAGTTTGGCAATCCATCGACTGCCATGGCGGCGGTGGCAGTTCGACCAACATCAGGTTGGCAGTCGGACTGCCATATTACGAGTCAAACAGGCCTATGGAGCCAAGACCGCCACAGTTCTGCTGGCACCGCCAAGCAGCACAGGCCGCCACGGTCATGAGGCTGCACCAGTAGGCTGGCAGAGCCTGTGTTTGTGTCGGACTATCTATGAGGTTACACACTGTCAATGTGACCTTGGTGGTCCAACGGCCACGTCTTAAAAGGCGGAAATGGACAGTCTAAAGGGAGGCACTCGCCTGCAGGCAATCTTACTCACCCAATGCCACCTTGGAGGCCATCGCACATGTCCTGCCACTTCTGATGATCCTCGAAGGTGCACAAAACCAATGCCGCTACGTATCAGAATGGTTAATAACAGATCGTATCGATGTCGTCCACATCATGGGGGGCACACCACGGGCAGCAAGTACATGTCACATCCCATACACAGTCCAAAACATACATCAAGACGGACACATTCGCAATCACAATACACCCCCTTTGGGCATCTCACTCACACTGCACCACAACACTACGCAAAAACACACGGCCACACTTCCCTGCCACAGGGACAGTGAAGGAAACACAACATTCACCCACACATGACGAACAACACACAAACATCACGTATACAAAAACAACTCACACACTCAGATTCCACACAGGCTAGGGACTGTCGTCACATGCAACACACCTATGAATCAATATGCCATGGAACACAAACACCACCATTAAACAGCCCTGCAATGGACACACACATCACACACATGAAAGCACAATGGCATGCACAATACACAGAGAGACAAATAGACAAAGAGTACTATGCACACAATACTTGCACAGTTGGGATGGGGGCACCAGGAACACTCAGGGAAGGAGGCTGCATGAGACACACATCACCTTGCAACTGCCCATAAAACAACATTTGCACAGGACATGGCCTTAGATGTGTCTCAAGGTCAAACAGTACTGGACACAAATGTAATGCCTATCTGCACAGTGTGAAAGTACAAATCAACAAGCACATACAACTCCAACTGCATAGGACATACCTTTCAAGGAACTAGCTGCAAGGGACACACACCTAAATGGACATATGCACAGTCAAATGCAAATGAAGCTAGCACAATTGAACAAAATTCAAGCAGACACACGTCAGATTGACAAATAAGCCATATCAGGGGTCACATCTAACACCATACATGTTCACATTGGGCAACAAAAGATGAAATACTCACTAGAACAAACACCACACATTGCCATGAGACTACCATTGCATTTATCCACACATACACATACACTTAATATATAGCCTCCTCTTTGGGACACCAGCACTGCCCACAAAGTCACACACTGCAAACAACAGCAAATGGAGCTGAAAGCAGGCACAAAACACAAAACTTTAGGCACAAAACACAAGTTAATCAGGAACAACAGTAAGGTAGAAAAGGAATTGCAGGACAAATGTATACCCAAATAAACAAATGGGTTGGGTTTATTCAACAGGAAATATCAAAGTCCAAAGGCCATTGGTCAGTCCATAGAGATGTGCCCCAAAGTAGCACAGTGTTGTGCCAAACCTGACTCCCAACTACCTTGGAACCTCCACAGGAATGGCCATCAAGGGGGCATGCAGACACCTCAGGGATTATCTGAGTGTTGGGGTCGGGTCCATGGGGGGTTGGATATGGGAGGGGCGGTTTGGGCTTGGGAGGGTGGTCTGCTTCTTGGGAGGGGTGGTCTTCTTCTTGGGAGGAGATGTATGGATGCTTGCGGGGCCAGGGGAGGCCTTAGAGGTGGAAGGGATGGCTTGGGAGGTGTGTGGGGACCTCTTGGGTTTGGTGCAGGGGGTGGAGGGAACAGGGCAAAGATTACGGTTTAACATAAAACCTTTTTGGGGACACGGGACAGTCAGCAGAAGGGGGTCAGGTTTTGGAGGTTCAAGGAGTGGTTGTATGCTGTGTGGTGTGGATGTTGTGGGTGCGTGTTTATGGGAAGTATGTGTTTGGTGGGTGTCTGTTGGGTGGGTGAGTGTGGGTGTTGGTGTGTCTTGTGGGACTGGGAGGCAGACGTGCTGGGGATGCAGTAGTGTGTGGGTGTGTGGCTGTTGGTGTGGTGCCTGTGGGTATGCTGGATGTGGTGTGTCTGATGCTGAGGGCTAGTGGGCGTGTCAAGGGAAGTTGTGACTTCAGCTGTGTCTGTGGATGGATGTTGATTGTGTGCATGCTGGTGTGTTTCGTGCTGCTTGTGTGCGGTCCTCTTGGCTTTTGAGGTGAATGTCTGCGGATCGGTCTGTGTGCTTGGAGTAGGTAGGGGAAGGGGGGATTTGGAGTGGGAAGATGGAGGTGGATGGAGGACAGAAGGTGGGGGGTGACTGGCTGCCATCAGTTATGAGACCAGAGCCTGAATAGATCTCTGTAGGCCAGACATTGAACCGTGAATGCCTTCCAGGAATGAATTGGTTTGCTGGTGTTGTGTCACCAATCCCTGGATGGCATTCACAATGGTTGTCTGACCCATAGTCAGTGAAGGGGTCAATAGCCTCTTCACTGAGGGCAGCAGGGTTCACCGGGGCTGGGGCAAAGGTGCCTGCAGCAAAGGAGGCGCCCACCCTCTTGGGTGAGCGAACACAGCCAACTGGGTGGGGAGCAACAGGGGGCGGTGATAGAAAAGGGGGTGGTGGACAATGATGGTACTGGGGGATTCCCCAATGGGTCTGCCACCACTAGGGAGAGGACACTGAAGGAGGAATCCGAGGATGAGGATGTTCTGATCTCCCCGTGGCACTCCCCTCGCCCTCCGGGCACCTGGGTCCTACCGTGTCAATTCTGTCTTGACCTGAGGTCTTGTGGCCAGATGCTTCCCCACTTAGCTCGGCCCCACTGTTGACGTCAGGTTCAATATGTCAGGAAGAGATGTCCCCAGAATAAACATAACCACGAATTAGCAAAACCCAGGATAGTCACCACTAATGTCTGACACCCATTACAATGACATCCTCTGAGTGTTTCTGTAGTAAATATCTGTCCTTCACATGTTGGAGAGACACAGAACTTTGAAAGAATATTAGAAGGCCCTCAACCTGTTGCCCAATGAGCACCAACATCACTAACCACATCTTGGAAATGACAGTCCTGGTGTCTGTCTGTAGATGAATGCCTATACCCAAACACATGTGATGTCAACATCACTGCAACTCTTTCCATGATGCATGCCAACAGTCAGGGCACAATCCTCAATCATTACACATGTGCAGTTCACTTTTCCACATGATTCCACATCAAAGGCATGGATAAACACAAAGTGGTTCCACACTCTGGGCCTACCTGTCATCTTCCTCATAGCTACTGCAGTTCTACATGCCAAATGTCATACTATAACGCATGAAGGTATATGTCAAACAATGAACAGTGGTGACACACTGCTGTCTGTGGCACAACATGAGATGGGCGTCCATTGTATATTTACTATTCCACTAACGGTTTCCCAGGCACATATATGTGAGGGAATACAGCCATCATCCCATCAATATAGGTACAACATGCATGTAACTGCAGCATAGAAATATTTCCTAAAGATAAAGGTACACATCCTAACATGTCGACAAAAGGAATGTTGGCAACAGTGATGACACATCATTCATGTCAATAGACCTTCCCCACTTACCAAGGGAAAGTAGTTTGCTACAGCTGAAAACAAATAGCTATGTAAGCCATGTCATATGTATGATGTACACCTACACATCACAGATTTCAGTGAGGCACCAGCACCCATCGTACACTGAAGATAACTAGCTCCTGGGTGGCAGATGCCAACATACACATGTGCCCAGACACATGCAGAGTACAGTGATCCACAATATTCTTGCCTTTGGCCTGTAACGGTTAAGAAGCATCATCTGTTGGATAGAAATCACACCCACTAGAACAGCAATCAGTAAATGAATGAGCACTGTACACAGCTATTTGTGGTTCCTGCTGGGCAAACGGTCTGAGGATTATCCCCAGTTTTTTCCCAGGTCCAAAAGGCAAGGCACACCAGTTTGATACACATGACATGTCAACACAATCCCCCATCTACTGTGTGACACATGGCTCATCCCTCATTGTCAGGAGGTGTAGTCAGCACCTCACTCAATCACCTGGCAATGGGACAGGCAGGAATTTGCTGTGTGCTCACTCCCTTGTGGCTGCTGTGCTGATCTCAAACTCCCATCCTGCTTCGGGTAGGCCACCGCCAGAATGCAGGCCCCTAGGGGAGTCATGGTCTGACGGGCAACCCGCCCACGTTGGGAGGACAGCCCCAGCTGGACCTCTGGGATTTTCTGGGCCCAGCATCTCAGGAGCTCCCATCTATCGCGACATTGGACACTCCACCAGCTGTGGACCCCCAGGGTCTCCACCTTCTTGGAAAAGACAAGAAATTATGTCAACAAGTCCAATCCAAAATGGATGAGTCACATACATGTCAGTATACCAATATCAGATCAACCTGTCTTGCCCATACTGCCCAAGTGTGGCACATAGCAGTCAATTAATACAGGGAGACAACTACAAACACTTCCCAATATGCAGCCCTACCCATCACCCAGCTCAGGCCTTGCACTGACTAGGTAGGTCAACTGACTTCTTGTGGGACATGATCTAGCAAGCTGACTAAGATCGGAAACACTATGAGACACATTACACCTATGTGGCTTCTGGAAGGTGAACTTCTCAGCCATGAATGTATCAAAACACTCACAATATGTGAGAATGATCCTATGCATACAGTCCCTACAGGCAACTGCCAGGGTAAAAACTCTAACATCACACATGGGTAACAATGAAGGGATTGGCATGGTGGGACAAAAAGAGTCTAGCCTGTCCATGTGTGGACATGTGCAAATACAGATGCAGACTCATGCCACTTCAGGGGGTGGGGATCTTTGTGTCTCATCATCAACACAAAACACACTTTTTGACATATGTGTCCATAATGCATAGAGTACCTTCAGAACAACATAGGTATGCATTGCACATATTCTGCAATGTGACCAGACAACTGAGTCACATATCAAGGGTTATCAGTAAATAACACACTTTTTGCAATTATGCAATGTCAGAAATGCAATGATCCTGCACAGGACACATGTGACCTGTATGAAGGTGACAACAGGGCTGTGGGATTAAGGGACCTGTCTAGGCTCTGAAACACACATTGACAAAGATGCCAAGTGCACATCAGTCACAGATCATCAGCTCTCCCCTAATAACATATACATTCTTATCAGAGGATAGAGCATCTATATGCTGCATATCAGCACTGGGGCAAAATCTGGCCTCATAACATGATGTACTGGGAAACAGGGAGTGGGCAGTGCCACAGTTGCATAACAAAAGGGATTCAACACCAGCCCAGACTTGGACAAATACAGTGAGGTACATTTAACAGGCCCTGGTCTTTTCAGGCTGAGCAGACAGATCTACATGAAACTCCATTCCCAGCACGCCCAAGCATGACAGTATTTCATGTAGCCAACAGTCAATTGGCATGTGGTGTTTCTGTGCCAACCTGAGGGCCAGAGTAAGTCAGGATATACCTTCTACACAACAGTTTAGCAATAGCAGATGTGGTTTGAAATGTCTGTGGCACCATACACATCGCTCACATTATACACAACGACACATACCACAGACAAACACAGCTCATGCTGGCATGCAAATACAAGTGCTCTCATGTTGATAACATCCCTGAGGTAAGAGAGGTGCATCCAACACAAATTGGATCAGGGAAGACTCAATACACACACACACCACAATGTATAGGAACTCAACACCTACCACTAAACACAAATAAATGCACATTGAAACTCCCATTGATGCACACTGGCTGCACCTACAGGACTTTGAGTTCACATTCTGCCACACATGGTCCCACTCTAGCCTGTGAGGAGGGAATATATGTTGAAGAACGGAGAAACTGAGAAAACTGTTCACATGAGGCACTTACCTGCTCCTCTGATGCACCGTAGAGCTGTTCATACATGGGAAGGACCTCAGACACCAGCTTCTCCAGCTCCTCTGGTAAGAAGACTGGGGCCCTATCACCTGCTGGACACGGCATGATTGCTCCCAGAGGTGGAACATCGGAGCTCAGGTAGTTGAGGTCTTGCTGGCAGCAGTGCCAGGAGTCAAGTGAGGGATTTTGCAGAACATTGTGGTCACGTCCACCACGTATGCAGCCATCACCACCGGCAGACACAGCCATAGGCCTATGACCACTACTGGTATCAATGTTAGCCTATGGCTGTGTCCGCTGTGGTTGCAATCGCTTAATGCCATGACTACTTCTGCCGATGATTGCGGGCAGTTCCTAATGTCCTGTGGAGTATGTCAGATAGCCACCATTTTAGAGACCTGAACTGTGTTATATGACTCCTGACAAGTGTGTCACACTTCCAAAATGGTTGGCTTTAGCATCATTAACTGCTTGCCTTTTCCTGTCATGTAGCTCCTACTACTCAGACACCATTGTTGTACATTGTAGGCATTTTCATTGAGGCACAGTCCTCCACCCCCCAAATAAATGTCATTTTAATGCAAGGGAAATCAAGTCGCAATCCAAGAGGCATTTTTTGGCACAATTGGTGATGACCAGTTACATGATGTGTCCACATACATGGCAAAGCAAGGGATGACATGTGACTGTGTGAATATCAGTTGTGATGGGTACTGTGTATCATGTCCAAACCTCAATACAGACATTGTCACATTTTAACATTGACATGCATCCTGTATATGACAAGAGATACATTGAATCATAGCAAAACTCATTTCTTGTCATACCTAAGTACCCAGGGAGAGGAAGGATCAGACAACCTCCTGTCTTTCGTCCACTGCCATACCTTCAGACCATGGAAGAATGCCACATCATCCAGATCTACTGTCTGAATTGGCTAACAATTGTGGGCCTTTGTCTACAGTTTGAGTCAGATCTGATGCCTGACATGAGTCATCCAAATAGCAGACCACCCATTGCACAAGTTATGGCAGTCTTGCACTTCCTGGCCACAGGGTCCTTCCAAAATACAGTGGCCCTATCTGCTGGGATGGCCCAGCCTATGTTCCGTCTGGTTTTGAAGGATGTACTCTCAGGACTGTTGAAACACTTAGACAGCTATATCAACTTTCCTCAACATGAGGTTTTGACCCATGTGAAGGCTGACTTCTATAGTTTGGCACACTTGTGGTGGGAACCATTGATGGTACACATGTTGCCTTGGTCCCACCGCACGGCAATGAACAAGTATACCGCAGCAGTAAGAGCTACCATTCCATCAATGTCCAAGTGGTTTGTTTAGGGGATCTCTACATTTCAGTGTCTGCACCCATTTTCTCGGTTCAGTCCATGAGCCTTCATTATTCGGAACAGCGCAATTCCCCAACTGATGTCATGACTGTACCCAGAGAGGGCCTGGCTGGTTGGCAAGGCAAATCTGTCTTGTCTGTGGGTGTGCAATGTTTGCTGCATCAAATCCAATGAGACAGACTCATAGTTGCACGTATTTTCCATTCCATAGCAGGGGACTCTGCATACCCAACCTGTCCATGGTTGTTGATGCTGGTGAGGAACCCAACTACGGTCGGGAAAGTCTACTTCAATGATGCCCATGGAAGAACACGACGTGTCGTGGAGGTTGCGTTTGGGCTCCTGAAGGCCAGATTTAAGTGTCTGGATGTTGGAAAATGGGCTATTGGTAAGGGCAGGTAGGTACCTACACTTAGCAATGGGCCACTAACCTCCACTTAGGTCCAGTTAGGTCTCAGTAAATTAAACCCAGCTCAACCCTTGGTAGCTTGGCAACGAGCGACAAGACTTAACTTAGGAGACAGAGTGTAAAGCATTCAAATATCACAAAACAGTAATTAAATAAAACACAGGAAACAGTCTAAAAATTCAAAACGAATTCATAAAAATAGATTATATTTTTATCTTTAAAATGACACAAAAACGAATAAAATCGGATAAGGGGAACCGGAGATATGAATTTTTAAAGAATTATTGTTTTCTAGCGCCAAGGAACAAAAAGCGCCAATCTGGTCATCTGGTCGCACCTCGACCGGGTCAAAGTCAAAGTTTAAGGCGACCACGATGGAGCCTGGCTCGGCTACAGCCCGCGGGAGGCCTCGGTCAAAAGTTTACCTTCACACTTAGTCGTTTTTCTGAAGATTTTCTTCAGCGGGATGAACCTGCCAGTCCAATCCGACCTCCTGGAACTCTTCTCCGGATGCACGTCGTGGGAGCCCTCGGTGGAGATTTTTACCTTCGGACTTAGTCATTTTTTTCGAGGTGAAAATCCTTCCACCGGGTTAAACCTGGATCTTGATCCGACGAACTTGGAGCCCTCCTCGGATACGTTGGCTGGGAGGTCCCAGTCAACTTTCTACATTCGGACTTAGGGTCCAGATGTATCAAGGTTTTTTGCATTCGCAAACAGTGCGAATGCAAAAAGCCATTTCAGAATGTATGAAAGACATTCTGAACGCAATTTTAAGGAATCGCTAAAATAGCGATTCCTTAAAATTGCGACCCTGTTTAGAGAGTCGCAAATTGCGACTCTCTAAATAAAAAATCGCAAATAAGGATTCCTTATTTGCGATTCCTTAGCACATGTATGAAGCAATTCCTAAATGCGATTTGGGCATTTAGGAATCGCTACTTACCACCAAGTTGAACTTGGTGGTAACCATGTGCAAATTTTAAAAATGCATTTTTAAAATTTACATGTAAAGCACACATGCCCTTTTGGCATGTATGCACCTTACATGGTGAAAAAAATAATTTTGGGGTGCAGCAGAGGGGGCCTTAGGCCCCCAGCACCCTGAGGTTTTGCATTTCCAAAATTGCGATTTTTAGTTAAGAAATCGCAATTTTTGAAATGCAAAAAATTCGCAGATATGGGCCAAGAGGATCATAGGTGCAAATTGGGCCGGTATCGCAATTTGCGATTCGGTAATAGCATTTACAGTTTTTAAGAAATCGCTATTACCGATTTGCAAATGTGATACATGGCATTTTGCGAGTCGGAAATAGCGATTTCTTAAAAATCGCAAATTCCGAATCACAAAAGGCCTTCATGATACATCTGGTCCCAAGTCTCTTTTTTGGAGATTTTCTTCACCGGGACGAACCTGCAAATCAGGCCGGGTCGCGGTTGAGGCAAGCCGGCTAGAGTTGCCGCAGCGGGTTGGTCCCTCTATGGAGCTTTTTTTCAAAAGTTCTCCAAACTCCTCCAAACTTCTGGATCTTCTCCTAGATGTTCCTTTAAGGTTCTTTTGGAGTCCACAGCTCACCCCAAGGTTCCAGAAGCTCTGAGATGATCCTTGGGGGTGTGGACTACAACTCCCAGAATGCACCTGGCACAACCTCCTTTTTGGCCACTGGACAGTGGTCAGCTGGTTGATTTCTTCAGGAGTTGGTGCAGGGAACTCTGGTTAGAAATTTTTCACCTGTAGCAAACAGGGAGTCCCTCTTTGAACCGTTGAAGCCAGGCAAAGTCCTTCTTGTGGTGAACCCCAAGTGTGCAGCTGGTGCAGTCCTTCAGAGTGCAGGGTCCAGGTGCAGGCCAGGGGTCCAGCAGGGCAGTCCTTCTTCACCGTTGGTTCTTCCTTGTTGGAATCTGATGGGGATCTGAGGTGTGGGTGCAGGTCTGCCAGTTTTATCCTTGCTCCTGGGTGAAAAACAGGGGGGTCCTGGTTCTCCAATCAGGTGCAGGGTCCTTCCCCCTGTGATGACCACTTCCTCGGAAGTGTGGCAAAAATCAATCCCAGGAGGCAACATTCCTCAAAAATCTATCATGGCTGAAAGTGATTTTTGGAGGTTACATCTGGCTGAGCCCACCCACTGGTGTGGCTAAAAATCATAAACACACCCCTCTCCTGCCCTCTCCTCATCTAATCAAGGGGGCACCTAGTTGTCTGGGGTTGCAGGATGTGGGGGTGTTGCTGGGTTGCTCCAAATGTCCTTCTCTGCCTTTAAAGATCAGTTTGGCAGCCCTCCCCCTTCCTGTCTCACCATCTGTTGAGGGGAGATCCCCTCCCACAGGCACATCTCTTTGTGTGAAGCCAGGACGCTTCACACCTTATCAAGGCAGCCTGGCCAGGCTGCCAGAGGCTGGCTAATTCATAACCGAAGGGAGGGGGAGAGTGCTGGAATCTAACTCTTGAGTTTGTTTAAGGTATTTAAAGTGGGAAACTTGGCACTGAGGTAGAAGGAACTTGCCTGAATGTGGATGCACGGTTCAGGAAAAGAAAAACCATGTTGGAAAGACCTCCTGTCTCAGCCTTTCAAAGTTCCTTGGCTTGATGCTGGCACGGATGAAGAATTCAACCCCCATGGTGATGCATTTTCATTCTTAATTATTTAGCTTGACTGCATATATATATATCCCTTACATATATTCATTGTTGATGTATGGCACATTTTCTGTCTGTCATTGTTTAACTGCTGTGAGTATTTTGGCATCTGCACGTGTTCCACTGCATTCAGGTTTAATACTTCTGTTCATATTTTTGTGTGTTTTTTTTCTGGGAAGTGCCTTAAGAAATTAATTAATCAGACTAAGAGTGCTGCCTTCTTTGGCATAGTTTCCTCTTAGTTCAAGGTAGAGCAACACACATGCCAAGTGCATGGGCAGTGCAGGGCCCCACTTATGGCCCCCTACACCTGCTTTCCACCAGCCTTTTCATGTTGGTAATACCACCATGAAAAGGCTGGTGGAGAACAAGGTAGTAATCCGCCTTCCTCCCCTTACTTCTACACCCAGGAACATCACGTGTGGCATAACTCACGGATCTTCCCTCAGCCCAACCCTGTTCAACATCTACATGGCCCCCCTTGCAGACATCGTCCGGTCCTACGGACTCAATAGAGTCTCCAACGCTGACGACACTCAACTAATCCTCTAACTTACTAAAGATGCCAAAGCCAACTTTTGCAACGCCATGAGTAGTGTAGCAACATGGATGAAAAACTGCTGCCTCACCTCTGTATGGGCCACAGCTGGTGGACAGCAGAACTCGGACCAACACCCTCTCCATCAGACCACGCATGACACCTCAGCATTATCCTCGACTGCCAACTATCCATGAATCGACAAGTAAACTCAGTTGCCTCCTCCTGCTTCTACATCCTCCGTATGCTCCGCCAAATCAAATATTTAAACCCCCAGGGTGATGCATTTCAATTCTTAATTTAGCTTGACTATATATATTTCTACATATATATATGTATATTCACTGCATACATTCATTATCAATGTATTGCACATTTTATGTCTGTTATTGTTTAACTGCTGTGAGTGTTTTGGCATCTACACATGTTTCATTGCATATTTGTATGTGCTTTTATTTCATATCTGGAAAGTGCCTTAATAATTCATTACTCAGACTAAGAGTGTTGCATTCTTTGAAAATTTTTCTTCTTAGTTCAAAGTAAAGCAACACATCTCGGTGTCACTCTGCAGGATTTCAGAAAATGTTTGGCAAAAACTTGAAGGCAGTTTCCCAGGTGCCAAATGACATACCAGGGTGGGAAAAAGCACCCTATAATGCTCTTGCGAATTAATGGGTGTATGCTGCAGGGTTAGATTAAAATTGGAGTGATTGTCTTGTAGCTGCTGAAC
This sequence comes from Pleurodeles waltl, assembly GCF_031143425.1. Taxonomy (NCBI): domain Eukaryota; kingdom Metazoa; phylum Chordata; class Amphibia; order Caudata; family Salamandridae; genus Pleurodeles; species Pleurodeles waltl. Next base: position 765,746,821 of record NC_090440.1, read on the forward strand.
CAACTCAGATATGTAATTGTTTGCAAAAACTGCCCACAGATAATGGGCAGAAATTATGTCTTTTAGGCAGGTGGGGCCAGATCCTGTTATCTGCTCATAGAAAAACGCATGAGAAACGTGTTCAGTTAGAACAAGAAAATCAGCAATTTAGAGAGGCAACTAGTTGAAGCCAAGAATAACGCAACCATGCTGTCCTGTCACAATAAATTACTGCAAGATAAGACACTTATCGGTCCGATGCAGAGAAAGCTGCTGTGTGTGTTATTCAGTAAAAGTACAAGAAGCGCAAGGATAGAGTTAATAAAAAGAAGGTTCATTTAGCCACTGCTAAAGAAGGGCTAGACTGGAATCCGGACGCTTGGAATGCAAATATTTGGGATTCCACTGATTTTTCTGATTCTAGCGAAGAGCTTTGTAAAAATAGTGGTGCTCAGAATGAGGCACATGAACAGAAACTAATTCATGCACAGTCCATACACTGACGAAAGTTACAGCATGGACCTCAATACTCTGGGGAGGGGGCAGCCATGGACTCTCTAGAGTATTATACACAACAGGAGATAAATGGCATAATAGACAGATTTAGGCAGTGATCTGGGGAAACATTACTGACATGGATGGTGAGATTATTTGACACAGGAGCCTCTGGAGTAATGCTAGATGTAGGAGACTCTCCTAAGTTTTGCATACTTAGCACTGATCCCACTGTACAGGAGCAGTTTAGGGTCTATCAGGGTAACCAACAGATCACCCTACTGCAGCTAGCAGTCATGGGGTATAACCATAAGTACCCTGCAGAGTGAGACTGTCCACAAAATGATAAGCCCTGGTATGCATTAAGAGATGTAATGCAGAGAATTAAGGAGGAGGGGATGAAAACTGCCATTTTCCTGGGTGATTTTCACCATCTGTCAGATGGACCGCTCTCTGTGTCAGTGCGAAACAAGATAATTCCCTTCCCTCCTCCAGCCTACAAACATGTGATAATGACCCTATTAAGACAAATAATCCCTTACTGGATGTGCTGGAGGCAGTTCATGAGTTAGGAGAGCTTGGAGAATGTATGAAAACCGAGAGACCCTCAAGGTTTGAAGGTCACTGTTGCAGGATAGGCGCGAATAACTGAAGCAAGACTCGTCTGTTACACAGGTACGTGTTATTTTTATTGGTTGAATATTAAGTTATTGTGTAATGGATGGCTGTCTTGTATTGTTCTTGTGCTCCTCTGGGTATTCTCCAGGCAGTGATTCACAGTCTCTTCCTCCTGTCCTTCTTATTCATGCAGGTCGCTCGGGAGGTACATGTGGGAAGAGGAGAAACAGTCTTGGTAAGTATTTCTGTTTTCCTTTCTTTAGCTTTTCCTGTATCTGACTCTCCCTTTTCCGCTTTTGTCTCTGTCTTGTCTTTTTGGAGTTTTCTTCTTTCTTTCTGTCTGTCCTTCGCCTGTCCTTTCCCTCTCTGTGTAGGAGATTATCTTTATTTTGCCCTTTTCCCAGTTTTCTCTTCTTGCCTTCTCTCTCTTAGTGTTTATTGCCTATGTCTTTCAGGTATTCTCTCTTCCTACTGTAGACTTCTCTCACTGCCTCTTCCCTATTTCAATATCACCACTCTTTTTTTGTATCTTGTATTGCGCTCCATTTCTCTGTATGGCACCTCTTTTCCCTTGTGCTTTCCCCCACGTGATGTTTCACTCCCCCCCCTTCAATTATACAAGTGCCCTCTCTCTCCCCTATCCCTCCCCAGGCCACTTCCACGCACCTGGAGATGCCACGCTTCTCCAGAAGCGCAGTGGGTTGTAGCGCTCCACTCCCTCCCGAGGTCCGCTCCTTCCGTCCCCGTATGGGACCTCCGATGTCTTGGGTCCTGGATTTCTCCCGTCCCCGCCTGGGACATATGTCTCTGTGTCCTCTGTGGTTCTTTCGTCCCCGATTGGGACGATGTTCTCCGTGGTCATTCCCGGTCTTCCGCTTTCGTCTTTCGCAGCTCCTCCTTCCGTTTCCACGATTGCCTCCTCCTTTTTACAGCCCGATGCGGGCTATTTGAGCGTCTCTCTTCCCGCGAGTCCACCCGAAGGCCGCCCGGATTGGTGCGTTGGCCGCCCTCTTCCGGTTCAACAGGGGTAGCGGCAGCACAAGTAGGGAATATGTGCGGGCCGACCCTGTCCGGCCCGTCACAGTCACACAGATAATAACAGAGTATCTAGGAGAGATATGTTTATGGCATTGCTGAAGGATGGTGTCAACAAAGAATAGATCGATGGGATGGATACCAAGAGTCTGTGGGAGTTGTATCGCAAGCGAGGGCTTGATCAAAAGGAAGGGAACAGAAAGGTGAATAAACAGGAAAACAAGCAAGTGAATCGGGGCTAGTCACAGATGCAGGAGGAAGGAAAATAGAGGGAGAAAATGTTTCTCTGAAGGGGAGGGAGAAGGAAGAGTTGACTACTGACTGGTTGACTTTGGAAGGAATCTCCTCACAAATATGAGAGCATGTATCTGGACTTGACTTGTGCAAAAGTTGACAGGTTTCAATCAGATTAGGAAACAGGCCAAACTTCGGTACAGGGATGGGCTTGCAAAGATAACAGACCCCATGTTGACTTAGAAATTCACTGGAAGAATAAAAATGTTCAAAAGGTTCCGGCCTTGGTAGAAACCGGAGCGGAGGCCTATTTAATATATGGAAATCCGAAAACATTTACAGGTCAGCACTACGCCATCACAGGGTTGGGCGGAAAGCAAACACCTGCGGTGCAAACTAGTGTTCAGATCCAAAGAGGGAGAACTCCAAAAACAGAATACACGGTTTTGATTGTGCCTCTCCTGGGGTATCTACTGGAAAATGGCATTTTGTTGGGAATGGCTTGATATTTGGATGATGATTGTTATCAATTTGGATCGAAGCAGTACATTTCAGCAGCATCAGCAATGAGGATGGGTCATCTAAAGATACCCTCAGTGAAGGTGCCTCCAACCACGAAGTTGGTTCATTTGAAACAGTACCAAATCCCAGGAGGGCATGAGGAGATAAGTAAGACTTTACATGAGTTGATTGAGGCAGGTGTGGTGGCCCCAGTCACCACTGAATGGAACAATCCTTTGTGGCCTATACGCATGACGATTGATTATTAAGAACTGAACAAATACACACCCCCTTTGACTGCTGCAGTCCTCAACACCATCACTTTGATTAAGAGGATACAAAAACATAAAGGGACCTAGTATGAAACCATTGATATTGCTAATACTTTTGTCTCCATACGATTGACCTCCTGAGAGTCAGGAGAAATTTGCTTTCTCGTGGAACTGAGGACAATTTAAGATGTTATCTTTGCCTATGGGGTATGTCCACAGCCCCACCATCTGTCAACAGTTGGTGGCAAAGCACCTGGTTGAAGTACCTGTCATTCCAAGGATGCAATTATCTCACTATACCGGTGATGTGATGATCCAGGGAGAAACGGAAGAAGAGATGCAAACTCAGTTAAACAAGGTTGTGGAACATTTGCAAAGCAAAGGGTGGGTGATCAATCCAGATAAGATGCAAGGACCCTCTCAAAATGTGAAGTCTCTAGGAATTCAATGGAATCAAGGACATAGGGAGTTGTTGCCGCCGGCAAGAAAAAAATCCTAGAATTTGCCACACTCCATAATTAGCAGGAGACTCAGAAATTAATTGCATTGTTTAGTTTTTTGATACATCATACCCCTCACTTGAGTCAGATTTTGGCCCCTTTGTACAAAGTGACACGAAGAAGCATGCGTTTGAATGGGGAGAGCATCAGCAGTGTGCGTTTAAACTGGCTAAGGAGGTGATTCAACAGGTGTTAGACTTATGCCCAGTACAGGAAGGAGACATTGAGTTTCATGTAACCGTTCAAGGCAAATATGAAAATTGGAGTATGTGTCAAAAACAGGGAAGAAAGAGGGTGCCCCTGGGTTTCTGGACCAAAAATCTACCAGATGCTGGAAAGCGATATGCTCCCTTTGAGAAAGAGTTGCTAGCGTGCTACTGTGCTCTAGTGGATACTGAGCAAATGACTATAGGGCATGATGTGATTCTGAGACCCGAGATCCCGATAATGCAGTGGGTGATGAGTTCAAGTAAAACTCACCAGGTAGGACATGCACAGGAAGCAAGTGTCATTTAAGTGGAAATGGTACATACAGGACAGGGCCCAAATGGAACCAGCAAGGGCAGTGGCCCTACATAAACAGGTGGCACATGTCCTAGTGCAAGATGATGAGATGGCGCAAAAGGTACCAGAAGTAAAAGAGTCACCAGTTAGGTGGGGTGAGCCATTTGAATCCTTGTCCCCTGAGGATAGGAAGCATGTATGGTTCACCAATGGTTCAGCCAAGTGTGTGGGGGCCAAAAGACATTGGAAGGCAGTGTTGTATAACCCAGTAACCAAGAAGCTGTTTTTCACTACAGGTGAAGGGAAGAGTAGTCAATATGCAGAATTGTACACTGTATGTCAAGCGTTAAAACAGGAACTTCCTGGGACATGTCACATCTAAACTGATTCTCGGTCCACCGCCAATGGACTAGCTACCTGGCCTACCACATGGCATGCATATAACTGGCAAATACATTCTATGGAGGTGTGGGGAAAGAAGTGTGGCAGGAAGTTTTGGAAATGGTAGAGCAAAGTACCATTACTATGTATCATGTAGACGGCCACCGTCCCACCAATTCACTAGAACAATGGTTCAATTCCTTTGCAGGCGACAAAGCCAAAATCTCATAGGCAGAAGTGGCAACATAGGATTCTGACTTGGTTGGGATAGCTAAATGGGTGCACCAAAAATGTGGATACCTGGGAGAGAAGGCCACTAACAGGTGGGCAGAGACTAGAGAGATGCATATTCCCCTAGATTTTATAAAAACTCTCATCATGTAGCGTAAAATTTGTCAACATACACAACAGAGATCTGTCCCGCAAACTTTCAAAGGTCAGTTGGGGAGAGGGAAGTTGCCATGGCAGATATGGCAAATTGATTACATTGGGCCACTACCTAATAGTCAAGGGTGTCAATATGCCTGCATTGTGGTGGATACTTATTCTGGATATCTGATTGCGTTTCCATGTAAACGTGCTACTCAACACCATCAAAACGCTGGACTTGTTAACGTTGTATTATAGAGTCCCACTCCAAGTCCAGATGACAACAGGTCACATTTCAAAGGTAAATTAGTGCAAGATTATTGCTCCCACCACAATATTGAGTGAATTTATCATATTTCATATTACCCAAAAGCTGCGGGATTGATTGAGAGAATGAACGGCTTACTGAAAGCCCAATTATGAAAACTAGCAGACAGTACCCTGAGAGATTAGAGAGGTCATTTGAATGAGGCCTTGTTAATACTTAATGGTAGACCCTTGACAATTGCATGCAGAAACACCATTAATGCGAATGTTAACGCCAGCATTACAGGTACAACCCAATGCTGCACTAAATACTATTATGTATTGGGAGACAAAAACAGGAGCCTTAGCTCCCTACCGAGCAACAGCAGAATCTGCAGGGCTTGATTTGCATGCTTTGAACATGTACAGATTGAAACCAAGAGATATGGCACTTATTGAGACAGGTGTTAGAATACAAATTCCCCCGGAGCATTTCGGATTGATTGCTCCTTGATCTGGGTTGGATATCAAATGTATTCAGGTCTTGGGGACAGTCATCGATGCAAACTACTATCGTGAAATATGGCCGATATTTATACTTTTTTAGCGCCGCATTTATGCCGCTTTTTGACGCAAAAACGGGGCAAACTTACAAAATACAATTGTATTTTGCAAGTTTGCACCGCTTTTGCATCATAAAATGGCACAAATGCGGCGCTAAAAAAGTATAAATATGGGCCTATGTGTTTTTGACCAATGACTTTGGGGGTCATTACAACTTTGGCAGGCGGCTACCGCCGCCCGCCAAGCTGTAACCGTCGGGCGGCCGCCAATGCGGCCACACTCCTGCGGTGCCCAATTGGACATCCCCGCTGGGCCGGCGGGCGGAAACCAAGTTTCCGCCCGCCGGCCCAGCGGGGATGTGGGCAGCAACATGGGAGCTGGCTCCAAATGGAGCTGGCGGTGTTGCAGCCGTGCGACGGGTGCAGTTGCACCCGTCGCGCTTTTCACTGTCTGCATAGCAGACAGTGAAAAGCCGCATGGGGCCCTGTCAGGGGCCCCTGCACTTCCCATGCCAGTGGCATGGGCAGTGCAGGGGCCCCCAGGGGCCCCATGACTCCCCGTACCGCCAGCCTTTTCCTGGCGGTTCAGACTGCCAGAAAAAGGCTGGCGCTCGAAGACTCGTAATCCCCTGGGCAGCGCTGCTTGCTGGTTTGGCCTTGAGAGAGACAATTTGGGAGACTGGCCAGTTCCAACTTGTTTCTTTCAACTCTGACCTACATTAGACAGCATGTTTGAGTATTTCGTTTTTGAGGGAGGGGTTTTTCCAGAAAGCCCTTTAGTTCTTTAAGATATAGAAAGGTGGCCCTGCTCAGTACCGGTGGAATTTCCAAGACCTCGGTCAGAATTAGACGTCGAATGCCTGACATATCTGTCCCGTCAGGGTGGAGATCTCTTTCTCACAGTTGAACGGGGTCATCTTCTTGCTGGCATGAGAAATATGAAGAGCTTGGCAGGCCATACGGTGATGAATTTGTATTTTATCATTCGCTTTGCAATTATGATATAATATAACCACATATATTTGCTGTGTACATTGCAATTGAAAATCATTTTGGTATATTTTCCTTTCACTGCTGTGACTATTGTTAAATGTGTGCTTTCAATCTACTAATCTCCTGTTTTAGGAACCTCGTGGTGAAATAATAATGTCTTCTTTAAACTGAGAAGTGCATTCCAGAGATTTTTGTCAGCTCGGTCATTAGTGAAAGCAAAACAACTGCCAAGGAGCAATTAAGGTGATTTTATTGAACAGCGGAGACTCTGATTTGATAATACAACCTGGAGACATAATTGCTCAGATTGTCATCATTCCAGAGCATGGATGAATAGTTAAAAGGGGTACTGCCCCAGCCCTTATTACAGTACGGAGGAGGGAGGTTTTAGCACAACTGACAAAAATCCTGGTGCTAAGGTGTGGGTAGAATCCCCAAATTGTACTCCCGAACCAGAAGAAACTATAGCCAGAGGCCAGGGTAATGTGTTGATAGTCATGAAACCTGGCCAGGAGAGATGGGAGTATGTACCAACTGATAAATGTTATTTGCAAGAATGATCATACTTGTCACTTTTACAGATCATACTACGAGGTGTCTGTATGCTAGTTGTTCTGCATGGACCACCTTCGGGCGAGTGCGAGTGGGGTCGGGAGGGACCGAAAGCCCTGAGCCCTGAAGTGATTGACCGACAGCTCTGGTCGACATCTCTACTGTACCAGTCTTCCAATGTCTGCGCTTATCTGGCACAAACTGTGCTTAACCGATCAGATTTCTGCTTGACAGATATGAAAAGTACCGTTGACATTATCTCAACATGTCTAGTTGCTATACCGACTCCTGCCAGCATTTTGCTACAAATCTTCAAAGCTACCAACAAGGATGGAGCCGTGAAAGAAAGTGATGTGTTAACACACTTCACACCCTATAAATATTGCTGGTTTTGCCAGGAGGCAACGCCTGAAAAATGGGATAACACTAACACACGTGATTACTTACAATATTACTGCCGGTCATGTCTGCTACAACTTAACTTGTGACACAAATTCGGAAAATGTGCTCAAATGCACCTTGAAGCAACAGCGGAGTGTCCTCAAGAGATCCCATGGGAATGAGTACTATGTCAGCAAAGAAACAATAAAATATGTAGAAAGGTCAACAATGGCATGTCTTGTCAACATATAGACTGTTGCTAGTCACGTCAAGCATGTCAAACTACAGTGTAGTTGTTCTCTGTGGAAATACCACCCATACGTACATTACTCCCAATATAACTGGAGGACTGTGTGCTTTTACGCAGGTAGGACTTATGATGTTTCCATTTCACTCTGTATTACATACTCGACACACAAGAGAAGCAGTTCAATTGAGCGAAGACTGTGATTCTGAAATTCAGGTATTATCTAAGTCAGAATATGTAAGCTTAAGTCTTTCTATAGTAAGAGTTGCAGGATTAGCTGTTTATAATACTCAAGTTATTAACATATTTTGCATGTTTGATGGTCAAGAATATCAACAATACCTCTATCGCTTTAGCAGCGTTATTATTAGATATACGAGGCACTAGAAAAGCTGCATTGCAAAACAGGGCAGCCATTGACTATTTACAGTTGAAGCACGACCATGGTTGTTCAGAATTTGAGGGTATGTGCTGTTTAACCTGTCAGATCATTCTAAATCCATCCAAACCCAAATTGAAGCCTTGCATAAATTGGTGAAGGTAGTGAAACAAGAAGTAGACAAAGGGTGGTGGGATTGGTATTTAGCTGGCTTCCTGATTTAGGTAAACCTAGATCTATTTTAGATGGTACACTTGTAGTAATTTCTAATATAGGAATGCTATATTGCTGTATATAATGCATACCTAACCTAATAACCATGTTTAGACCAAAAAGGGTTACTTTTAGACCAGTATGCTATGTAAGTCATTGGTCAAAGGGTAGAGTGTAATGCTGTATGTATTTGAGGACCAATTCTATCTTGACCACTGACAGCATTTTGTGCTTAGCTTCAGTGCCGTCACAATGGCGGCCCAAGTTCAAGTTTGTTTTCCACACAGAACGTGTTTGTGCTTTTCTCACCAGCACAGGGTTACACCGTGTTGGGACAAAACATAGGGGATGTGGAAGGTAGATGTGATAAGAAAGTCTCAGCCTGGGAATGTTTTCATCAAGGAAAAGTACAGCTCCTCTGGAATCTGCATTGGGGCAGGGCCCATTTCTTTGCTTGTTTGCGACGCAGACTGAGTACAGCCAGCGCTTGAATTTCGTTACCGAATGGAGGGAGAGAGTGCTGGAATCTAACTCTTGAGTTTTTTTAAGGTATATAAGGTGGGAAAACTTGGCACTGGGGTAGAAGGAGCTTGCCTGAATGTGGACGCACGGTTCAGGAAAAAAAAAACATGTTGGAAAGACTGCCTGTCTCAGCCTTTCAAGGTTTTTCGGCTTGATGCTAGCACAGATGAAGAATTCAAACCCCATGGAGATGCATTTTCATTCTTAATTATTTAGCTTGACTGCATGTACATATATTCCTTGCATATATTCATTGTTGATGTATGGCACATTTTCTGCCTGTCATTGTTTAACTGCTGTGAGTATTTTGGCATCTACACGTGTTTCACTGCATTCAGGTTAAATGATTATGTTCAGATTTTTGTGTGCTTTTATTTGATATCTGGGAAGTGCCTTAAGAAATTAATTACTCAGACTAAGGGTGCTGCCTTCTTTGGAATAGTTCAAAGTAGAGCAATACACATGCCAAGTGCATGGGCAACACAGGGCCCCACCTGTGGCCCCCTGCACCTGTTTTCTCCCAGCCTTTTCATGTTGGTAATACTACCATGAAAAGGCTGGAGGAGAACAAGGTAGTAATCTGACTTCCTCCCCTTACTTCTACACCCAGGAACATCACCTGTGGCATTCCCTCAGCCCAACTCTGTTCAACATCTACATGGCCCCCCTCGCAGACATCGTCCGGTCCTACGGACTCAATATAGTCTCCTATGCTGACGACACTCAACTAATCCTCTCACTCACTAAAGACCCCAACAACGCCAAAGCCAACTTCTGCAATGCCATGAGTAGTGTAGCAACATGGATGAAAAACTGCTGCCTCACCTCTGTATGGGCCACAGCTGGTGGACAGCAAAACTCGGACCAACACCCTCTCCATCAGACCAAGCATGAAACCTCTGTATTATCCTCGACTGCCAACTATCCATGAATCGACAAGTAAACTCAGTCCCCTCCTCCTGCTTCTACATCCTCTGTATGCTCTGCCAAATCTTCAAATGGATCCATACTGACACCAGAAAGACAGTCATCCATGCCCTGGTCACCAGCCGCTTTGACTCTGGCAATGCTCTCTGAGCTGGAGTGTCCTCCCAGCTACTTAAAAAACTCCATGTTCTACAGAACACTACAGCCAGACTCATCCTCAACAGATGTGCCCGCCACCACAAGGGAGCGCACATCAGAGGAGGAGTCCCTGTCACTGGTGCCTCCTCCTTTCCCCGTCGCAGAGCTCCCCTCGACCTCCGTCCCACTGGTGCCTTCAGACTCCGTACATTCACCCTCCTGGGCCATGTGGGTTGCAGCTCCCTCTTGCTCCGGTGCCAATGCTCCTCCGCCAGATGTTGCTAATGCACACAAGGACAGAGTGACAAAACAAAAAGGGGAGGAAAGACAGAAGAGACACATGGTCAATGACTGCAACAACACCACTGTTGGCGGACACAACACACAGGGAGCAGCCCTATGCACTATCACATGCCCATGGGGACGGTGCCTAGACTCATTTGATGCACACCTGGAACCCACAGGAGCCTGACTAGGTGTAGGGGGCCACTACAACTTTTGGGGTTGGAGTGCCACTGTGCCTGCCTAACAATGGATCTACCCTGGCACACCTGCCCTGGCCTAGGGGAACCCACAGCCCACTTCCCCCTCCCAGAAACCTCATAAAGGGCGCTGAGTCAGCTGAATGAGACTGTATTCACCCCCTTGTGGCTGCTGTCATGCCCTCAAGTGCCCATCCAATTCAGGATATGCCACCACCAGGATCCGGTACATCAGGGGGGTCATGGTGCGATGGGCACCCCTTCCACATTGGGAGGCCATCTCCAGCTGGGCCTCTGCCGTCTTCTTGCTCCAGCGGCGCAGGTCCTCCCAATGTTCTCTAACGTGCTGTCCAGAGTGTTGTCTGCCCTGCTGAAACACATGCGCAACTACATTGTTTTCCCGCCATCCCACAGGAATCCCCCCTCTAGTGCAGGTCCTGTCAGTACTCCATTTCCTGGCCAGTGGGTCCTTTCAGACACCAGTGGCCATGGCATCAGGGATGTCACAGCCAATGTTCTCTAAACAAATGTGCAACTACATCGTTTTCCCTCAGGTGGAGGATTTGCCCACAGTGAAAGGTGACTTCTATGCCCTGGGACATATCCCCAACATCATTGGTGCCATTGATGGTACACATGTGGCATTTCCCCCCCCACAGGAATGAACAGGTGTACAGAAACCGCAAAAGCTACCATTCCATGAATGTGCAGATGGTGTGTTTGGCAGACCAGTACATCTCCCATGTGAATGCCAAGTATCCTGGCTCAGTGCATGATGCTTACATTTAGAGAAATAGCAGCATCCCTTATGTGATGGGGCAACTCCAAAGGCACCATGTGTGGCTAATAGGTGAGCCCAAGGTCCCAACACAGTTGACATAGGTGTCTGGGTATGGGGTTGTCCCTAAGGGTTAGTGTGTGTCTAACAGTTGTCCCTTGATATTTGCAGGTGACTCTGGTTACCCCAAACTGTCATGGCTACTGACCCCAGTGAGGAATCCCAGGACCAGGGCAGAGGAACGCTACAATGAGGCACATGGGCAAACTAGGAGGATAATTGAGAGCACTTTCGGCCTCCTGAAGGCCAGGTTCCATCCGACAGGTGGCTCCCTATACTACTCACAGAAGAAGGTATGCCAGATCATCATGGCATGCTGTATGTTGCACAATCTGGCTTTGCGACGCCAGGTGCCTTTTCTGCAGGAGGATGGGCCTGATGTTAGTCTTGTGGCAGCTGTGGAGCCTGTGGACAGTGAAGAAGAGGAGGCAGAAGAAGAAGATATAGACAACCAAAACAACATCATCATGCAATACTTCTAGTGAGACACAGGTAAGAGACTGGCACTGCTCCTCTCATATCAGACTACTGTAGGACATTGCATGATTCTGCCTTTTTACCTCTGTGTATGGACCCTGATATTTCACTTTGGCTTTCCATTTCACAGATCCAGGTACCACTTTCTGCCTTCTGCTATGTTTACTGATGCCCAACAAATGCTGAACATTGGTATGTGAAAATGAACATTGACATTGCTATTTTTCTGACAGGCTGAAATTACACATTTGTGAAAGTACAGACTGACTCCAGATTGATTTGTGATTCAAGGGTGTTTATTTCTGTGCTAATTAGTGGAGGGGGCTGTGCAATGGGATGGGGTGATGGTGGAGGAATGTCCATGGTAGAGTGCAGTCTATTGGTATCACAGGTGCATTGTCCAAGGGGGCATAGGAAGTGGAGTAATGGCAGGTCAAGGTTGTCAGGGTGCCATAGTGGGACAGAAGGTTGACAATAAGGAGAGTCTTATTTCCTGGCGGGGTCTTGGCAATGTTCTTTGTCTTGTTCCTGGATCTCAGGGACCGTTTGTGGGCTGGTTCTCCTTCTTCAGCGGGTGGGGTGCTGGTGGCCTGTTGGTCCTGTGGCGGGGCCGCCTGTCCACTAGAGCCGGCGGAGGTGGAGGGCTGTTCATCGTTCAGGCTATTGTCAGGGACCCGTTGGTGTGCCACTGTGTCCCTCATGGTGTTGGCCATGTCTGCCAGCACCCCTGCAATGGTGACCAGTGTGGTGTTAATGGACTTCAAGTCCTCCATGATCCCCAGGTACTGTTCCTCCTGCAGCCGCTGGGTCTCCTGAAACTCGGCCAGTACCGTGCCCATGGTCTCCTGGGAATGATGGTATGCTCCCATGATGTTGGAGAGTGCATCGTGGAGAGTGGATTCCCTGGGCCTGATCTCCCAGTTTCCCTGCTATCCTGTGCCTCTGTCTCCTGAACCGTGTGCCCACTGCCACTGACCCCAGGTCCCTGATTGTCTTGGGTTGGTGGGCTTGCCTGGGGTCCCTGTAATGGTGGACACACTGCTGATTGACGTGCCCTGGGGACAATGGCATGGGCCCGCTGGGTGGGTGCTGTGCTGGTGTTTCCTGAGGGGGAGGTTCAGTGGTGGTTTGTGACTGTGGCAGGGGAACCAACTGTCTAGAGATCCCTGATGGGCCGGGCTGGTCCTCTTGATCCAGGCGTGCAGGGCTGCTGTCGTCACTGTGGGCCTCTTCTGTGGGGGGACTGGATATGTCTGGCACCTCCTGTCCGGTGACATTGGGTTTGGGTCCTGTTGAAGTGTAAATGCATAGTTATTGTATCTGTGTGTGCCATCTTGTGCATGTCTGAGTTACCCTCTACTCCTGTGCGTGGCTTATTGTCTTTGCCCTTGTGTGATAAGTGATTTTGGGGCCTGGGTGAGTATCTGTACTGGACATGCTTTGGTGATGGGTGTCCAGGCATTGGTGTGACAAGCAGGGCTTGGTTTTGGGATGTGTGGAGTGTGATAGTGGGGTATCTGTGGGGTGTTGGGGTGATGGGTGTGAGGGTTGGGCTAGGAGTTTGTGATATCATGCAGGTAAGGTGCGGGGGATTTAGTAGTAAAGATATGACTTACCAGAGTCCAGTCCTCCTGCTACTCTTGCGAGGCCCTCGGGATGCATTATTGCCAAGACTTGCTCCTCCCATGTTGTTAGTTGTGGGGGAGGAGGAGAGGTTCTACCGCCAGTCCTCTGTACTGCTACCTGGTGTCTTGATACCATGGAACACACCTTCCCCCGTAGGTCATTCCACCTCTTCCTGTTGTCATCCCATGTTCTGGGGTGCTGTCCCACTGCGGTGACCTTGTCGACAATTCTCCGTTATAGCTCCATCTTCCTAGCAATGGATGTCTGCTGCACCTCTGATCCGAAAAGCTGTGGCTCTACCCGGATGATTTCCTCCACCATGACCCTGAGCTCCTCCTCAGAAAACTGGGGTGTCTTTGAGGTGCCATAATGTGGTGTGGGTGATGTGTGAGGTGCTGTTTGTTGTGCTGTGTGATGTGTTGTGTTGGTGTGTGTTGTTTGAGATGCGTGGTTATTGTATGAGTGATGGTGTTGTGTGCCTGTGGATGCTGGTGTTGTGTTTGCTATTCTCTCTCTGTGCTTCTTCCAAAAAATTTGTTGTAAGGGTTTGTGGGTAATGTCGGTGTGTGTTTTATAGTGTTGTGAGTGTGTGGGTGTGGTGTGAGTATGTGTATCAGGTGTGTGTATTTTGAATTGTCCAATGTGGTTGTGTTTTGTAAATGTGTGTGTATTTTGAGCGCGGCAGTGTGTACCGCCAATGGATTACCGCGGTTGAATGACCGCCACATTGATTCGTGGGTCTTGATAGTGTGGGCGTAGTTCTGTTGGCGTGACGGTGTAGGTTTTGCTATCGCCAGTTTATCACTGACCTTTGGTGTGGCGGACTTGTGTGGGTGTCTGCATTGTGGCGGATTGCGAGATGTGGGTCGTAATACCTGTAGTGGATTTCCGCCACGGTATCTTGACGGCTGTCAAGCGGGATTTACCGCCAGGGTTGTAATGAGGGCCTATGTGTTGACATCCACTTAAGCCATTACCTAATTGACTGTCGCATGTAAAGGGAGAAAGAAACTTAAAGCAAGCAACACGTCCAAAGAAAGGACATTGTCAGGAGCATTTGAAAATGTAGACATGCCCTGCCCCAGTGTCAGCATGTTGGGAATGTGGGCGATGAAGAAGTGCCTGCCCTACGTAGAGATCCCAGTGGCCCTTGTCGGCTGAGGGAGAATGAGGCGACTTCATGAGGGACAGAACAGCTCGCACAGCCCCCAGAACCCCAGTGTTCCCTAAGACTAGGAGGTCAGCCTTTTCACTTACTGACAATCAGCTTGTGGTGCACCCTCTCGTCCCGGGGGTGGCCAAGGGGCCGCAGAGTTGTAAACACGCATGCAAGCTACGTTTACACATGAAAGCAATAGTTTATATAAATTCGGGGTTGAAAGCGGGAGGGGAGGGAGGGAAATAAGGGTGAGTTGGAAAAAGTGCCGCATGCTTAGCGAACACGATATTCAGAAAATCTACTCCTTTTACTGATATTCTGACTTTGCTAATTGTTCATCGCCATATGCTATATTACGAATTTGAAAGCTTTATAAAAATGACATGTTTATAAGAAACGCAGAAGTTTAGGAACTCTGCCTCCTAATCACCTTATTCACCGTTGTATGACCTGTGCTGTGACACGTTCTTCTAGGCTGACTCTTGAAGGAAATCCCTCACTTTTTGCCTGTGAGAAGGTTTGTCTACGTTTCAATTAGCCTTATGAACGTTGTGCCAGACTTCAATAAATATATGGCATGTGAAGACTAGTTTCCTTTCCATGGCCCCCACTCTGTGCACCTCAGTTGTGAAAGGGCTCTGTACACCTGCCAGCTCAGAGGAAACCTCACAAAAACCTCCACTAAAAGGTTGCCAATTGCCTTTGCTTCAGAGAGCTCAAGTAACAGAGGAGGCCTTTGTCTCCAGCACTGGATAAGAAGCCCGCACTGCAACCTCTTGGGTTTCACCCGAGCAAAGCAGCACACAATACAGAAATCACCATCATACATATATCGATAACCTCTGGTTTTAGTGTTAAAACCGGTTGGCGCTTGCAAAAATTGATCTCTATTTTAAGTTGAAGGGATTCTGAGTGTCTTGATATCCTGTTCAGTAATGATTATTGTTTAGAGAACTTAGAAGGAGTTGTTATCTCTACCTCATGTGTGGTTTCTAAACTAAGATGTGGAAAAAAAAACGTAGGAATCACAATTTTCATAATTTTGAATCTCTTTTTGTCTTTGAATGACTCCACCTCACCTTTGACATTTTGATAGTGCACATTGATACCTTACCTTTGTGTGTTGCCACCCATTTCCAAACATTAAATCTAATCAATGCATCAAAGCATCCAAAATTATCTCATCCTCCTAGAAAAATAGCTGCTTGGAAACATTAAAGTGCTGTTAGTGTTGAGCTCCCATGAGGGGCACCCTAGCTCTTTTCAGTAATTGACCACTGACCCAAAATATCAACATTGTATTGGACCTTGGTTTGAGGTTTAGGATGATCCCCTCTGAACTGCAGCACTTGTTGCTGATAACCTGCATTTCAGCTCAGAGAGAAGAAAAAGGGTGGAAATTCAAACGCTTTGAGGGAATTTGAGGCATTATCGGATAATGGAAAGGCCAGAGTCTGTTCACTCACTTATTGGAAATATGCACACTTGTTTGGGGTTGGAATGGTTGTTTCCTGTGGGAATCCTGGCTACTCCAATTGTTCAGATCCAAATAGGACTGGACATTCTGGTCTCTTAATGGATTTGTACGACTAATTAGGACTTCAACATGTACATAAACATCTAGAGGAAAAAAATAAAATTGTCGTAAGAGCTCAGTAAGTGGACTTTTGTTCATTTATAATGTTTTTCCTATTTAGAGTTAAATGGTATTACTTTACTAAAATGTGGTAATACAATTTCTCTGCACAGAAAAGTGTGACTGTTGTCAGCAGCAGAACACGGTAATAACTTCACACCATTTAAATACAAAAACTTTCTGTGTGTTAATCTTCCTTTAAGCTTACATTTGCAGTACTATCATGATGGACAATTGTTGTAACACAATAAATTCATAACCTTGAACAATTCAACACTCTCTAAAATACCAGTTTCGAATCTGCCAGGACTAGCTTGAACTCATTTTCGAACAGCCCAGGAAGAGATCCTCCACTGCAAAGCACTCAAAAACAATGGGACTCATTTAGAATTTTGTGGGGACTGAACTGAACTTTCTGCAATTTCTGGAGGACCCTCATAATATCTCAATGGTGGAGGTAATTTGTGGACTCAACGTTTGAAAAACGTCTAATGGTAATACCAAAAAAAATGATACATGTTATCAATTTCCAATTTTAATATTGCAGATTTATTTTTTACTATTTGATTCATTCACATTTCTAATGGTTTCCGCAGTATCCAGAAACAACACAGAATAAGGGCCAGATGTATCAAAGATACGTTTTGCATTTCTTAAATAGCGAACTTTAAGAAATTGCTATTTAAGAAATGCAAAATGAGAATTATGATCTGGGAATGACGATTTCTTAAAATTTGCAAACGCTATTACCGAATCGCAATTAGAGAATGGGACTCCATTCATCCTTCTGGGCCTGTAGGCCCATAGGTGCGAATGGTTTTGCATTTCCTAATTTGCGAATTCCTGTTAGGAATTCGCAAACTAGATAATGCAAACCCCAGGGTGCTGGGGGCCTAAGGCCCCCTCTGATGCACCCCAAAAAAATATTTAGAGACATGTGAAGCACACACATGCCCTAGGGGCATGTGGACGCTACATGTCATTTTTAAAAATGCATTTAAAATTCGTTTTTAAAAATTGCACATGCTTACCACCAAATTGGATTTGGTGGTAATTGCATTTCCTAAATGCCCAATTCGCATTTAGGAAATGCTTGATACATGTGCTTTGGAAATCGCAAATAGGAATTCACTATTTGCAATTTCCTATTTAGAGAATCGCAATTTGCGATTCTCTAAATGGGGTCTCAATTGTAAGGAATCGCTATTTTTGCGATTCCTTAAAATTGCACAGCGAATGCTTTTCATACATCTTGAAAGGCATTTTTGCATTCACAAACGGACAAATTTTGCGATTCGCACCTTTTGTGAATGCAAAATTGCTTGATACATCTGGCCAAATGTATAAAACTTTTATGCACTTCCAAACGGTGCGAATCGCAAAAATAGGGCGTTTGCGAGTGCAAAAACGTGGTCTGCGATGCTTGAAAGGCATTTGCAGACCAACAATAGGAAATTGGGAGTTGCAAAATCCAAGTCGCAAATCGATGCATCAAAAAATCGCAAATTGCGATTTTTCGCAGAATGGCATTTTGCACATACAAAATACCACTAAGTGAAATCAGGTGGTAACCAGGTGCAACCTATATAAAGAGGCCCAGAATGCCTAAGACTCTTTTCTGCTATGGCTGCACTCTACGTCATGGCGAGGAGGATGAGGATCTTGGCAGGTTTGAGGAGAGGGAGGAGGAGACAGGAGCGCATTTTCAGAGTGCGCATTACACTTTTTAACCTGACAGAGGAGGAAATATATGAGAGGTATAGGTTGAACTCAGCCATGATACTTGATCTGATAGCTGAGCTACAACCCATACTGCAGCGCAGAACACTAAGGACTCACAGCATACCCACCCATGTGCAGGTATTATGCTCCCTCCACCTACTCGCCTCAAGGAGTTATCAAGGGGTCATAGCAGCAGCTGGAGGGGTCTCACAGAGTACCCTCTCTAGATTTTTCAAAGCATTTATCAACGCCATGCTGAGCAAACTACACCAGTACATCAGATTCCTCCACACCCCACAGGATATACAGCAGACAAAAATTGATTTTTACCAGATAGCACAGTTCCCCCACGTCCTAGGTGCCATAGATGGGACACATGTTGCAATCTGTTGAACCATCAGCCACAGAGTATGTGTACCGCAGCCGGAAATACCAACATTCCATGAATATACAGGTGATATGCAATGCCTCATACATCATAACTGATCTCGTGGCCAGGTACCCAGGGAGCACACATGATTCGT
Organism: Pleurodeles waltl; assembly: GCF_031143425.1. Taxonomy (NCBI): domain Eukaryota; kingdom Metazoa; phylum Chordata; class Amphibia; order Caudata; family Salamandridae; genus Pleurodeles; species Pleurodeles waltl. Next base: position 765,765,334 of record NC_090440.1, read on the forward strand.
ACATCTTCGCCATAGGGGCATTCACACAAGACTGCTAGCTGGGGAGTTTGGAGAAGGATATCTACTAGGTATTGTCCCTATATACAATGGTGCATTGATGGCGTGCTGATGTCAGATGGCTCAGTTACTCATCATACCCTCTGTCCCTTCCAGGAGACAGTGCCTACGCAGTGCGCACCTACATGATGACGCCCTACCTCAATCCTGCAACACCTGCTGAACGGAGATACAATGCAGCACACATGGCGACCCGCAACGTCGTGGAGCGCACATTTGGACTGCTGAAGAGTCGCTTCCGGTGCCTCCACAAAAGTGGAGGGGCACTACAGTACAGCCCAGAGACAACATGTAGAATAGTGGCTACTTGTGTAATCTTGCAAAATATAGCTACCACCAGGGACATACCCGTAGAAATATGTGAATCTGAATCTGATGAGGATGATGATCCCATACCAGCCCTACAGCCAACAGACAGGACCAGTGCAGCAGAGGGAAGGCAAAGGCGTGCTGACATCACACACAACCATTTCAGATGTAAGTATGAATAACACAAATGCACTGATAAATGTACCAGTAGTGAAGTAAATGTATTACCTTAATGTCAGGTAATGTTAGTTCAACGATTAGCAAAATAAATAAGGTAAAAAACTAGAGATGCTCTGGATGCTGGTTTGGGTGTGGCACCTGAAACTGCCTGGGATGACTCACTTCCTGCTTGTGATGTCATCAGGCTCCTCCAGGTGTGCTTTCTCGCAATTTCTCGCAATTTGCGATTTTCAATTACCGAATCGCAATTTGCGAAAATGCAAATTGCGATTCGGTAAATCGGCCTCGCAAACCACAAATAGCGATTTTTAAGAAATCGCTAATTCCGGATCGCAATTATGTTACATGGCCTATTGCGACTCGGAAATAGCGATTTCTTAAAAATCGCTATTTGTGATTCGCAAGGCTATTTCTTCATACATACGGCCCTAGGTTTTGTTACCTTGCAGAGCTATGACTTTCAAAAGAAGATAGGTTGCGATCTTGTAAATGAATTGTTGGCAATTTGAAAAAATATAATAATAGAAATTAAGTTAAAAATGCATGAAACTGAGTAGGTAGTGCTTAGCAAGAGGAGGTATGCAGAGGATGGAAAGGGAGGATAGGGCCTTTTTAACAAAAAGAAGCTGTGACAATCAGACGTTTTAACTAAAGATCAGTTTTCATGGCAGGTTTTGCTGCAATAAAGGACTTTTAGTGAGATAGCATGCAATTTGCAGATGCAAGGCTTTATGAAGAAACATTATTGGCATGTGAAGATAGTGCTAATCTTAGAATCATGCAAATGGTCTGTCATTTACTAGGCTCCTGCTACACCACGCACCAGAAAGGTCAGTTGATCAGCTCAGTGAATGGAATCAAATGTAATGTCGAGTTGCACATATGGAGAAAATAGAGCTTTGGCTACACTCAATTGAAGCAATAACCACAAGATCATATAAATGTGAGAAAATATATGGACAAATAACGGCAAGTGAAGCAAACATTGAAAAGGAGAGTCTGCAAAAGCTGGAATGAATGCCTTCTGATGTTCATCCTACTTGTGGCTGACATTAGCAACTGCAACACAAAGAGGGATTTATTTTAGATACCTCTGGTTTGACATGGCACAATATAGAGGGTGAAGAAAGCTTTCCGAGACAGTGGAAGTATGTTGCTTACATTCAGGCAGCTAGAGGATGGGGATCCAGACACTGGGTAGAGGAGGGTGGGAACAGGGCTTCCTTTAGAAATGCATTAAAGACATTTTTAGCAATGGGATGCGGATTAAACTCCCTGAAGCAATGTCCTTGGTACCTGGTAGGGGTGAGAGGTGGAAGTGCAGATTCTCTTGTGCAATGTGAAGGGTACAGCTTAGATAAGGCTCAGTCTTTTATCTTCCCTCCTCGAACTTTTAGTTGGGCTGATGTAAACAAAGCACAGAAAGCTGACACCTCTATGTGCCTCTATTGTGAGTGCTCCAGGTCGGAGACTACCCAACTGTGATTGACATCACTACACAAGGCTATGTTTGGAGAGGAACCTGGAAAATATGTATGTGTGTGTGGGCTGTAAAGCACAATTCTAAAAAAAATCTCAGACTATTTAAGAAAGCATGAGTTTAACTCTCCATATTATAATATCTACCACAAGCCTGACGATGACTACCTGGGAGATGGGTAACAGTGTTTGTTGGGACAGAACATTCCCTCGCATGATGATGGACATGTAGCTCTGCCCTGAGTGTCCTCAACCGCATTGAGGTCTGGATCCTTGGAGCTGAATTTTGTTACCATGTGGAAACATGAATCATGCATGTGTAAGATGAAGTTGGCCTGTTTCCTGGATTGTGGTCTTTTTGGACTCGGAGGGGCACCCAAAGTATACTCCCACAGTGGTGAAATGCTACTACCTTCGCTAGGAGTGAGGCTGTATGAGTGCGTGGTGGTAGCATATCATGCAGCGACCAGTAGAAATTAACAGGCCTTTTTATCTGTGTCACTGGAGTGAAGCCTCACTCATGTAAATTTTTCTCTGCTGTGTTCTTAACTCACCCTTGGCCTACATCAGGTTAGTATGTAGTGCTGTGCAGTGGGTATGTGTTATATGCAGGGACTTGGTGTTTTTGTGCCCATGAGTGGTACAATACATGGAAGATGCAGTGATGTGCAGTGTGTGTGAGTTGTATTCCTATGCTAGGTATATTTGTGCTTGTGAATGGTACAATGCATGGATGATTTAAAGCTGTGCAGTATGTGTGTGTTATATCCATGTGCTGGGTGTATGTGTATCTGTGAATAGCACAATACATGGGAGATTCTGGCCCATATTTATACTTTTTGACGCTAAACTGCGCTAACGCAGTTTAGCGTCAAAAAATTTAGCGCCGTCTAACGCCATTCTGAAGCACCATGCGGGCGCTGTATTTATGGAATGGCGTTAGCCGGCGCTAGCAGACCGGCGCTGCCTGGTGTGCGTGGAAAAAAACCACGTAGACCAGGCAGCGCCGGCGTAGGGGGAAAATGGCGTTAGGGCGTCTTAAAATGGGGCAAGTCAGGTTGAGGCAAAAAAATCGCCTCAACCCGATTTGCGCCATTTTTTTCGACGCCCAGACGCCATTTAAATGACTCCTGTCTTAGTAAAGACAGGAGTCATGCCCCCTTGCCCAATGGCCATGCCCAGGGGACTTATGTCCCCTGGGCATGGTCATTGGGCATAGTGGCATGTAGGGGGGCACAAATAAGGCCCCCCTATGCCACCCAAAAAATTAAAAAAAAAAAAAAATTATACTTACCTGAACTTACCTGAATGTCCCTGGGATGGGTCCCTCCATCCTTGGGTGTCCTCCTGGGGTGGGCAAGGGTGGCAGGGGGGGTCCCTGGGGGCATGGGAGGGCACCTGTGGGCTCATTTTGAGCCCACAGGCCCCTTAACGCCTACCCTGACCCAGGCGTTAAAAAGTGGCGCAAATGTGGGTTTTTTTGACCCGACCACTCCCGGGCGTGATTTTTGCCCGGGAGTATAAATACGACGCATTTGCGTCGCCATCATTTTTTTAGACGGGAACACCTTCCTTGCATCTCATTAACGCAAGGAAGGCGTTCACGCAAAAAAATGACGCTATTTGCCCATACTTTGGCGCTAGACGCGTCTAACGCCAAAGTATAAATATGGCGTTAGTTTTGCGCCGAATTTGCGTAGAAAAAAACGACGCACATTCGGCGCAAACGGAGTATAAATACGGGCCTCTGTGTTCATTTTTAGGGGACAGAAGGATGACTGAAGGAACATTAGGAGGAGGAGGAATCCCGCAGATGTTTTGATTGCTGCATTTCTGTGAACTGGGTGGAAAACACTGGAGAAAGGAGAGCTAGGCTCTCTAGAACACTTCAAAGGGAACTATTTGATTCAGTGAGAGGTCAATGCAAAAGGACCTGGGTATTTCCAGGAAGGAGATGGGGCTGATAAAATAATCATAAAGAGTAGGGCTGAGGCCCTGGGGTAATCTTTAGATAGACATACACGTACGGCTGACATCCAGGTGTGACCATGGTGTCACTCCCATGGCCTGTGTTGTGGGGTATCAGATTTGGAGTCACTCCTGCTATAGCAGAATGCTTTCTGGAGTAAGTGCAGGGCAAACGAGAGGGCACTATAAAAGGAATCAGACCCACAACACCAAGTTCAAAGACTCAGACTCTAAATCACATTTGGTGTCTGGAAATGGACTATAAGAAGGAGAGCTAAACATCCCTAAAATTGTCATCTGCCAAGCGCCCATTCAGGCTGTACAAGGAGATGTTCTGCAAGACATCTGTCTGTGACCAGGACTGCAGGCTAAGACATGCCAATTTCCCAGTTTGGGGACATCATCGAGGGAATTCAAGATCACTTGCCACTGGAACACCAGTGCCTGCCTGCTTGCGAAGACCAGTGTGCACTATTAGGAAGAGGAGAGCACAATAATGCTTTTCATGATCCAGTGGACATGCCACTTTCTTTGTGTGACTTGCGTGAATCCAGTTCAGAAGTCCTGCACACTATACAGCAGTTGTGGTTGTCAGAATCACCTGGTAGGGTCCCTGCCAACGAGGCTTCAAGCATGTCTTGCACACTTGCTTGCAGACCACAACCCAATCGCTAGCTCTCAGGTTATGCCCAGGATCGTGAATTGGTTGCAATGTGGCGGCCTCCACCTGCTGAGAGAAAGAGCGTACCACATCAGCCAGACCCTTGCAGTAGTCATATATCATCTGTAATATTGACAAGTGCCTTGGCTGGAACTGCTGGTAATCTCATTGCCTTGTCCATGAGAATCTCGTGGGGTGACAGTCCTGTCCTTCTGTCAGGTGTATTTCTCATTGATGTCAACACCAGAGGCAATGCATCTGGCCATTTCAGATTTGTAGCTGCACACATCTTGGCAATTCTTGATTTCAGGGTACCATTCATCTGTTCCACTAGTCGTGATGCTTTAGGGCGATAGCTACAATGCAATTTCTGCTCAATGTTTAGGGCTGCACACAAAAGTTTGATCACCTCATTATTGAAGTGCGTTCCTCTATCTGATTCTAAAGAGATCAGAAATCTGAACCGAGGTATCAACTCTCTAAGCAACAGCTTTGCTACTGTGAGGCTATCATTTCTTCTTGTAGGGTACGTTTCAATCCAATGACTAAAAATGCACACAATCACCGTCACATATTTCACACCTCTGCACGCAGGCTTCTCAATGAAATCCAATTGCATTCTGCTGAATGGACCCTCTGCTCTTCCAATGTGACTCAAATTCATCACTGTCCCTTTTACTGCGTGTAACTGTTGACAAATAACACAGCGATGACATACTGCTTCTGTGGCTTGCCTAAACCTAGGGTTAAAACAATCAATTTTGAACAAACAAACCATGGCATCCCTTCCAATGTGTGCCTGACCATGGTAGTATCTGGCCATTTGTGATAACAAACTATTTGGCAGAACCGTTTGACCCTCTTCTGATACCCATAGCTCATCCTGTCTCTGCGTGCACTTCATCTTCAACCACCCTCTTTTCTCCTCCTTGTCAACATTACTCTGCACATTTTTCAATTCTTCCATTGTGTCAATCACCTTTAATGCATAACTTGTACATTTGAAATCTTCTGACATCAGTTCCCACTTGTCTTTGAACAATATACAGTTCAATGCACAAAACCTTGCGACTTGATCTGCATATCCATTTCCCAGTGATACGTAATCCCGTGACTTTAGATGTGCACTGCATTTTACCATGGCAATTTTTTCAGGCAGTTGTATTGCATACAATAATTATTTTATCCTTTCGCCATTTCTCACTGGTGAACCAGTAGAGGTCAGGAAACCTCTTTGTGACCACAATTGACCAAAATCATGAACAATTCTAAATCCATATTGGCTGTCTGTATAGATAGTAACTCTTAATCTTGCAGACACATGGCACGCTCTACTAAGAGCAACCAGTTCTGCCACTTGTGCAGAATATATGCCTCGAAGCCAAGAAGCTTCTAAAGTACCTGTAATTGTGCACATGGCATAGCCTGCTCTCAGTGTCCCTGTACCATTTCTGAGACATGAACCATCAACAAAAACAATTTGATAATTTTCTTCTAACCGAGTATCTCTGATGTCAGGTCTTGGGTTTGCGCACAGCTCAGTTACCTCAAGAAAATCATGCTAAATGTCTTCTTCCTTTTCAATTTCAACAGTATCACTTGGGAGTAAGGTTGCCGGGTTCAGCACTGTACACCTTTTCAATGTTACATTTGGAGCACTTAGAATACTCGTCTCATACCTTGTCAGTCTGGCACCAGTCAAATATTGTATTTTTGTCTTCGTCAGTAAAATCTCAACTGAGTGAGGGACCATTACCGTCAGGGGATATCCCATCACTCTCCCTCACACTGTGAAAGGCTTTGACCAACTGCGGCAACTGCACACAAACAACCAGGTAAGGCTGCTGAAACTGTGTCCAAGGTAGCTGATAAATAGGCTACTGGCCGATAAGCACGTCCACGAACCTGTGTCAAGACAGACAGAGAACAAGCATCACGTTCATGACAAAACAATGTGAATGACTTTGTGTAATCAGGCATACCCAACACTGGAGCTCTGCACAAACTCTTGCTCAACTCAGTGAATGTTTTCATCTGGTCGTGGTCTAATGTTATGGGATCAGTAACATCCTTATGTGTCAGTTGTTGCAATGGCTTTGAAATGTCAGAAAAATTTGGAATCCATTGACGACAATAACCTACCATTTCCAGGAACATCCTGACATCTCTCTGTGAAGTCGGGGAATGTCTCTGCAGCATCATTCTAATCCTTTCTCTGGAAATTCTCCTTGACCTTTTCTCAATTTGGTGACCCAGATATTTCACTGACTTTTGACAGTACTGCAATTTAAAAAGGTGACACTTTATGACCAAATTTTCCCAAATGATTCAATAGGGCAATCTAGTCATACTTACAATCGTCCCTTGTTTTGGAAGCAATAAGTAAGTCAAGAGTCGATTGGTATGGCAATTCCAATGACTCCAGATTCTTTTTCAGGATTTGGTTAAACAAGGATGGTGACTCTGTGTACCCTTGAGGAAGCCTGCACCAACTGTATACTCTGGATACTCTGTCTGTCTGTCTAATTTGAAACTAAAGAGAAACTGACTATCCTCATGAAAAGGCACGGAAAAGAAAGCTTGTGACAAGTCAACCACGGTAAACCACTCTGCATCGCATGGAATCTGGAACATTATTACTGCTGGATTTGGCACCAGAGGACAACACTTGACCACTATGTTGTTTATCTTTCTCCGATCCTGCACAATTCCACCTTTCCACACAGCTTTTTCAAACCCTTTCTCGGTGAATTACATGGGCTGCTTAGCACTTCTTTCAAAACTCCCTGCTTCACAAAATCTCCAATTCTCTGTGCTACTTTCATTAAGACATCTTGTGGCATGTTGTACTGTGGAAGCTGTGGAAACACTACATTCGGCTTCAGGGTAATTTTAATTGGCTCCACTCCCTTGATCAAACCCACTTCCTTGCCTGTTAGATCCCACACATTTTCCTGTACTGTTCTCTGCAAATCTGAATGAAGCTCTTTTACTATGAACATTGGAAAAATCTCAGTCAATGGGTATTCTTCTGTGGTATTGTCATTCTCCCTTTCCAGGGTTAGTTCTTCTTCATCATCACTATTTGTCTGAATTTCTATCCCAGCAGTTGAGCAAGAGATCGAAAATTTAGTTTTGCATAATGAGTCCCTTCCCAGTAGGGATACTGGACTGGAATCGCAGACTACAAACTTATGCAGTCCCTGGAAGTTGCCAATCTCAACTTTTACTGGATCTGTGATTAAGTTTGTCAAATGCTTATTCGCAACCCCCACAACCTGAACTGTTGTCCCTGAAAGAGGTAAATTCAGAACTTCTACACTCCTCACTGTGGAACGTGTGGCTCCTGTGTCCACCAGAAATGATACCTTATGTCCCATTAATTTTCCCTTCACGAAAGGTCCTCTCTGATCTACCTCTTGGGACGCTGCAAGCATGCATGGCTCCTCATCCGAACTATCACTCAACCAGTCACCATTTATTTCACTCTCACTATGTAATGGAAATTGGTGCACGGTGTTACTACTTCTGTCTTGTCTCTGACCCGTGACATGTTGAGTGAGCACCACCTGTCGCAGCTCCATTGGGGCTTGAGGTATTTGCATTTGCTGTCTAGGTACCTTGGGAACCTGCTGCTGCACTGGCTGTAACTGTGTTATTTGTTCACGAGGCATTTGCACCTGTTGCATGGGTTGAAAAGTCTGCACTTGATTTGCATTATTCTGAAAATTTGGATTAATTCCTCTTATACTTGGGACTTTCACAGTTTGAAATTTATTGACATCACCACTTTGCTGAACAACACCTTCCTGCACCATCATCGGACCCTCCCGGTTCCAGTGTCCCACGTTTCCGCAAAGATGACACGGTAACATCTTCTTCATCCCTTGCACATCATTTTGAACTACAACCCTATTCAAATCTGGACCACGATTCATATTAATCCCACGTCCTCTACCTCTCACCTGAGGCTGGAACATGACAGTTCCCTGCTGGTGTGGTATCTGCTGAACAAAGGTCCCTTGCACTCCTGTTTGTGCTGCCTTAATCTGCATCACCATTGCTTTCTCCTTCAATTTTTTTGCTTCAACTTAATCTCATCACTACAGTATTTTGCATACTTCAACACCTCATCAATCGGCTTTGCTTGCCAGCAAATCAAGTGACTCTTAATCATCTGATCTATTTGATCTATTTGAGGTCTCAGTCCCTCCACAAACCTGAACACAAAGTGTAACATGTCTTTCGGCTCGATCGCTTCCTTGCCACTGTACTCCTTGAACGCTTTCAACAACCTCTCATAGTATGCATGTGTCGACTCCTTTACCTCCTGCACTGTCCTGTCAATTCTCTGCCAATCAATAATTTTAGGCGAAATTCTCGTCTTCAGGAATTCAATCACCTTATAATAATGCTTCATTACTTCAGGAGATGGTGCACCTCTAGCCCTATCCCTTTCTGGCTCACTCGTTGGCCAATCTACAGCTCTTTTGCATTCCATCCATAAATCAGCTAGAACCACTATCTCCAACAGAGTATTCAAGTCTTCCCACAGACATTTCAAAAGCTTCACAAATCTATCTGTCTGTTGGTACCATTCAACTGGTTTCTCCTTCAGCTTTGGAAAATTGTTTGTGAATGACAGGATATCACTCCTGTGCCACGGAACGTGAACAAACTGCCCTCCTGGAATCTCCCTCATTGGTAACATTCTTGCCGGATCCCTTTCTTTCTGAACACTTTCAGACCCTTCTTGTGAATCTCGTTTCCATTTATCCTTCTTCATTGCCCATCTGCCTTCCCACTTTTTCAATGCTCCCCAGATCTGAGCACTCTGCAATAATTCTTTAAGGTGTGCTTTCATTCTGGCTGACCTCATGTGTTCAAAATCTTTTGCCTCTAAATCTAACCTGTAACTCTGTTTCAAATGTTTTGTCTTTCCAATTTCAACATCATGTTTTCTGCTAAATTTGCTAATCTCTGATGTATCCTGCCCACTTCTCTCGTGATTCTCGGACATAAGTATCTCAGCTCTTCTTTGGTATAGGATTCCAACCTATTCACGACCATTGTCCCTTCGAATAGTTCAGTTATTTCTGCACTCAACCTATCACGATCAATCTGCTCTTCACTCTTGGACATATTCTGTGGAGTGTTCAAACTGTCTAACCACTGGTTCAGCTGCTATGCAGTCAATCATTGTAACGTAATATTACTCGCATTTGGTGATGGCGCCTGCTGCGCCACTGCACCTGGAGGTTGTGGTGTCAAGAGCTTTAAGCTCTCAAACCATTTACTGTTTTGGAAAGTGCGAGTAGTGGACTTAGATCCATCAGTGGCCTGGATCCATCAAAAGTCTGACATTACCTGCACATGTTCTCTCCCCCCCCTCCTCGCGAGGCTCTGTGACATTTCACCTTCTTCTGCAGTGACTGATTTCTGCTGCACAAACAATGGTACCACTAGACCAACAGTAATTGGCAGCGATATTGCATCTGGGGCTGCTCTAGTACCCGTATTCTGTGGAAGGGCTACCCCCATACTCGGATTCATCACTGGAGTCACATCTGACTGTGTTCCTGTCATTGGTGTAAACCTTGGCAAACCCTGTGGCTCCACCTGGGGCATCAGTATCGGAATTGGCTCAGTCTGGACTAACAATGGTCTCGGAACCACTTGCTCCGTAGGTACCACTAAGTTCGAGGTTGTCTCAAGAATCAGTACTTCATGATAAATTCTCTGTATCTGTGGCGGAACCACCTATGCTTGGACCACCGAAGCTGATAATGCATTAGAAGTACTCTGTACTACCCCTTGTACCTGTCCGTTATCTGTCTGCACTAGTCCCGCTGTCCCCGACACTTGTGTTGGGGCAGTTGGAGCAGAACTCGTACTCGGACCTCCCTCATGCACCGCATATGGTGGTGGTCGGTCTCTCAACACCTGAGTCATAAGATCCTCAACATCTGAATCTTCATCTTCTTTGTAAGTCCTTTTCTTCTTTTTACCCCCTGATGAACTCTTATCACTCTTGCTAGTTTCCTCTTTCCCTTCTGCCTTAGCTTCCTCTGTGATAGCAGGAAACAACTTAATGTCCTGCAATGTCGCTGTTCCCCACTTCTTCTGTTCCTGATCCCATCTTGCTTCTGCTAGAGACTTCTCTACCTTTCTTATTCTCCTTTGAAACTTTATTTTCTGCTGTTGTATTGCTATGAGCTCCCAAACCGCTAAAGCCTCAAACTGTGCTGGTCTCAGAATGGGCTTTGTCTCATATAATGTCATCCACAATTGATTGAAAATTCTCAAATTAAATGATCTATGCTCTGGAAACACTAAAACTCCCTCTTTCTCTGTCAATTTGCACCATTGTTTTAACCAAAGGCATGGTGCAACCCCTCGCTCCTCCATTACAATATAAGCCGGAGAACCCTCCGGTGGGTTAGGCTCCCCTACAGTTGCCTTAATGTATTTGCCGCCCTTCATGGCACTCCTAAACGCTTTGAAAAACGTAATCTTTCTATCTTTTGTGTATTCGAATCAAATCAAGAAATGACTTTTACTCCCAAGATTCCCTTCACCTGCTTTCTCAACCAATTGCCTCTCACGGACAACTGTCAATCCGCTTGCGGCTCTTCTCAGTAACCAACCTATCCCAGCGCAGCTCAAATGATGTTACACTCATGTGAAGTAGCCTAACTTCACACAAAGAGATGTGCCTGTGGGAGGAGATCTCCCCTCAGCTGATGGTGAGGCAGGAAGGGGGAGGGCTGCCAAACTGGTCTTCAAAGGCAGAGAAGGACATTTGGAGCAACCCAGCAACACCCCCACATCCTGCAAACCCAGACAGTTAGGTGTGCCCTTGATTAGATTAGGAGAGGGCAGGAGAGGGGTATGTTTAGGATTTTTAGCCCCACCAGTGGATGGCTCAGCCAGATGTAACCTTCAAAAATCACTTTCAGCCATGATGGATTTTTGAGGAATGTTGCCTCCTGGGATTGATTTTTGCCACACTTCCCAGGAAGTGGTCATCACAGGGGGAAGGACCCAGCACCTGATTGGAGAACCAGGACCCCCCTCTTTTTCACCCAGGAGCAAGGATAAAACTGGCAGACCTGCACCCACACCTCAGATCCCCATCAGATTCCAACAAGAAAGAGCCACAGGAGAAGAAGGACTGCCCTGCTGGACCCCTGGCCTGCACCTGGACTTCTGCACTCTGAAGGACTGCACCAGCTGCATTCTTGGGCTTCACCACAAGAAGGACTTTGCCTGGCTTCAACTGGTTCAAGGAGGGACTCCCTGTTTGCTACAGGTGAAAAATTGCTAACCAGAGGCCCCTGCACCAACTCCTGAAGAAATCAACCAGCTGACCACTGTCCAGTGGCCAAAAAGGAGTTTGCGCCAGGTGCATTCTGGGAGTTGTAGTCCACACCCCCAAGGATCATCACAGAGCTTCTGGAACCTTGGGGTGAGCTGTGGACCCCAAAAGAACGTTAAAGGAACATCTGGAAGAAGATCCAGAAGTTTGGAGAAGTTTGGAGAACTTTTGAAAAAAAGCTCCAGAGAGAGACCGACCCGCCGTGGCAAATCTAGTCGGCTTGCCTCAACCGCGACCTGGCCTGATTTGCAGGTTCGTCCCGGTTAAGACAATCTCCAAAAAAGAGACTAAGGGCCATATGTATGAAAACATTGGCTTGCGAATCGCAAATAGCGATTTTTAAGAAATTGCTATTTCCGAGTCGCAATTGGCCATGTAGCAATATTGCGATTCGGAATTAGCGATTTCTTAAAAATCGCTATTTGTGGATTGCCGAATCGCAATTTGCATTTTAGCAAATTGCGATTTTTTTGCGATTCGGTAAAAAATCGCAAATTGCGAGAAATTTTGAGAAAGCTCACCTGGAGGAGCCTGATGACATCACCAGCATGAAATGAGTCATCCCAGGCAGTTTCAGGTGCCACACCCAAACCAGCAACCTGAGAGAGAGCAGCCCAGCCACACAGAGCAGCACTCAGAAGGAGCCAGCATACCTTAGCAGGGATGGACACCCCAGGCCAAGCACAGGAGAAGGGAGAAAGAAAGCGCAAGCTGAAATTCAGCGAGCAGAAGCTTGAGGTGCTAACTGAGGAGGTGGTCAGGAGCCATGACCGCCTTTTTGGAAAAAGCTCACTCCAGGTGCCTGAGAGTGAGAAAAGGAGACTATGAGCGGATATACAATCAAAAATCTGCGCAATTGGAGTGGCACAGCGCCCCATTGAAGAGATCAAGAAGAGGTGGTATGACCTGCGGTCCCGTGCGAAGGAGAGGGTGGCAAGGAGACTTGCGGAGGCCAGGGGCACAGGAGGCGGTCCACCCACAGAGGCACCATCCACACCATTGGAGGACCTAGTCGAGTCTATGCTCCTCCCTGAAGCTGTGACAGTGGTCACAGAGATCGACACCTCCGGCACACCAAGTACCAGCCAAGGTAAGTGCAATATTGATTTGTAACCCCATATGTGTATGAACAAAAGCCCCTTAGGAATTAGCAAGTAATGTTAAACATTGTGAGAAGTAGTCCAGTCCACATCTTAGAAGGAGCACAACAATGCATTATAGGAGTGGCAGTCCACAACCCAGATCTGAAAGTAGCATATACAATGTATTTAAGTAGAGTGACACCCATAGGAACACAACACACACAACACAGTGTAGAGCAGTACCTGTACCTTTATTACCATTGTCTGACCGTAAATGTAACATACATAACTGACATGCTGCATATTGTTGTTGCAGGTGGGCCAGTCCCAGCAGCCAGAGAATCAGCACGGGTAGGCGAGACTGACACCCATCTGGCCTCCGATTCAAACACCAGTGGGTCCCTCAACATTGCGACTGTCCGACGCAGGCCCAGGGCACTGCCACTGCCAGAGCTCAGCAACGACTCAGATGAGCAGCAGGAAGGGCCAATTACCCCATCAGCAACAGGCAGGCGCAGCCAGATGCAGGAGGTCAGGTGTCATCAGACCACAGCACCACGCAGGATGGCAACAGATTCCGGGGCACAGCAGCATGAGGCACGTGAGGGTCCCTCCTTCTTTGGTGGGCTGGAAGCTGCTATGTTGCAGCAGCAGCGCCTACAAAATAAGAGGATCCTCAGATTAGAAAAGAACTTGCGCAAACATAACCGCAACATGGTGGGCCTGCATCGCCAACTTGACTCCCTCAATAACTACATAGTACAGCTGCATGAGGGATAGGTACAGGCATCACAGGACACCAGGGACCTCACAAGTGCTGTCCGTGAACTCTGCCAGGAGCTGCGCCATGAGCCAGCGCAGACAGGTGTGCAAATTTCAGAACATGTTTGGCAGCTTCTGTCGTTCGTCTAACATGGTGGCAAATTCAACTGCACCGATTGCCCGTCGTGCAGTGGCTGCGCAAGTGGAGGCAGCACACAGCAGCAGGGACGTTGTGAATGGACTGGTGCAGATCACCAATGTGATCAAAACACATTATGGGACCAAGGTCAGCCACTCCGAGTGAGCTTGCACTGGGGGACACTGAGGACAGTTCCGGCCTCAGCAGTGTAGCTGTACCAGCATTGGACACCAGACGGCGCAGTGCCAGGCACAGCACTGCCACTGAGGGTGACAATAGAGGTGCCAGTGATGTAACTGGGCACCCGAGTGGTGTGCGTGGCTGCAAAAAATGACTCTAGCTGCCAGTGGACTTCTGTTTTCACTATGAAGTAATAGTGCATTACTCAGGTCCTTCATTGTTTTGAGTTTCTCACTTAACCTTTTTTTGTTATTCCTCACACAAACATTATCTGGCTTAAGGTAATAAATGTATTTTACTACAGGTACAGTTGTCAGTGGATTTGTGTCAATTATACTCACGTCTGAAATGGTTGTGTGTGATGTCTGCACGCCTTTGCCTTCCCTCTGCTGCACTGGTCCTGTCTGCTGGATGTAGAGGTGGAATAGGATCATCATCCTCATCAGATTCAGTATCACATATTTCCACAGGTATGCCCCTGGTGGTAGCTATATTGTGCAAGATAGCACAAGTAGCCACTATTCTACATGTCGTCCCTGGACTGTACTGTAGTGCCCCTCCACTTTTGTGGGGGCACCGGAAGCGACTCTTCGGCAGTCAAAATGTGCGCTCCACCACATTGCAGGTTGCCCTGTGTGCTGCATTGTATCTCCGTTCAGCTGGTGTTGCAGGATTGAGGTAGGGTGTGATCATGTAGGTGCGCACTGCGTAAGCACTGTCTCTTGGAAGAGACAGAGGGTATATTGAGTAATTGAGCCATCTGACATCAGCACGCCATCAATGCGCCTGTGTACAGAGGGACAATACCTAGTAGATATCCTTCACCAAACTCCCCAGCTAGCAGTCGTGTGTGAATCCCGCTGTGGCGAAAGATGTACGAATCATATGTGCTCCCTGGGTACCTGGCCACGAGATCAGTAATGATGTAGGAGGCATTGCGTTTCACCTGTATATTCATTGAATGTTGGTATTTCCTGTTTCGGTACACATACTCTGTGGCGGATGGTGGACAGATTGCCACATGTGTCCCATCTATGGCACCTAGGACATGGGGGAACTGTGCTATCTGCTAAAATTCAATTTTTGTCTGCTGTATTTCCTGTGGGGTGTGGGGGAATCTGATGTACTGGTGTAGTTTGCTCAGCATGGCGTTGATAAATGCATTGAAAAATCTGGAGAGGGTACTCTGTGAGACCCCTCCAGCTGCTGCTATGACCCCTTGATAGCTCCCTGAGGCGAGTAGGTGGAGGGAGCAAAATACCTGCACATGGGTGGGTATGCTGTGAGTCCTTAGTGTTCTGCGCTGCAGTATGGGTTGTAGCTCAGCTATCAGATCAAGTATCATGGCTGCGTTCAACCTATACCTCTCATATATTTCCTCCTCTGTCAGGTTAAAAAGTGTAATGCGCACTCTGAAAATGCGCTCCTGTCTCCTCCTCCCTCTCCTCAAACCTGCTAAGATCCTCATCCTCCTCGCCATGACGTAGAGTGCAGCCATTGTTAAAAAGAGTCTGAGGCATTCTGGGCCTCTTTATATAGGTTGCACCTGGTTACCACCTGGTTTCAGTTCATGGTATTTTGCATGTGCAAAATGCCATTCTGCGAAAAATCGCAATTTGCGATTTTTTGATGCATCTCTTTGCGACTTGGATTTTGTGAATCGCAATGTGCGCCTCGCAATTTCCTACTGGAAATACCGAATCGCAAATTGCGACTCGCAAAACCAGGTCGCAACGCAAAAAATCGCAATTTTTGCGATTTCTTATTTTTTGTCTGCGAATACCTTTCATGCATCGCAGACCACTTTTTTGCACTCGCAAACGGCCGAATTTTGCAATTTGCACCGTTTGCGAGTGCAAAAAAGTTTAATACATCTGGCCCTAAGTCCGAAAGTAGAAGGTTGACCGGGAGCTCCCAGCTAGCGTATCTGAGGAGGGCTCCAAGGGCATCGGATCAAGATCCAGGTTTGCCCCGGTCGAAGGATATTTACCTCGAAAAAATGACTACGTCCGAAGGTAAAAGTCTCCACCGAGGGCTCCCGCGACGCGTATCCGGAGAAGAGTTGCAGGAGGTCAGATTGGACTGGCAGGTTCGTCCCGTTGAAGAAAATCTTCAGAAAAACAACTAAGTCCAAAGGTAAACTTTTGACCGAGGCCTCCCGCGGGCTGTAGCCGAGCCGGGCTCCATCGCGGTCGGCCTTAAACTTTGACTTTGCCCTGGTCGAGGTGCGACCAGATGACCAGATTGGTGCTTTTTGTTTCTAGGCGCTAGAAAACAATAATTCTTTAAAAATTCATATCTCTGGTTCCCCTTATCCGATTTTATTCGTTTTTGTGTCAATTTAAAGATAAAAATAAAATCTATTTTTATAAATTGGTTTTGGATTTTTAAACTGTTTTCTGTGTTTTATTTCATTACTGTTTTGTGATATTTGAATGCTTTACACTCTGTCTCCTAAGTTAAGCCTTGTCGCTCGTTGCCAAGCTAACAAGGGTTGAGCTGGGTTTAATTTACTGAGACCTAACTGGACCTAAGTGGAGGTTAGTGGCTTATTGCTAAGTGTAGGTACCTACCTACCCTTACCAATACCCCTTTTTTCCAACATTTTTGGTGCGCAGTGGTGGGATCCTGTACTTGTGTTCAGTATCACATTACAGTTTTAAGTAAAACAAATTAAAAATCCTTTAAATTGTCCTAGTGCAAAAATTGTTTTTAATTTTAAATTTGGATTCATTTCAATTATTGAATTTTTGTGATTTTTCTAAATTCTTGTTTCCAATTTTTGCAAAAGGTTTTTGTTGACACAAAACTAGGGAACCATGGAGCTTGATCTGGCTAGCCTACCCACACTGACAGTAGTCCAGCTTAGGGGGTTGTGTACTGAAAGAGGGTTGCCTGCAACCACTGACCTCATGAAGAATGTCCTGATCAAATCCCTGACAGCATGGGCTATGGCCCAAGAGGTAGACTCAGAGGAAGCTCCAGAGGAGGAAGAAGCAGGGGAGGACACTAGCTCCAACCACTCAGGGGAGGGAGGGAATCTGAGCCTAAGTGAGGAGTTGGAAGACAGGTCCTCACTGCAGACAGTCACTAGGGTCATACCCAAAGCTAGCTGGGGGAAAGGGGTCCCTTCAGGAGGAGAGAACCTGTCCCTCAGGGAAAGAGAGCTGGAGGCCCAGCTAGCATTTATAGCTTTGGAGGCAGAAAAGCTGGCCCAAGAAAAGTGGGCAAGGGAAGAGAAAAGAAATGGTGGCAGCGACAGAGAAGCTGAGGTGTCCATGGGTGGGGGGTTTCGCCTCAGATCACCCAAGGGGGTGGTTCCTGCCTATGTAGAGGGGGATGACATAGACAAGTGGCTGGGGGCCTTTGAGAGGGCCCTCCAGATGAGGAGAGTCAAGCCTCAGTACTGGGGTTCACTTCTTTGGGAGTTGGTCCCCAACTCTGGGAGGGATAGGCTCTTATCCTTGAGGGGGGAGGAGGCAGATTCATACCCCAGTATGAAGAGATGCTTGATTAAAAAGTTTGGTCTGACCCAGAGCAGTATAGGCTCAAGTTTAGGGACACCCAAAAGACAAGCACCCAATCCTGGGTGGACTTTGTGGACATCTCAGTTAAAGCACTAGAGGGCTGGATACAGGGCAACAAGGTAAGTACCTTTGAGGGGCTGTACAATTTGATTATGAGGGAGCACCTTCTAACCGATTGTGTCCAAGAGAAGCTCCACCAGTATCAAGTTGATTCTAAGTTGACCAACCCCAGAGAGCTGGGGGAGGCAGCAGATGACTGGTTAAGAACTAGGGTTAACCAGAAACCCCCAGGGGGTGATCAGAAAAAGGGAGGACATGGTTCTTCTCAGGGGAAGAACCAAGGGAAAGATGATAAAAAGCCCAAGGAGTCCTCACAAGAGTCCCCAAAAACTTCTCAGGGTGGGGGAGCCCCGAGCCATTCCACTTCTAAGGGGAAAGGGTATCAGGGGAAGCACTATGATCCTGTTAAAGCAGGAAAGTTCAGGAGCTTGCTAAGGCCGGCAAGTGTTTTGAGTGTCATCAACCTGGACACAAAAGATGAGATGCTATCTGCTCCCAGAAGCCCCCCACTGGTGGGCAATCCCAGGGGATTGCTAGTGTAGGGCTGGAGGTGGAAGTTCGCCCAGGGCTGGGATCAGGGTACACAGAGGTCACCTTAGTATCCGTGGGTGGGGTGGACATTGCAACTATGGCCACCTTACCCCCCCAGCATGGAGAGGTATAGGCAGAGGCCTAAAGTCAATGGGACTGAGGTGATAGCTATGAGAGATACAGGAGCCAGTGTGACAATGGTCACAGAGAAGCTGGTTTCTCCAGAACAGGTTTTACCTGGTGTCTTCCACCAAGTGACTTATGCAGATAGCAGAACCCAACTCCATCCCATGGCCATGGTGAGCCTGGAATGGGGAGGTGTGACTGGCCCTAAGAAGGTAGCTGTAGCTCCTGCCCTCCCAGTAGAGTGTCTGCTGGGAAATGATCTTGAAGCATCTGAATGGTCAGAGGTGGAGAGAAGGGTCCATGCACAGATGCTGGACCTCCCTGAATGGGTGTGTGCTGTGACCAGGTCACAGGCAGCACAACAGGGAAGTGCTGGACACTTGGACCGTGGAACAATGGGCCAAGCCTCCAAGAAGAAGAGAAAGGGCACTGGGTCTGGCTTGCCAGCCCCCACAAGTACAGAGGATCAGGAGGAATCCAAACCTGAGGGGGAGGATCTGACCTCTGAGGGAGGGCCACTTCCCCTGCAAGCTCTGCCTAACTTGGCAGAACTGCAAGGGGCAGGTCGGCCCACCAGAGAAGAGTTGTGCCAGGGACAAAGAGAGTGTCCCACTCTTGAGGGCCTAAGGCAGACTGCTGCCAGGCAAGAACAAGGGGATACCAGTGGGACCCACAAGGTTTACTGGGAGGATGGAGTTCTCTACACCGAGGCAAGGGACCCCAAACCAGGGGCAACCTAGAGAGTAGTGGTCCCCCAGAAGTATAGAGAATTCCTCCTTACTTTAAGCCATGATATTACCTTAGCTGGACATTTGGGGCAGACCAAGACCTGGAACAGGCTGGTCAACCATTTTTATTGGCCCCAAATGTCAGAAAAAGTCAGGGAGTTTTGCAGCTCCTGTATTACCTGCCAAGCCAGTGGCAAGGCAGGGGGCAAGCCAAAGGCTCCCTTGATACCACTGCCAGTGGTTGGGACTCCCTTTGAGAGGGTGGGGATTGACATTGTTCGTCCCCTAGACCTACCAACTGCCTCAGGCAACAGGTACATTTTGGTGGTTGTGGACCATGCCACCAGGTACCCTGAGGCAATACCCCTTCGGACAGTCACTGCTCCCACAGTGGCTAGGGCCCTACTTGGTGTGTTCACCAGAGTGGGATTCCCAAAGGAGGTGGTCTCAGATAGGGGCACAAAATGTATGTCTGCCTATCTGAAAGCCATGTGGGATGAGTGTGGTGTTACTTATAAGGTCACCACCCCCTATCATCCACAGACCAATGGTCTGGTGGAAAGGTTTAATAAGACCCCGAAGGGCATGATCATGGGTTTGTCTGACAAACTCAGGAGGAGATGGGATGTTCTCCTCCCATGCCTGCTGTTTGCCTACAGAGAGGTGCCACAGAAGGAGGTTGGATTCAGCCCCTTTGAGTTACTGTTTGGGCACCCAGTAAGAGGCCCATTGTGCTTGGTGAGAGAGTCTTGGGAGAAGCCTCTAAAAGAGTCCAAGGAGAATGTGCTGGATTATGTGCTGGATTATGTGCTGGGCCTGCGGTCACGCATGGCTGAGTACATGAAGAAGGCAAGCAGAAACCTGGAGGCCAGCCAAGAGCTCATGAAGCTCTGGCATGACCAGAAGGCTACCATGCCTGAGTATCACCCAGGATAGCTGGTGTGGGTTTTGGAGCCCATGGCTCCTAGGACACTTCAGGCCAAACAGACTGGGCCCTATCCAATTGTGGGAAAAAAGGGGGAGGTCACCCACTTGGTGGACCTTGGCACCCCCAGGAATCCCCATGGGATCCTGCATGTCAACAGGTTGAAACCCCACCAGGACAGGGCAGACATAACTGATGAAGGGAAGGAGGAGGAGAGTGAACCTCTGCCAGACCTCCTGTCCTCAAATGAACAAGATGGGTCAGTGGAGGGAGTGGTACTCTCTCCCAAGTTGGCAGACCAGCAACAAAAAGACTGCAGACAAGTTTTAGAGCAGTTTGCTGGTCTGTTCTCCCTGACCCCTGGACTCACTAATTGGTGTGTCCATGACATTGACACTGGTGACAGCTCACCTGTCAAAAACAAGCTGTACAGGCTGCCTGACTAGGTCAAGGCCAACATCAAAGCTGAAGTGGCTAAGATGTTGGAGCTCAAGGTAATTGAGCCCTCTGATAGTCCTTGGTCCAGTCCAGTGGTACTGGTGCCCAAACCTAATCCCAAGGAGGGAAGAAGGAATTGAGATTCTGTGTGGTCTACAGAGGTCTAAATGCAGTCACTAGGACTGATGCTTACCCCATACCTAGAGCTGATGAGCTCATTGATAGGTTGGGGGCTGCCAAAGTCCTGAGCACATTTGATCTGACCTCAGGATACTGACAGATTGCCTTAAGTCCAGGAGCTAAGGAGAGGTCAGCATTTTCCACACCAGAGGGCCACTTTCAGTTCAAGGTGATGCCCTTTGACCTGAAAAATGTTCCTGCCACCTTCCAACGGTTGGTGAATAGAGTCCTGTCTGGGTTGGAGTCTTTCAGTGCAGCTTATCTGGATGATATAGCTGTATTTAGTTCCACCTGGGAGGGCCACCTGAAGGAAGTGCTTCAGGCCCTCTTTCAGCAGGCCTGACTATCAAGGCAAGCAAGTGCCAGATAGGGCAAAGCTAAGTTGTGTACCTGGGCCACCTTGTTGGTGGAGGCCATGTACAACCTCTCCAGTCCAAGATCCAGACTATCCTGGATTGGGAGGCTCCTAAAACCCAGACTCAGGTCAGGGACTTTCTTTGCCTGACTGGGTACTACAGGAGGTTTGTTCAGAATTATGGGACCATAGTGGCCCCTTTGACTGAGCTTACCTCCAAGAAACAACCCAAGAAGGTCATTTGGACCCCAGAGTGTCAGAAAGCTTTTGACACCCTAAAACAGGCTATGTGTTCAGCACCAGTGTTACTGGCCCCTGACTATAGCAAGGCGTTTATAGTGCAAACAGATGCTTCAGAGGAAGGGATTGGGGCAGTGTTAGCACAAGTAAATGAAGAGGGACAAGATCAACCAGTTGCCTTCATCAGCAGACGTCTACTCCCCAGAGAGAAAAGATGGAGTGCCATTGAGAGGGAGGCCTTTACTGTGGTCTGGTCCCTGAAGAAGTTGAGGCCATACTTGTTTGGCACTCACTTCCGTGTACAAACTGACCACAGATCTCTCAGATGGTTGATGCAAATGAGGGGGAGAACCCAAAACTGTTAAGGTGGTCCATTTCCCTACAGGGGATGGACTTCACATTGGAGCACAGACCTGGGACTGCCCATGCCAATGCAGATGGCCTTTCCAGGTTTTTCCACTTAGCTGATGAAGCCTACCAGGGTGTAGGTTAGTACCCATCACCTTTCATCTGGGGGGGGGGGGCAGTGTAGGTAAGTCCTCCTTTTTGCCCTGGTCACCCCCACACTTTTTGGACAGGTACTGGTGGTTGCTGACTCTTGGCTGTGCCCTGGGTACTGCTTACCAGTCCCAGGGCCATTGCTCTGTGTAAAGTGGATATGCAAATTAGGTTAATTATAATTGGCAAAGTTAACCTACCTATAAGTGCCTAGTATATAGTAGGGCATGAAGGTTTAGGGACCCCAGCATAGGTAGTGCCCCCATAGGTGCACTGTGTCATTTTAAAGGCAGGCTTGCCTTGCTGGCTGCTTTTATATTAATGTTATATGCAAATTCGACTTTGGAATCAAAAGTAATTCCAAAGTCTTAAACTACCTTATTTTTACATATAGGTCACCCCTAAGGTATGCCCTATGTGGCCCTAGGGCTGGTTGCCATGTAACTATAAGCAGGGACCTTGTAAAAATGGTTTTAAAGGCCCTGGTGAGGTAAAACAGGCAAATTGTTTTTTTCCCTCATTGTAGTGAATGGCCTCCATAGGCTAGGATGGGTAGACTTTATTTTAATTTTAAAAGTCCCTTTAAGTAACAGATACAAAGAGTTTGGTATCAAATTAATTGTTATAATAAATCCCACAACTTCCAGTTGTTGGATTTAATATAACTTGTTCAGGTAAAGAGTTTTAAACTTTACCTGAAAAGTTGCCAACTTCAGCCCTGCAGGGTTTTTGCTGCTGTGCTCTGATTGGCCAGCCTCTGGCAGCTTTGCCAGGCTGCCTTGGTGAGGTGTGAAGTGGCCTGGCTTCACACAAAGAGATGTGCCTGTGGGAGGAGATCTCCCCTCAGCAGATGGTGAGGCAGGAAGGGGGAGGGCTGCCAAACTGGCCTTCAAAGGCAGAGAAGGACATTTGGAGCAACCCAGCAACACACCCACATCCTGCAAACCCAGAGAGTTAGGTGCCCCCTTAATTAGATTAGGAGAGGGCAGGAGAAGGGTGTGTTTAGGATTTTTAGCCACACCAGTGGATGGGCACAGCCAGATGTAACCTCCAAAAATCACTTTCAGCCACAATGGATTTTTGAGGAATGTTGCCTCCTGGGATTGATTTTTGCCACACTTCCCAGGAAGTGGTCATCACAGGGGAAAGGACCCTGCACCTGATTGGAGAACCAGGGCCCTCCTGTTTTTCACCCAGGAGCAAGGATAAAACTGGCAGACCTGCACCCACACCTCAGTTCCCTACCACATCCAACAAGGAAGAACAACAGGAGAAGAAGGACTGCCCTGCTGGATCCCTGGTCTGCACCTGGACCCTGCACTCTGAAGGACTGCACCGGCTGCACACTTGGGCTTCCCCACAAGAAGGACTTTGCCTGGCTTCAACTGGTTCAAGGAGGGATACCCTGTTTGCTACAGGTGAAAAAGTGATAACCAGAGTCCCCTGCACCAACTCCTGAAGAAATCAACCAGCTGACCACTGTCCAGTGGCCAAAAAGGAGTTTGCGCCAGGTGCATTCTGGGAGTTGTAGTCCACAACCCCAAGGATCATCTCAGAGCTTCTGGAACCTTGGGGTGAGCTGTGGACCCCAAGAGAACCTTAAAGGAACGTCTGGAAAAAGATACAGAAGTTTGGAGAACTTTGGAGAACTTTTGAAAAAAAGCTCCATAGAGGGACTAACCCGCCATGGCAACTCTAGTCGGCTTGCCTCAACCGCGACCTGGCTTGATTTGCAGGTTTGTCCCAGTGAAGAAAATCTCCAAAAAAGAGACTAAGGTGGTCATTACAACCCTGGTGGACGGTGTTAAAGCGGCGGTAAGACTGCAAACAGGCTGGCGGAAAAAAAAATGGAATTATGACCGCGGCGGTTACCGCCTCGGTCATCCGCCACTTCGCCATTCCGACCGCCATGGCGGTGAAGACCGCTGGGCTGGAGATTGCGGTCTCCAGCCTGGCGGTCGTCACTAGACCGCCGACGGTATCAGGACCCTGCATACCGCCATGAGATCCATGGCGGTAGGCACTATCAGTGCCAGGGAATTCCTTCCCTGGCACTGACAGGGGTCTCCCCCACCCCCGCTACCCCCCACGAATCCTCCCACCACACCCCCACCCCCCTGCCACCCCCCAAAGGTGGCACAACCCCCCTCCCCACCCCGACCCCGAACATGCACATGGGCCTATGTCTCCTAAGTTAAGACTTGTTGCTGGTTGTCAAGCTACCAAGGGTTGAGCTGGGTTTAATTTACTGAGACCTAACTGGACCTAAGTGGAGGTTGGTGGCCTATTGCTAAGTGTAGGTACCTACCTGCCCTTACCAATAACCCATTTTCCAACAACTCGCACACACGGCAGCTGACAAAGTCTTGCGGCTCATCCTCCTAAACTCCAATTCACACAAACTAATTCAAATTATTGCAAGCACTAACCAAAAACCAGTAATCAAAAACAAATCTGCTGGTATACTACAGGAAGGTAACACAATCGCTTCAGAGACCTTATGGATTTTCACTGATGGCCTTTTCGCTCATACAGCTATTCCTCTTTCTCAGTCTCCCACATTCACAAATAAAATTCGACCCACGAGTTTTACTCTCAACTGATCACTGTGTCTATCCTGGTGCACATAGGACTCAACAAATCTCAGTCGAAGAATTTCTCTTACTCATTTAACTTACACACCGATTTGTTGACCATGCCAGATCAACCTACTTAAACCCAGACAGATTACAACATATAACCAAGTGTCTCCTACACTAGTCAATATACTCCGGAGTCATAGACCTCGCAGGGTCCGTACATCATCAACAACCAGGTGGACAATTTTTGAGCACAAAGGGCCACACACACATGAAGTTCGACAACTTCCCTACTTTCATACTACAGAGTACGCACACTCCTACTAAACTTCAACTGGAGTAGTCAGACTCCCTACTCCCCTCACATCCGACATAATTCACCTGCGATTTGCATAAGCTGTGCAAGTGCAACCTATCACTTTCACACTATCACTAAAACGCTGAGAACATACCCAATTCTACTTGCAGGATACAGGACCTGGGAAAGTCATTTCTGGGCTTAAGGGGACATCATCTTTGCCACAGTTGCCATTTCAGAAAACAAAATTCAAATCTCAAAAAAATGAATCACTAACCAACCCTAAACTACTACCATAACCACCTAACTAGTTCTCCAAGGAAACTAACCATCAGGCTGCTACAAAAAACTGTTAACACGCCTGGTCCTTAGTAAGTAAACTTACAAGACGCGTATAGGTCGATGAACCTTTTGATTCGCATGGAGTATCCTAGCTAGGCTAATGGCAGTCACACTAATAATTAATACGCAATTCAATAAACATTAGTCATCAACATTAATGAATCAGAAACATAACACCCCATGACCCTCCGGTCATGAATTACCACAACTCACTATGGCCCTCATTACAACATTGGCAGTAAATCCTGCTTACCGCTGTGAAGAAGACCGCCAATACACCGCCGCGGAATTCCGCTATAGCTATTACGACCCACAGCTCGGAATCCGCCAAAATCCAGACACCTACACAAGTCCGCAACACCAAAGGTCAGTGATAAATTGGCAATAACAAAACCTCCTCTGTCACGCCAACAGGAATATGCCCACACTATCACGACCCACGAATCCATGCAGCGGTCTTTCAACCGCGGTATTCCATTGGCGGTACACACCACCGCGCTCAAAATACACACACATTTACAAAACACTACCACATTGGCCAAATCGAAATACACACACCTAATACACATACACACACCACTCCCACACACCCAATACAATATAAAACACACACCCACATTACCCACAAACCCTTACAACCAAAAATTTGGAAGAAGGACTGAGACAGAAAAGCAAAGACCACACCAGCAGACAAAGGCACACAACACCATTACTCATACACATCCACGCACAAAGCACCGCACACCCCTAAACATCACCCCACACATCACAACACACACAACCTCACACATGACCCACACCACCCTATGGCACCGCAAAGACTCTCCAGGTTTTCTGAGGAGGAGCTCAGGGTCATGGTGGAGGAAATCATCCGGGTAGAGCCACAGCTATTCGGATCACAGGTGCAGCACACCTCTATAGCTAGGAATATGGAGCTATGGCGCAGAATCGTGGACAGGGTCAACGCAATGGGACAGCACCCAAGAACACGGGATGACATCAGGAAGAGGTGGAACGACCTACGGGGGAAGGTGTGTTCCGTGGTCTCAAGACACCACATTGAGGTTCAGAGGACTGACGGCGGACCCCCACCTCCTCCCCCACAACTAACAACATGGGAGGAGCAGTTCTTGGCTATACTGCATCCTGAGGGCCTCGCAGGAGTAGCTGGAGGAATGGACACTGGTAAGTCAAATCTTTCACTACTTCATCCCCCACCCTACATGCATGCTATCACATACCCCCACCCTCACCCCCATCACTCCAACTCCTCACATATGTCCCACTATCACAAACCACCCATCCCAACACCAAGCCCTGCATGCAACAACAGAGCATGGACACCCATCACCAATGCATGTCCACTACACATACCCACAGAGATCCCCAAACCAAATATCACACAATGTCCTACACAAGAATGTAAGCACTGGGGTATAGGGTTACCCACCCATTGCGCACCATGGCACATACAGATGCAATAATCATGCCTTTACACCCCTGCAGGACCCCTACCCAACGTCACCGGACAGGAGGTTCCAGACATGTCCACTCCCCCCACAGAAGAGGCCCACAGTGATGACAGCAGCTCTGTCCAACTGAATCTAGATGACCAGCCCGGCCCATCTGGGACTTTGGGACAGTTGGTTCCCCTGACACAGTCACAGGCCACCACAGAGCCTCCCCCCTCAGGAAACACCAGCACAGCACCCACCCAGCGGGCCCATACCTCTGTCCCCAGGACATGTCAAGCACCAGTGTGCCCACCACTACAGGGAACCCAGGCAAAACCACCACCCCAAGAACAGCAGGGACCTGGGGGCAGTGGCAGTGGGTACACGGTTCAGGGGACAGAGGCCCAGGAAAACTGGGGAACTGGGAGGTCTGCTGTGCGACAGGGGGAGGACAGGCCCAGGGAACCCACTCTCCACGAGGCCCTCTCCAACATCATGGGAGCGTACCATCATTCCCAGGAGACGATGGCAATGGTAATGGCCAAATTTCAGGAGACCCAGCAGCTGCAGGAGGGACAGTATTTGGGGTTCAGGGAGGAGCTCAAATCCATGAATACCACCCTGGGCACCATTGTAGGGGTGCTGAAGGACCTTGTGAACACCAGGAGGGACACTGTGGCACAACAAGGGGCCCCTGACACTAGCTTGGACGATGAACTGCCCACCACCTCCACCAGTGCTAGTGGACAGGAGGCACCACCACAGGACCACGACACCAGCAGCCCACCCCCTGCAGATGGAGAACAACCCCGCAAGCGGTCCCTGAGATCCAGGACAAAAACAGAGAACAATGCCAAGATCTACGCCAAGAAATTAAACCACCCAGAATGTCATCCTTCTGTCCCACTTTGTCACCCTGTCCATCCTTAAACTGCCCTAGCTCCACTTCCTATGCCCCTTTGGACAATGCACCTGTGAGACATATAGACTGGACTCTGCCATGGACATTCCTCCACCAACCCCCCTGACCACTTTAATACCACCTCCACCATTTTGCACTTAAATAAACACCCTTGAATCACAAAACAATCTGGAGTCAGTCTGTGCTTTCACAAATGTGTATTTGCAATAAATGAGGAAAATACCAATGTCCATTCAATTTGTCAACATACCTATTTCACACACCTCTAGTCCATGAGGTAACATACCAGAGGTCACACAGTGGGACCCACATCTGTGAAATGGAAAGGCAAAGTGACAAGTCAGGGCCCCTACAATGGGTGAAAGTGACAGACAGATGATAGGTCTTACACTTTTATCAGATGTAGGAGGCAGTGATGTCTTCTTACCTGTGTCTCACTGGAAGTATTGCTGGATCACGGTGTTTCTGTTGACTATGTCCTCCTCCTCTGCCTCCTCTTCTTCACTGTCCACAGGCTCCACAGCTGCCACAAGACCCCCTTCTGGACCATCCTCCTGCAGAAAAGGCACCTCTCGTCGCAAAGCCAAGTTGTGCAGCATACAGCAGTCCACGATGATCTGGCAGACCTTCTTTGGTGAGTAGTAGGGGGAACCACCTGTCATATGGAGGCACCGGAACCTGGCCTTCAGGAGGCCGAAGGTCCTCTCTATGACTCTCCTAGTTCGCCCATGTGCCTCATTGTAGCGTTCCTCTGCCCTTGTCCTGGGATTTTTCACTGGGGTCAGTAGCCATGACAGGTTGGGGTACCCAGAGTCACCTGCAAATGTCCAGGGACAACTGTTAGACACACACTAACCCTTGGGGATAACCCCAGACAACTATTCACACGGTATACGGTCCTTGTCCTCACCTATTAGCCACACACGGTGCCTCTGGAGTTGCCCCATCACATAAGGGATGCTGCTGTTCCTCAGAATGTAAGCGTCATGCACTGAGCCAGGAAACCTGGCGTTCACATGGGAGATGTACTGGTCTGCCAAACACACCATCTGCACATTCATAGAATGGTAGCTCTTCCGGTTTCTGTACACCTGTTCACTCCTGCGTGAGGGGACCAAGGCCACATGTGTTCCATCAATGGCACCTATGATATTGGGGCTATGTCCCAGGGCATAGAAGTCACCTTTCACTGTAGGCAAATCCTCCACCTGAGGGAACATGATGTAGCTGCGCATGTGTTTCAGCAGGGCAGACAACACTCTGGACAACACGTTTGAGAACATTGGATGAGACATCCCTGATGCTATGGCCACTGTAGTTTGAAAAGACCCACTTGCCAGGAAATGGAGTACTGACAGGACCTGCACTAGAGGGGGGGTTCCTGTGGGATGGCGGATAGCTGACATCAGGTCTGGCTCCAACTGGGCACACAGTTCATGGATTGTGGCACGATCAAGTCTGTTGGTGACTATTACATGTCTCTCTTCCATTGTCGACAGGTCCACCAGCGGTCTGTACACCGGAGGATGCCACCATCTCATCACCTGCCCCAGCGGACGTGCCCCATGGACGAGAACAGCGTGCACAGAGTCAGCCAACACTGAGGTAGGAAAAATACAATTTTATTGCACACATTTGTCAATCCGCTATGTGCCTGTCTCTGTGTGTCTGCAAGGCCTAGATATGTGTGACGCATTTAAAATTAATGCCATGTGGCTCCCTGAAATGTCGGCTGCCTGATCTGTAATGTGGGACAAGGGGATATGAGGTAACTGCGGTAGGCGGTCGAAGACTGCGGCGCAATCCTGCATTAGTTAACATTGGACCCTATGGGTCCCAGGAGCCAATGACGATGTACCCCAGCGATAATGGTACGCACCGTCGTGGACGTGACCACCATTTTCTATCTGTTCAATCACTTGATACCTGATATTTGACAGGAGAGGACCTACACTGCAAGTGCTGCTGTGACCTCAGTCTGGAAACGACAATGGCTCATGTGTCTGGGGAAAGGACCCCTGCCTTCACATGGGAGGAGTTGGACAAACTAGTGGATGGGTCCTCCCCCAGTACACGCTACTTTACGGTCCTCCAGACAAACAGGTGAGTACACTGTGAGCTTGCTGTTTGGGCAATGCCTGTTTGGAGTGGTGTGGATGGAAGATACGGGGTGGGGGGGAATGAGGCCTGCATGATCGGATGGTGAGTGTATGTGCATCTGGGCAAGGGTGGGAACGTGGGCCAATGACTGTGACGGTCCAGACAGTTACAGTTTTTCCTTTTGCCCTGTACTATTCCTCTAGGTCAGCGCCCACCAGAAGAAGGATATTTGACGTCCGGACCCTGGGGATCCACCACAGATGGAGCACCCACTGCCGGAAAAGATGGAAGGACATTCGCCACTGGAGCAAGAAGACGGCAGAGGCCCAGCTGGGGATGGCCTCCCAACGTGGGAGGGGTGCCCGTCGCACCATAACCCCCCTGAAGTTCCGGATCCTGGCGGTGGCGTATCCAGAGTTGGATGGGCGCTTGAGGGCATCACAGCAGTCACAAGGGGGTGAGTACCCTCACATCCATCTGACTCTGCGCGTATTGGAGGTGTCTGGGTGGGGGAGCTGGGCAGTGGGTTCCCCTAGACTAGGGCGAGCTTTGTAGGCAAGGACCCTTTGTGAGGCAGGCTAAGTGGCACCCCAACCCCACCAGTAGTAAGAGCCATCAACACCTCCTGTGACTTCAAGGTGTGCAGCAATCGGGCATAGGCCATGTACCCTATGTCCCTGTGATTAATTAGGGAACTCTAAGTGCATGGCGTAGTGCAGAGGGCTGCTGTGTCTGGAGTGTCCGCCAACGGTAGCGGTATTGCATGCACTGAACATGTCTTTCTTCTTTCTCCCCCCCTTTTTGTGGTCTCCCTGTTCTTGTGTGTATTAGCATCATCAGGCGGAGGAGCTGTGCCACTGGAGCAGGAGGGAGCTGCATCCCACATGGCCCTGGATGCCGAGACAACGGAGTCAGAAGTCACCAGTGGGACGGAGGGCGAGGGGAGCACCACGGCGGGGACAGGAGCAGAGACCAGCGACACCGACTCCTCCTTTGATGGGAGCTCCCTTGCGGTGGCAGGCCCCTCTGTGCCCCCGCATCAACAGGTACAGCCGCCACCCCCCCTACCAGCACCGCCCTCCCAGCAGCCCCTCAGCGTGTGTCCTGTGGCCGCTCACCCAGGAGGGTGGGCATCTCCTTTGCCCCAGGCACCTCAGGCCCTGCCCCAGTCAGCCCTGCTGCCCTCAGTGAGGAGGCTACTGACCTCCTGAGATCCCTCACTGTTGGCCAGTCTACCATTCTGAATGCCATCCAGGGTGTAGAGAGGCAGTTGCAACAGACCAATGCATACCTGGAGGGCATTCATTCTGGTCAGGCAGCCCAACAGAGAGCATTTCAGGCTCTGGCCTCTGCACTGATGGCAGCCATTGTCCCTGTGTCCAGCCTCCCCCCTCCAACTTCCTTCACCCAGACCCAATCCCCAGTACCTCAGCCTATCCCAAGCACACCATCAGACCAGCATGCACACACCTCAACACACAAGGGTGGCTCTAGAAAACATAAGCACCACACATCCCACAGGCACTCACACAAGCATCATACCCATTCAGACATGCCAACATCCACTGCCTCCGCTGTGTCCCCCTCCTCCACGTCTCCCTCCTCCCTCCCTGTCATGTCTCCACTCACACCTGCATGCACTACATCTTCAGCCACTACCTCCATCACCAGCACACCCATCACCACACACCACTCACGTGCAGTCACCACCCCCACTACCATTCACACATCCCCTGTGTCCTCTCCCAGTGTGTCTGTGAGCCCTCCTCCCAAACTACACAAACACAGCCACACACCCACCCAACAGCCATCCACCTCACGACAGCCTCCATACCATGCACCTTCACCCACAGTCAGCAGACAAACACCTCCTACAACCTCTTCCTCCACTCCCAAACCCCCTCCATCTACCCGTCCCAGTGTGTCAAAAAAGCTTTTCCTCTAAAATGTTGACCTCTTCCCTACACCTCCTCCCTGTCCGTCCCCTAGGGCCCGCCTTTCCAGGTCCCAACCCAGCACCTCAGCCACCACATCACCGGGCACAGTGGTGCAAGAAATATCCAGATTCTGGAGTGCGCCCAGCAACAGGGCTGCCAGTGTCCCAAGGAGCGAGTCCAAGGACATTCCCCCACCTCCAAAACAGAAGAAGTTGCCCACATCCCAGAGGGAGAAGGCCAAAACACCTGCCACCAAGGGTTCAGCCATGACAACAGTTGGGAGTGGCAAGACAGCTGCGCCACCATCCAAGGTGGGGAAGGGCCTGAAAAAGAAAGGCAAGTCAACGTTGTTGCCAACCTGCACGGCGGACAAGACCGCCACATGCACCGCCGCCACGGGCACCGCCGCCAGCACCCAAGATACTGAGCCCTTCACCAGCACCGCAGACACTGTGCCCTTCGGCAGCACCGCAGTCAGTGAGCCCGCTACCAGCACCGCCGCTCATGACACCGTCGCCAGCACCGAGGTCAGTGAGCCCGCCACCAGCACTGCTGCTCATGACACGGCCGCCAGCACCGAGGTCAGTGAGCCCACCACGGCACCGCCGCTCATGACACGGCCGCCAGCACCGAGGTCAGTGAGCCCCCCACCAGAACCGCGGCTCATGACACAGCCGCCATCACCGAGGTCAGTGAGCACGCCACCAGCACCGCTGCCCAATGACGGCCGCAAGCACCGCCGCTACTGAGCCCGCCGCCAGCACCGCCAGCAGCCACGCCACATCCTGAGCCAGTGGCCCTACCGCAGACATGGCTGCCATCCCCAGTGGTCATTCGTACGAGGCTGGTGGTCAGTTCCAGGGGCCTGGGTGGCTTCCATGTTGCACCACTGTCAGTGGACTGTCACATCCACTATCTCAGTCCTTGGCAGGATGAAGCACTCTGGGCACAAAGCCCCCTCCAGAACCAGTGGAGAAAGGCACACACTACCTCAGTCCTTGGCAGGATGAAGCACTCTAGGCACAAAGACCCCTCAAGAACCAGTGGAGAAAGGCATCCACTACCTCTGTCCTTGGCAGGATGAAGCACTCTGGGCACAAAGCCCCCTCCAGAACCAGTGGGGAAGGGCATCCACCACCTCTGTGCTTGGCAGGATGAAGCACTCTGGGCACAAAGCCCCCTCCAGAACCAGTGGAGACTGTTATCCACTTGAGAGACTGTGGCTTTGCACTCCCCAGGATAAAGCAGTGGGCAACCCACCCACTGGAGAGACTTGAGAGACTGTGGCTTTGCACTCCCCAGGATGCAGCAGTGGGCAAACCTCCCACTGGAAAGACTTGAGAGACTGTGGCTTTGCAAACCACCCACTGGAAAGACTTGAGAGACTGGGCTTTGCACTCCCCATGATAAAGCAGTGGGCAAACCACCCACTGGAGAGACTTGAGAGACTGTGGCTTTGCACTCCCCAGGATAAGGCAGTGGCCAAACCACTCACTGCAGAGACATGAGAGACTGTGGCTTTGCACTCCCCAGGATAAAGCAGTGGGCAACCCACCCATTGGAGAGACTTGAGAGACTGTGGCTTTGCACTCCCCAGGATGCAGCAGTCGGCAAACCACTCGCTGGAGAGACTTGAGAGACTGTTGCTTTGTACTCCCCAGGATAAAGCAGTGGGCAAACCACCCACTGGAGAGACTTGAGAGATTGTGGCTTTGCACTCCCCAGGATACATCAATGGGCATGGAGCCCCCTTGTGGAGCTGGTGTCATGCACTCATCCGGCTGAGGTGCCCCCCCTTCCCTTCCCCCTGAGGTGCCTGTTTTTTTCTCCATATGATGCCCCTGCAGTGTTCTCTCCGTTTCGATCGGGTACCTTGTGTGGGCCTCGCCCATGCATTTTGGGCCCAGTGGTACACGGACTATGTAGGTGCAGTACCTGGTGTACATATTTGTTTATAGTGTATATAAAATTTTAACTAATGGATTGTACATGATTACAATCGTTCTACTCATTTCCTTTTGTCATTGCGTTCTTCCAGGGTGGGTTAGGGGGTGTAAATGTAATGTTTCTGCATGTATTGGTGTGTGTGTTGTTGTGGGTGAGGGTGAGGGTGTTGTGTGTTGCGTGTGTGTGTCACTCTCTTGTCCCTCCCCCCTCCCCTGTGCTGTAGGTGCAGTACTCACCGTGGTCGTCGCCGCAGTCGGTCGTGCTCCTGGTAGAGGAGCAGGAAGACAATCGCAGGGAATATTTGGAGTTCAGGCTCCATGGCATCCTGGTTCCTCGTGGGTTGTGTAGAAGTGAGTGTTTTCCCTTCCAAGTCCTGTTTCCGCTGTGTTTTTGTTCGCGTTGAATCCGCCCCGTCATAATAGTTTGGGCAGTACATTGTCTTCCGCCTGACTGTTGACGGTGACCGCCATGCTGTTTGTCTGTACCGCCGTGGCGGTCGGAGTGCTGAAGTGGCTGTCTATGTTGGCGGTTTCCGCCGTGGTCGTAATCCCATTTTTTTTTCCGCCAGCCTGTTGGCGGTATTACCGCCGCTTTAACACCGACTGCCAGGGTTTTAATGAGGGCCTATATGTTTAAATAGTTTTATTCCCTATTAGGTACAATACTAATTCATGAAAATTAATTCAACTTTATTTACATCAGCAAATCCATATTAATTCATTAGAAAGCGCCAAAAACATAGTCTAATCAAAACTTGAATCAGAGTACATTCTAAACGAATAGCATAAGTCAATAATCGAATCAGGAATGAATAAGTATACATGAGTAGCAGAGTTCAGCAAATCAGTTTGTCAATCATTTGTCTCTGAGTTTGTCAATGTCATGAGGTAGGAACCTCACCTAGCCCACATTAGCATCAGCATGTGGGACTTCATACGAAAACAGTTTAGTACATGAAGTTGGAAAACATCTAGCTAAGAGAAAAACTATTTGAAACAGCGCAATTGGTACCTAGAAAGAAAAGGCGCAAAGTTAATTCAGTCACATCTATCTATCCTCGGTATGGATCAGCAACAAGTCAGTCTTCGTCCCCAGGTCATCAATCGATCAGCAACACATCAGGCTCTCAAGAGTATGAGCCCAATGACAGAATCTCAAATCTTCTGTCTCACATTAATTTCGGAACAAGGTCTTCTCTACATCTGCACCTAACATCTCTAAAGTTTTCCCTCTTTGTCACGACATTATATCAAAGTCACCCAGACTATCCCCCTAATTCCTAATTGGTCAGTTAATCACCAGTTATGACTCTGTCCAATTGTATATTTACTCCAAATCTATACATTTTAATATTGTACAGTTCTAAGATTGTTGATTGGTTCACTTTGCGATGTCCTCATCATCCAGCTCGTCAGGTATCGAAAATGTTGCATCTTCTTCTCCAGTCTGTGTCTCTATTGGTCGAGTCCTGGGAAAGTACGCTCTGAGCGCTTTACACAGTAGTTTATACATTCTGGGTTCCATTGTCTCCTCTCTGTCGGTTCATGCAAAGGTTTCAGCTAGACAATTTTTTTTAAACAATGAGCAGTTCATGGTTAGTCTGTTATCAGCATCTTTCATTTTAACGTTAATATTCAGCTTCTACACGAGGACTGGCAAAACTAGGCCACAACTTTGGCTAAGTTAAGCTCTGTAAAACACAAGTTCTATCTCTCAATATGACATACTACTATGTTATTTCTGTACGTTTTTCTATATTTCATATATGCTATTCATTTTATTAGTGCATTCGTGGATCTTGGTGATCGCTCTCCGAGGGCACATTTTCAAACGTGCGCATTATTTTCCTACGTTAATCCTTTTCTACATTTTTCATTATTCAAAATACCTAAACATTCATTAATAATTTTTTTATTCATACATTTAGCATTAACAAACTCCTGTTTCTGGCTTCATTTTTCTTGACTCGTAGGATTCTGAGCACTTTACCACTGCTGACCAGTGCTAAACTGCACTTGTTCTGTACCCTAAAGCATGATAATGTTGGCTTCTCCACAACTAGCATATTTAATTTACATTAAAGTCCCTAGTAAAGTGCAATGAGATCAGGGCCTGTAAATTATTTGCTACTGGTGGGCCTGCAGCACTGGTTGTGGCACCCATTACAGTAGCCTTTTCAAACAGGTCTGAGGCCTGCCACTGTAGAGCCTGTGTGCAGTTTCCAACTGCTATTTCGACCTGGCAAGTGCCTAACCCTTTCTTTTTATTACATGAAAGCACCTCAAAGGTAGTCCCTAGTTAGCCCCAAGGACAGGGTGCAGTGTATTTAAAAAGTTGGACATGTACTTTTAAGTTTAACATGTCAACTCTTAAATTTGTTTTTCACTATTGCAAGGACTATCTCTCCAACAGGATAGTATTCGGATTACATTAAAAAAAAATGTAAGTGTAATTTCCAATTGGGAAGTGATAAAGATTTGGAGTCTGGTGTCTCTGGACTCACAATTTAAAATCACAACATACAGTAAAGTCGGATTTTAAATTATAAGCCTGAAAATGGCACTTTTAGAAAGTTGCCATTTTCTTATTTTAACCATTCTGTGCCTCTGCCTGCCTCTCCATACATGTCTGGCCTGGGCAACAGTTACACTTTGTGAATTCCCTCTGCATTCATCTGCATACTGATAGGTCTTCCTGGGAAGAGGGAAGCGGGGAGATTGACACACTTCAACAGATGGTGTCCTGTCTCCACACAAAGGACTAATCACCCCCCACAGATAGCCTGGCAGACAGGTCTAGGATGAAAGGGAATCTTGTGCACTTCAGAGGACTCAATTGAAATCTCCCCGACATCAGAGGTCGATTTTGGGTATAAGTACTGGACCCCAAACCACAGCAGATCAGATCTCTAATGGAACCAAGGATACTCTGCCAGGAAGAACCAGGAAGAAGGACTGCTGTGCTGCCAGGAGGTACTGCCACCCTGCTACTGCATTGCTGTGTGGGCCTACTGCTGCTGTGTGCTGTGCTATAGGAGGGACTGTCACTTTGCTGCTTGCTCTGCTGTGTTGACTTGCTGGCAGTTGACATCCTCTCACCTGGGTGTCTTAGCCACGCGATGTACCTGGAACAGGTAACAAGATACTCCATGGAGGCAGAGCCACACTCCATCCTGCGGCTACTTAGGCTGCCAATTGCTGGTTTGTGTCAGTGCTGGAGGTGGTGTCTCAAGTGGCGTGTCCAGGGTCCAGGACGTCACCTGCAGACTCTGACGGCTGCCCACTGGGGATTGGGCTGACGTCCGACAGAGTGGCATCGGCTGTGCACGTAGCGGTGCTGATGGTGGTGCAGGTGGCGGTGGCTGCGGCGGAGATGCTGCCAGTGCTGGCTGTGGTGCAAGTGACTGTTGTGGTGGATGGAGACACCATACCGTCTCCGGCAGCTTCGGATGGCTGATCCTTGGGGAGGATGCTGCATCCTGATGTTGTGGCAGCGGCGGTGCAGGTGGCGGTGTAGGTGACGGTCAGAGCGGCGGTTGTGACTGTGGTGCAGGTGCCTGACATTCCTGATGATATGGTGGTCACCAGCCCCTCACCAGGAGACATTGTGCCCTGAGGTGACGTGCCCTTTGGCTTGTGGCCCTTCCCCATCTTGACAGTCGCTGCAGGGACCCTGGCACTGTCCACTCGGTGTTCGGGCGAGGCCTTGCTGGGTGGGTGATGTGACTTTCCCCTGCTGGAAGCCGGCCCCTTTTTGACCTTTGCAGGTGGTGGAATAGGGTGGTCCTTCTTATCTGTCAGTGGCACACTGGCAGCTCTGACGGGTGCCCCCTTCGATCGTACCAGACTAGTGGATGCAGATTTGGTGGCTGAGGTGCTGGGCTGGGACCTAGACATCCTGGCCCTAGGGGAAGGAGGGGCAGGGGAAGGTGTAGGGAAGATGTTAATGTTAGCTAGGAAAAGTTTTTTAGACATACTGGGACGGGAAGATGGAGGTGGTGTGGGAGTGGAGGAAGAGGTAGTGGTTGTAGGAGGTGTACGTCTGCTGAGTTTGGGTAAAGGTGCATGGTCTGGAGGCTGTTGTGAGGTGGATGGCTGTTGAGTGGGTGTGTGCCTGCGTTTGTGTACTTTGGGAGGAGAGCTCACAGACAAACTGGGAGAGGACACAGGGGACGTGTGAATGGTAGTGGGGGTGGTGATTGTACGTGAGCGGTGTGTACTGATGGGCGTGCTGGTGATGGAGGCAGTGGCTGATGATGTAGTGCATGCAGGTGTGAGTGGAGACAAGACAGGGAGGGAGGTGGAGGACGTGGAGGAGGATGACACAGTGGAGGAAGTGAATATTGGTATGTGTGCATGGGTATGGTGCTTGTGGGAGTGCCTGTGGGATGTGTGGTGCTTATGTTTTCCTGAGCCACTTTTGTGTGTTGATGTGTGTGCATGCTGGTCTGATGGTGTGCTTGGGATAGGCTGAGGTAGAAGGGATTGGGTTGGAGTAGTGGAAGTTGGAGGGAGGAGGCTGGACACAGGGACAATGGCTGCATCAGTGCTGAGGCCAGAGCCTGAAATGCTCTCTGTTGGGCCACCACGCCAGAATGAATGCCCTCCAGGTATGCATTTGTTTGCTGCAAATGCCTCTCAACACCCTGGATGGCATTCAGAATGGTTGGCTGCCCAACAGTGAGGGATCTCAGGAGGTCAATAGCCTCCTCACTGAGGGCAGCAGGGCTGACTGGGGGAGGGCCTGAAGCGCCTGGGGCGAAGGTAATGCCCACCCTCCTGGGTGAGCGGGCATGGGAAAATCGCTGAGGGGCTGCTGGAAGGGCGGGCATGTGAAAATCGCTGAGGGGCTGCTGGGAGGGCAGTGCTGGTAGGGGGGGTGGCGGCTGTACCTGTTGTTGGGGTG
Organism: Pleurodeles waltl; assembly: GCF_031143425.1. Lineage (NCBI taxonomy): Eukaryota > Metazoa > Chordata > Amphibia > Caudata > Salamandridae > Pleurodeles > Pleurodeles waltl. The sequence continues at coordinate 765,803,621 of NC_090440.1, forward strand.
GGCACAGAGGTGTCCGCCACTGCCAGGGAGCTTCCATCAGAGGAGGGGGTCGCTGTTGCTGGTATCCCATCCTGTCCCTGTCGTGGAGCTCCCCTAAGCCCACCGTCCCACTGGTTCCTTGCCCTCCGTGGATTCACCTTCCTGTGCCATGTGGGATGCAGCTCTCTCCGTCGCCAGTGCCTCTGCTCCTCCGCCAGATGATGCTAATGCACACAAGGACAGGGTGACAAAACAAGAAGGGGGGGAGACAGAGAACACACATGGTCAATGCCAGCAACACCACTACAGTTGGTGGACACAACACACAGGCAGCAGCCCTATGCACTAGGCCATGCACTACCAGTTAGTAGGAAAGTCACCAGGCCATGGGGCACAATGCCTAACGCCATTAGCTGCATACCTGGAACCCACAGGAGCCTGCCCAGTAGTAGATGCCCACCAACACTATTGGGGTTGGAGTGCCTCAGAGCCTGCCCAACAGGGGACCTACACTGCCATGTTTGCCCTGGCCTAGGGGCACCCACAGCCCACATGCCCCACCCAGATACTTCCTAACGCACGCAGAGTCAGCTTTATGACACTGTATTCACCCCCTTGTGGCTGCTGAAATGGCCTCAAGCTCCCATCCAACTCCGGATAGGCCACCGCCAGGATGTGGAACATCAGGGGGGTGATGGTGCAACGGGCACCCCTTCCACATTGGGAGGCCGGCCCCAGCTGGGCCTCTGCCGTCTTCTTGCTCCAGCGGCGCAGGTCCTCCCATCTCTTGGCGCAGTGAGTGCTCCATCTATGATAGATCACCAGGGTCCGCACTTCCTTGGCGATGGACCGCCAAATACCCTTCTTCTGGTGGCTGCTGACCTAGAGGAAAGGTACAGGAGGAAAGGACATTACTCACCCGTCCGGACCGTCAGACTCATTGCCCACCATCTCCCAAACTTGCCCTTACGCACATACACTCACTATCCTCACATGCAGCCCTCAGCCCCCCCATATGTATCTTCCATCCACACCACTCCAAACAGGCATTGCCCACGCATCATGCTCACAGTGTACTCACCTGTTTGTCTGAAGGACCGTAGAGTAGCGTATACTGGGGGAGGACCCCATCCACCAGTTTGCCCAACTCCTCTGCGATGAATGCAGGGGCCCTTTCCCCAGACACTCGAGCCATTGTCGCTTTCAGACTGAGGTCACAGCAGCACTTGCAGTGTAGGTCCTCTCCTGTTGAAGGTCAGGTATCAAGTGAGTGAACAGATAGAAAATGGCGGTCACGTCCGCGGCGGTGCGTACCGTCACCGCCGGCGTACATCGCCATTGGCTCCTGGAACCCATAGGGCCCAATGATAACCAATGCTGAATTACGTGGCGGTCTTCGACCGCCTACCACGACGCAGCACAACGCCAGCGCAGTTACCTCATTTCCCCTTGTCCCTCCTCACAAGTCAGGCAGCCTCAATTTCAGGGGGGGCACATGGCATGGCACCTAACTGCGTCACAGCACATTTTGGCACATATACGGACTAACTACGCCACACACAGATTTACTCACATTACTGCAGACACACCAGTGCAACCTATGTGGTACATGACCCTCTGCTCACCATTCTCCTCCATAGGCCACACCCACTGGGGCAAATGATGAGATGGCGGCATCCTACCGGTATACAGATCCCTGGTGGACCTGTCAACAATGGAAGACAGACACATCATAATCACCTACAGACTTGATCGTGCCACAATTCAAGACCTGTGTGCCCAATTGGAGCTAGACCTGATGTCATCTATCCGCCATCCCACAGGAATCCCCCCTATAGTGCAGGTCATGTCAGTGCTCCATTTCCTGGCAAGTGGCTCCTTTCAAACAACAGTGGACATGGCATCAGGGATGTCTCAGTTTTCTAACGTGTTGACCAGAGTGTTGTCTGCCCTGCTGAAACACATTCTCAGCTACATCGTGTTTCCCCAGGTGGAGGATTTGCCCACTGTGAAGGCTGACTTTTATGCCCTGGGACATATCCCCAACATCATTGGTGCCATTGATGGTACACATATGGCATTTGCCCCCCCCACAGAAATGAACAAGTATGCATTCGATGAATGTGCAGATGGTGTGTTTGGCGGACCAGTACATCTCACATGTGAATGCCAAGTATCCTGGCTCTGTGCATGACGCCTACATTTTGAGGAATAGCAATATCCCTTATGTGATGGGCCAACTCCAGAGGCACCGGGTGTGGCTAATAGGTGAGGCCAAGGTCCCCACACAGTATGAGTAGGTGTCTGGGTATAGAGTAGTCCCTAAGTCAGTGTGTGTCTAACAGTTATCCCTCGACATTTGCAGGTGACTCTGGTTACCCCAACCTCTCATGGCTACTGACCCCAGTGAGGAATGCCAGGACAAGGGCAGAGGACCGCTACAATGAGGCACATGGGCGAACTAGGTGTATTATTGAGAGGACGTTCGGCCTCCTGAAGGCCAGATTCCGGTGCCTCCATCTAACAGGTGGCTCCCTATACTACTCACCGAAGAAGATGCGCCAGATAATCGTGGCATGCTGCATGTTGCACAACCTGGCATTGCGACACCAGGTGCCTTTTCTGCAGGAGGATGAGCTTGGTGATGGTCTTGTGGCAGCGGTGGAGCCTGTGGACAGTGAGGAAGAGGAGGCAGAGGAAGAAGATATTGACAACCGAACAAACATCATCATGCAGTACTTCTAGTGACACACAGGTAAGAGACTGTAACTCATCCTCACAATTCAGAATACTGTAGTACATTGTATAAGTCAGCCTCATAACCTCTGTCTATGGACACTGACAGTTCACTTTGGATTTCCATTTTTCAGATCTGGGTACCTCATTCTGCCTTCTGCTATGTGTACTGCTGATCAACAACTGTCATACATTGGTATGAGCAAATTAACATTTACACTGCTATTTGTTGCTAATGTTGTAATAATACATTTGTGAAAGATCAGACTGACTCCAGATTGGTTTGTGATTAAAGGGTGTTTATTTAGGGGCTAATGAGTATAGGGGTATGTGCAAGGGGCTGGGGTGATGGTGGAGGAAGGTCCATAGTAGAGTCCAGTCTCTTGGTATCACAGGTGCATTGTCCAATGGGGCATAGGAAGGGGAGTAATGGCAGATCAAGGTGGACAGGGTGACAGAGTGGGACAGAAGGGTGACAATCAGGAGGGTCTTATTTCCTGCCGGGGGTCTTGGCAATGTTCTCTGTCTTCTGCCTGGATCGCAGGGACCGTTTGCGGGGCGGTTCTCCTTCTGCAGGGGGTGGGGTGCTGGTGGCCTGTTGTTCCTGTGGCGGGGTCTCCTGTCCACTAGCGCGGGCAGAGGTAAAGGGCTGTTCCTCGATTTAGCTAGTGTCAGGGGCCCTTTGTTGAGCCACTGCCTCCCTCATGGTCTTGCCTATGTCAGCCAGCATCCCTGCTATGGTTACCAGGATGGTGTATATGTTGGTGAGGTCCTCCCTGATGCCCATGTATTGTCCCTCCTGCAGCCGCTGGGTCTCCTGAAACCTGGCCAGTACCGTGCCCATGGTCTCCTGGTAATGGTGGTATGCTCCCATGATGTTTGAGAGTGCCTCATGGAGGGTCGGTTCCTTGGGCCTGTCCTCCCCCTGTTGCACAGCAGTCCTCCCAGCATCCCTGTTGTCCTGTGCCTCTGTCCCCTGAACCGTTTGCCCACTGACCCCAGGTCCCTGATCGTCCTATGTTAGTGGGTTTGCCTGGGGTCCCTGTAGTGGTGGACACACTGCTGTTTGACGTGTCCTGGGGACAGAGGCATGGGCCCCTCTGGGTGGATGCTGTGGTGGGGTTTCCTGAGGGGGGAGGTTCTGTGGTGGCTTGGGACTGTGGCAGGGGAACCGACTGTCCAGAGGTCCCTGATGGGCCAGGCTGGTCATCTTGATCCAGGTGTGCAGAGATGCTGTCATCACTGTGGGCCTCTTCTGTGGGGGGACTGGATATGGCTTGCACCTTCTGTCCGATGACGTTGTGTAGGGGTCCTGTTGGGATGTAAATGCATTGTTATTTTATCTGTGTGTGCCATCTTGTGCAATGGGTGTGTTTCACCCTATTACTGTGCTTGCACTATCACCTTGGCCCTTGTGAGTGGTGATTGTGTGCCCTGGGTGAGTCTCTCTATTGGACATGCTTTGGTGATGGGTGTCCATGCATGTCTGTGAAGGGTGTCCATGCATTGTTCTTGCATGCAGGGCTTGGTTGTGGGAGTGGTGGGTTGTGATGGTGGGGTGTGTGGGAGGTGGTGGAGTCATGGGAGTGAGGGTGAGGGTGGGAGTATGTGATGGCATGCAGGTAGGGTGGGGGGATATAGTAGTAAAAATTTGCCTTACCAGAGTCCAGTCCTCCTGCTACTCCTGCGAGGCCCTCAGGATGCATGATCGCCAAGACTTGCTCCTCCCATGTTGTTAGTTGCGGGGGAGGAGGTGGGGGTCCACAGCCAGTCCTCTGTACGGCTACCTGGTGTCTTGATACCACAGAACGTACCTTCCCCTATAGGTTGTTCCACCTCTTCCTGATGTCATCCCTTGTTCTTGGATGCTGTCTCACTGCGTTGACCCTGTCCACAATTCTCCACCATAGCTCCGTCTTCCTTGCAATGGAGGTCTGCTGCACCTGTGATCCGAATAGCTGTGGCTCTACCCGGATGATTTCCTCCACCATGACCCTGAGCTCCTCCTCAGAAAACCTGGGGTGTCTTTGAGGTACCATGATGTTGTGTGAGTGATATGTGAGGTGATGGTTGATGTGATGTGTGGGGTGATGTGTTGGGGTGTATGGAGTGAGGTGCGTGGATGGTGTATGAGTGATGGTGTTGTGTGCCTCTGGATGCTGGTGTGGCCTTTGCTTTTCTCTCTCTCTGCTTCTTAAAAATATTTCGCTGTAAGGGGTTGTGGGTAATGTGGGTGCGTGTTTTATAGTGGTGTGAGTGTGTGGATGTGGTGTGTGTATGTGTGTCAGGTGTGTGTATTTTGAATTGTCCAAAGTTTCATAAGTGTGTGTGTATTTTGAGCGCAGCGGGGTGTACCGCCAATGGTTTACTGCGGTTGAAAGACTGCCGCATTGATTCGTGGGTGGGATACTGTGGGCGTATACCTGTTGGCGTAACGGTGTGGGTTTTGCTATCGCCAGTTTATCACTGACCTTTGGTCTGGCGGACTTGTGTGGGTGTCTGTATAGTGTCGGAATTTTCAGTGCGGGTCAAAATACCCATTGCGGATTTCCGCCGCAGACCTGGTATGTTAGCGGCCGTCGGCATGGCGGTAAGCAGGATTTATCGCCAGGGTTGTAATGTGCGTCTTAATCTTAAAAAAATTATAACTTGACTTGTACTTACTGGATTTTGTTGTTCTGGTTCTGTTTTAATGAAATAAATATTCTTTATTTCTATGAACTGGTGTTGAATCTTTTTGTGGTGTAATTCACTGTGTTACTGTAAATAAGTGTTCTCCAAATATACAAGTTGAACCTAACTGCTCTGTTCCAAGCTACTATAGGGTGACCACCGGGTCATTTAAGGTATATATCAGACTTACCCTGACTAGGATTGCTGTCCCTGCTGTCGTAGTTTGGACTCTTGCTCTAGGCAAGACTGCTGGTTAAAGGATGACAGTACTTTTGTTTGTAGTCGACTACGTTTTTCCTACAACAAGTCGCAACTGTTGTCCCAACCTTACCGGCTCACTAGCAGCACCTCACCAGAAACACAATAGTAAAAGGTGATTTGTGGCAGCCTTTACGCATGGACTCGAGAGTAAGCCATCTCAGGGAGTGTCGTGGTTAAACAGAGATTACCCCTTTCTCACAGATATATCATGTCTCATACAAACAGAGGCAATGACAAAGATGCCGTAAAGTTTCAATAATTTTTATTCAACATAACTGCAATTTGCGATAAGTTGCATGGGCTGCAATGATTAGGATAATGAATAATGCAAGAAACAGAATTGTGAAGACGAGAGTCATTATTACAAAGACCCCCACCATCTTGCAATGCATAGAAAATACATACGAGAGGTAATATGCCCTAATACCCTAATGTGAAAGGCCTAACCTCCTACCTAAAGGAGAGCTGGGTTTGTTAAACCTAATCCGCCAATGCCATGTCCATGAGAGAAGCCCGCAACCCTCGTTATCTTGGAATGAGGTCTCTATCTCAGACTCCGCAGGGACACGAAGACTGGGTCAGCGTCAAGACGACTGCAGCATCGATATCAGCGATGGTGGCGATGCCGTCTGGTCGGAATCCCTCTGATTATCTGTCTAAAGTGTGGTATGTTTATACAGATCTTCAAGGACCCCTGACGTAGGTGTGTTCTCAAACAATAGATAACAGACATGCTTGGGACGGCAATTAATATAAACAATCCCTCAAAAGTATAGAGAGGGAAAATCCCTAAGTGTGAAAACATACTGTTTGTTTGTCTTTGGTGCTTGATCTTGACACCTTAGCACGGTGACACTGATAATGTAACTCATAACAAGTGGCCTGACTCTAAACAAGGCAGCCATATTAGAAGAAATAAATAATTAAATGTGCTAAGACAGAGCAAGCTAAGTAGGTTAAAAGTCAGTAGGTGATGGGGGCACAAGTCTGCCACCAAAGGCTAAGCTAACTCCTATTATCCCATTAAAACGAAGTAGGATTTACTACACCCTCCCCAATGCTGTAACAGGTAAGACAAAGGTATGGGAACCCAAATGCTAAAATTGCTCAGAACTAAAAGCTAAAAGCATAAAAAATCAGCTAAAAAATCTTTAAAATGTGTTAAAAAGATTATTAAAAAATGTCACTAAAACACATATAGTGATGTTAATGTCAACCATGACAAGCACAGCATGCCAAAGCAAGTTAATTGAAGTGTACAATTTTAAAAACAGGAATGGCAAATCAAATCATCAAATTATGTGCTGTACGCATGATCTTGAAGAGTGTCATCGAAGTCACCAACCAAGGACCTCAAAAATGAGTCAACATCATCTGATGTAAAATCGAGTGCTGGACGGACAAACGGATCCACAGAGCAGTAGTGAGCAGTATTTCCTGGTGTAACGTTATCGGTTGCAGTGTCCTCATCCGTGGTAGATCTCAAAACGGAAGGCTCATAGGTGGCCTCGCGAAGCAACCTCAGTCTCAAGGGGCATGATCGTGTATGAACCCTCATCGGGGACATCAGCAGTGCGTGGTCCACAGGAGATGTCGGTGCAACAGCAAGACAGACCATAGGCAGATGTTCAAAGAGACACCATATGCAGCGGAAGACTTGTACGCTCCAGAGAAGGGGCCGAAATGACAACGACCAGTCATGCTCCAATTCCACCAGCAAGGGTGCACCGAAGATCTGAACCATGCGCTCACGGCACAGTGGAGTTGGTGGGAGCGGTTCCAGTGCTCTGTGTTGCTGGAAAGAATCAACCACTGCTAATCAGAGGAAATAGCAGTAGTAGTCCGCCAATCAAAGCCAAAATAATTGGAAAGCCACCAAACACACTTGAAAAGAGCGAGTGGATGGTTGACGGGATGACTCTGAAGAGAGTCTCGAAGATGGATACAAAACCAGACCCGACAGCCTTAAAGAAGTGAACAATCCCAGTAGTGCTTGAAGCATTGAATATTCTGGATACCAGTTCTCCAAAGTGCTTGGGGAAGTTGGTATTTAATAGGGATTGTATCTCGGCTGATGATCTCGCAATCTGGAGAGCATACGTCTCTTTTGCGGATGTCAAGGCGACCTGTTTTTGAAACAATAGCGCCTTTAGCCTGCTCAGCTTGTCATGGTTCACATTAATAGTATCTATGTGGGGCCACATGTCAGATACTTTTATCTCTCGTGTGGGGGGAAACAAAACATGTCCACAACACGTAACGACCTTCGTGACCGAGATTGCGTAGGCAATTCCTGGTCGCAGGCCGCAACAACTTTGATCGTTCAGTACCACATAACTTCCATTGGGAAGTAAATGAAATACTGGGCGAATCAAAGGGACGGGAGTACCTCTCAACAAGCAGGCCAATTTCGCGACCCCCGCATTGCAAAGACCGTGAAGAGACACCTGCTTGCATATCATCGAATGACGAACAGCAGTCTCACATTCGCTTCCGCTAAGGCCTCTGTTTCGCCGTTCAGACATCTGTAGTCAAAGGGCAAGTCCCACTCTTCCTTAATATAGCTATCTCCTAGTTGCTCGTACCGTCCCACTACAAGATGTTTCAGGCAGCTCGAGAAACGAAAGATCGAAATCGGCAAATTAATTATGCCATGTAAGAGCCAGATAGCTGAAGGACTCTCTGCTACAGTGAAGGGCAATTTATCTAACTTTTCTAAGCGAAGCATGGTGAAACTAGCCTCCCTTTTAGCCATTGTCTGTTGTTCCTTGGAAAAATTAAAAGCAGTGAAGAATTCACTCCAGTTAATATACTTCTATGGAATGCGGCCCTTTTTCAGTGTCTGTAGTGTCCAACCCAGCTGCATGATGGAACGTAGCTGTGTTTGCCCATGATATAACCAGTCTGTCTGAGTGATATCAATAGCAGACAACACTATGGGGGTTATTCTAACTTTGGAGGAGTGTTAATCCATCCCAAAAGTGACGGTAAAGTGACGGATATACCACCAGCCGTATTACGAGTTCCATAGGATATAATGGACTCGTAATACGGCTGGTGGTAAATCCGTCACTTTTCCGTCACTTTTGGGACGGATTAACACCTCCTCCAAAGTTAGAATAACCCCCTATATTTGGTAGTGAATATATCCTGTTGGACAGTGTATTCATGCCTATGTCGACAACAGCTAATGCTTTTTCTAAATTTTCTTTATCCAATTGCCTTAAACGCGCAGCAGCCTCAATCTGGGAAAGTTTCCACATTTCATTGTACATAGCATATAAAAACCTTTTCGAGCGCTGTTTCCTAGGACCCAGCAGAAAATCCTGCAAGTCTATGGGGGTTATTCTAACTTTGGAGGAGTGTTAATCCGTCCCAAAAGTGACGGTAAAGTGACGGATATACCACCAGCCGTATTACGAGTTCCATAGGATATAATGGACTCGTGATACGGCTGGTGGTAAATCCGTCACTTTTCCGTCACTTTTGGGACGGATTAACACCTCCTCCAAAGTTAGAATAACCCCCTATATCTTCAGAAAGAGTGTTCAGTTGTTTTTTAACTGTGGCTAACGTGTTGGTCTGTACCCATTGCTGGCACAGCTTAGCCACACTGTGGGGGTCATTCTGACCCTGGTGGTAATTACCGCCATGGCAGAGGTTGGTGTGCCGCCGACTTTCCGCTGCCCATGGGAATCCGCCATGGCGGCGCAGCTTGCTGCGCCGCCATGGGGATTCTGACAGCCCATACCGCCATCCTGTTCCTGGCGGTTCACCCGCCATGAACAGGATGGCAGTATGGGGTGTCGTGGGGCCCCTGGGGGCCCCACAAAGAATTTCAGTGTCTGCTTTGCAGACACTGAAATTCGCGACGGGTGCAACTGCACCCGTCGCACCTTCCCACTCCGCCAGCTCCATTCTGAGCCGGCTTCCTCGTGGGAAGGGTGTTTCCCGCTGGGCTGGCGGGCGGACTTTCGTCAGTCGCCCGCCAGCCCAGTGGGAAAGCCAGAATTACCTCTGCGTTCTTTTGACCGCTGAGCGGTCTTTCGGCAGGAACCGCTTGGCGGGCGGCGACCGCCGTCCGCCGCGGTCAGAATCACCCCCTGTATGTCGTAACTATACACTGTCAACACCAGGACAGTGCGCGCTGTACGGGCGACTAGAATGCAAAAACCCAACACTCTCAAGATAATGTAATTTATGCATTGTGCTGATATGTTATTTTTTTACCTTTTGCATTGCAGAATTCAATCCTGAAGACTCATTCTTAAGGTGCTTATAATTACTGTTCACTTGCAATGTATTGCTGCAGGCTTTCAGAGTGAGTCAGGGTGTGGTCCCTTTCCAGGGCCTTGTAGAAGCTTTCCCTGCAGCATGCCTGGGTGTGGTTGTGGGCTGGGCCAAGACTCTATAAAAGGGAGCCAGCCCAGCTCCACGTGCTCACTATTCAGAGGTGCCAGTGCAGAGCAGCAGCAACTTCCTGAGCTCCTGTTCCGGTGGCCTACCTTGACCTTCCAGGCCTCTGCCCTTCATACTACAGTGGTGATCCTTAGTCAGGGCGGTAAGACGGAGGTTGTGCTGGGCCCCCGAACCCCGTAATCGAGGACGCTCGAATTCTTGGGCCTAATTCTTCATGCTAAACAATTTTGCTCTTGCGCGTGTGAATGTGCATTAGGACTTTTCATGGCCTTTGCATGCTGGCATTCGAATCGGCAAGACGCGCAATTGTTTCCTTGTGCTAAATTCATGATATTGATTGTGCGCTACCATTCTTTGACAGTTACATGGTGGCCTTCGAATCGGCAAGACGCGCGATTCGTTTCCTAGTGATTTAACCCTTGATGTTCATTGTACGCTACCATTTCCTTGGCAGTTTCTTGGTGGCATTCGAATCGGCAAGACACGCGATTCTTTCCTTGTGCGCAATTCATGATATTCATTGTACGCTACCATTTCCTTGGCAGTTTCACAGTGACATTCGAATCGGCAAGACGCGCGATTCTTTCCTTGTGATTAATTCATGATATTCATTGCGTGCCACCATTCCTTGGCAGTTTCATGGTGGCGTTCGAATCGGCAAGACTCGCGATTCGCTTCCTAGTGACTTAACCTTTGATTTTCATTGTGCGCTACCATTCCTTGGCAGTTACATGGTGGCATTCGAATCGGCAAGACACGCGATTCCTTCCTCGTGTATAATTCATGTTATTCATTGTGCGCTACCATTCTGTGGCAGTTATATGGTGGCATTCGAATCGGCAAGACGCGCGATTCCTTCCTCGTGTTTAATTCATGTTATTCATTGTGTGCTACCATTCCGTGGCAGTTATATGGTGGCATTCGAATCGGCAAGATGCGCAATTCTTTCCTCGTGTTTAATTCATGTTATTCATTGTGCGCTACCATTTTTTGGCAATTACATGGTGGCACTCGAATCGGCAAGACGCGCGATTCTTTCCTCAATCCTAATTAATGTTATTTACTGTGCGCTACCATTCTAAGGCATTTACTTGGTAGTATTCGAGTTGACAAGTCGTGTGATTTATTCCTTGAATCTACGTTGTGTTTTTCATGATGCACAATCCTTCTATGGTGTTTAATACTTATATAAAAACCTGCAATGTGCGCAATTCACTTTCCAATGTCTTGAGAGAACACAAAAGATCAGAGTTCTAGAAGTAATGCTGTGTGTTCCTGATATGTATTCTTAAAATGAGATTCATATGATGGTTCAGAAATTACTCAGATTGTTTCCTGATTCTCATGCTAAAGAAAGTTCTTGAATCTGAAAGTTTTATCTAACCTCTCTTGTTTCCCCCACAGGTATTCAGTTATCTAAAAGCCTGGTCATTTTAAGACTATTCTTAGGTTGTTCATGTTTTCAGAATGACGATGCTTAGAGTCATAGTATAGTACTGATTTCATGAGATGTAATTTTGATGTTGTGTGTTTAAACCATTTGCTTCCTACAGGTCTCCTTCCCAGCTGTTCCCTTCCTAATCCCCTTTTCCGCACTTGGACTCTTTTAGACTCTGTGACAAATCTAATCAGAGTATTGGAGCTGTCTTGTGGTGGAAGTGCTGGGAATGTGCACAGACCCCGAGGATCTGGTGACTCTGACAGAATAGTGAGCCCACAAATTATTATCCTCCTGGTTTGTGTATGTTCTTAGCATGGCCACACTGGACGAGCTAGTCAAGGCTTTCACCCAGCTCCAGTCAGGTGTGGTATCATCAAAAGATTTGAAAAAATAGCCTAGCTGAGAGAGTGAGTCAGTTACAGGATAAGGTAGAGAAGAAGGAACAAAGTCCCACAGGTGTTTCTTGGCCAGGTACTTCTTCTCAGACTTCTGGATGTAATCCAACAAACATTTCCCTCAATGTTCCTTCAGCCATTCCTTTAGCCCCCCAGAACGATTCTCAGGTGACCCCTTGAAAGCGCAATCTTTCCTGGTTCAAGTGGAACTACACTTCACCTGCAGACCACATACTTTTCCCGATGCCCAGTCCAAAGTAGCTTTCTTGTTATCATATCTGTTTGGAGATGCAGCTACCTGGGCGATTCCTCCTGTGCGTAAAGATAGCCCTCTGTTGTACAACTGGAGAAACTTTGATCGTGAGTTTGAGCGAGTTTTTGATCATAGAACTGTAACACTGTCAGCAGATTGTGAACTATTAGACTTACGCAGGGGAATCAGGATTTAGGGGGTCATTACGACCTCGGCGGTCTTTTAGCAAGACCGCCGAGGTACCGCCGTTCTGAAGACCGCCAGTGGTGGCGGTCTTCCGTGCCACATAATATGACCGCTGGCAGGCCGCCATCCTTTTTTGTACAGAAAGCTGCCAGCAGCCATACTGGCGGACGGCGGGAACCTCCACCGCCACGTCAACAGAACACCGCCCACTGAATCACGTCCCATGATTCGGTGTGGCGGTGTTCTGGTGACGGTGTTCTGGTGGCGGAGCTGCCCCCATGGATCCCGTCCCCTCCCGGAGGATCAACGGACAAGGTAAGTTGATCGTCCGTTAGAGAAGGGGGTGTGTTGTGTGTTGTGTGCGTGCATGGGGGTGTGCGTGTGAGAGTGTAGAGGGGCTGAGTGAGTGAGTGAGTGAGTGTATGCGTGCGGGGAGTGCTGTGTGTATGGGAAAGGTGTGCATGTCTGTTTGTATGTGTGCGGGTATGTGTTGTCAGGGTGTGTGTGAGCGTGTAGGGGTGTGTATATGTGCATGTTCAGGGTCGGAGTGGAGAGGGGGGTTGTGCCACCTTTGGGAGGGTGGCAGGGGGGTGGGGGAAGGATTCGTGGGGGGTAGCGGGGGTGGGGGTGACCCCTATCAGTGCCAGGGAAGGAATTCCCTGGCACTGATAGTGCCTACCGCCATGGATCTCGTGGCGGTTCCCAACCACCCGAGATCCATGGCGGTATGCAGGGTCCTGATACCGTCGGCGCGGTGTTCATTTTATGAAGATGTATTTGATGAGAAAGAAGCAGAGAACTTACCTCCTCATAGATCATATGACTGTCAAATTGATCTAGTCCCAGGTGCGATACTTCCCAACTGTCGTGTGTATGCCCTGTCAGAACATGAAAATCAACATTTACGAAAATACTTGGATCAATTCTTAGAGAATGGTTTCATTCGCCCCTCTAAGTCTCCCGCAGCTTTTCCTTTGTTTTTTGTTCCGAAGGCGAATGGAGAACTTTAAACTTGTATCGACTATAGGGGTTTCAACAAAATCACCATCAAGAACAAATATCCTTTGCCCCTAATTCCGGTCTTACTGGAACAAGTAAAAAAAGCAAAAATCTACACGAAACTTGACCTTCGAGGTGCTTATCATTTGGTCAGAATGAGAGAGGGAGACAAATGGAAAACAGCGTTCAAAACAAGATATGGCCTTTTTGAATACACTGTCATGCCTTTTGGTCTGTGCATTGCTCCAGCAGCATTTACATTTTTCTTGAATGACGTTCTTAGAGAGTACCTCAATATATTTGCCAGAGTCTACATTGATGACATTTTGATCTACTCAGACAATGAAAATGAACATGTCCAACATGTCAAGAAAATTCTGGCAGCCCTTCGTAATCACCATTTATATTGCAAACTAACCAAGTGTGAGTTTCATGTTACCACAGTTGAGTTTTTAGGGGTTATCCTTACCCCTCAAGCTATGGTGATGGCAGAAAAGAAAGTAAAAGCTGTATCTGATTGGCCCACCCCAAAGACTGTTCGTGATGTACAATGTTTCCTGGGGTTTGCAAATGTTTACCGGAGGTTCATAAATCATTTCTCCCAGACAGTGGCTCCAATTACTAAGCTATTAAGAAAGAAAGAAAAATTTGTATGGTCCCCAGAAGCTGATCAAGCCTTTTCAACTTTGAAAGAAGCGTTCTCCACTGCCCCAGTCTTGACTCATCCAGATGCGGATCGACCTTTCATAGTGGAAGCTGATGCTTCAGATGTGGCGATAGGAGCAGTCTTGTCACAACGAAACAAAGACACTGGTCAACTTCATCCTGTAGCTTACATGTCTCGGAAGTTGAATGAAGCCGAACAGAACTATGTCATTGCTGAAAAAGAGCTTCTGGCGATTCGTGACGCCTTTAAAGAATGGAGACATCATTTGCTGGGTGCCAAATATACTGTCACAGCATATACTGATCATCGCAATCTTCAATTCATGAGTTCCGCCAGACTTTTGACTCCTCAGCAATTACGCTGGATGCTGTTTTTTGCCAAGTTTGATTTTGTGGTAACCTTCCGGCCTGGTAAACATAATCGCAAAGCTGACTCCTTGTCCCGCCAAGAGTCTACCACGTTGCCTGCAGTTCAAACCTCCAGAGCTATCATTGCTCCTGACAAGGTCCTATGTACCATAAAAACTGAAGATTTCTTTGAAGACATCCGCAATTCATTCACTGTTGAAAAATGGCAGACGTGGGCCCAAGCAGATCCCAACAGGTCAATCAAGCAAGGACTACCCTTTCATGACGCTCGTTTGTTCGTGCCCATTACCAAACTTCGCAAGATAGTGTTTCATTGGTTGCATGTTATACCTACGGCAGGTCACTCAGGTACTCCTAAAACTCTTGAATTAATCCAACGCTATTTTTGGTGGCCTACCTTAACAAAAGATGTAAAAACAATGGTAAACAACTGCGAAGTCTGTGCTCGCACTAAAACAAGTCATTCAAAACCGAAAGGGTTGCTACACCCACTCCCAACCCCAAGTCGTCCGTGGGAGCACATTTCTTTAGACTTTATTACTGGTCTGCCAGTGGTTCAACAGCATTCAGCAATTCTGGTGGTAGTAGATAGTCTCACGAAATATGGACATTTCATTGCCTGTAAGAAATTGCCCACCTCTAGTGAACTGGCAACTATCTTACTGAATAGAGTGGTTCGTTATCATGGACTGCCAAAAGTGATCCTCTCCGATCGGGGGTCGCAATTTGCCTCCAACTTCTGGAAGACATGGTGTAAAACACTCCAAGTGACATCTACATTATCTACTAGCCACCATCCTCAAACAGATGGTCAAACGGGGAGACTAAATCAGACTTTGAAGCAATACCTACGTGCTTACGCTGAAAAAACACTTTATTCTTGAACATCAATGCTCTGGTTAGCTGAGTTAGCCTACAACAACTCTTTCCATACTTCTACTGGCGTTACACCCTTCTTTTGTTTGTTTGGCTATCATCGCGACACCTTGCCCATCACAATTCCTCAAGAAAGTTCTCTTACTCCAGCTGTGTCAGAAACCATTCAACATTTGCATTAAACCCAGAAATTGATTCAACAGCATTTATAAAAAGCCAAACAAAAATACAAAAAGCATTATGACAAGAAACATTGTGAGGGGCCGCAGTATCAACCAGGTGACAAAGTGTGGCTTTCCACAAAACATATAGGGGGTCATTCTGACCACCGACCACGGGAGCACCGCCAACAGGCTGGCGGTGCTCCCACGAGCATTCTGACCGCGGCGGTTCAGCCGCGGTCAGAAGCGGAAAGTCGGCGGTCTCCCGCCGACTTCCCGCTGCTCGGGGGAATCCTCCATGGCGGCGGAGCGCGCTCCGCCGCCATGGGGATTCTGACACCCCCTACCGCCGTCCTGTTCCTGGCGGGAGAACAGGATGGCGGTAGGGGGTGCCGCGGGGCCCCTGGGGGCCCCTGCAGTGCCCATGCCAATGGCATGGGCACTGCAGGGGCCCCCGTAAGAGGGCCCCACTGTGTATTTCAGTGTCTGCAATGCAGACACTGAAATACGTGACGGGTGCAAACTGCACCCGTCGCACATACCCACTCCGCCGGCTCCATTCGGAGCCGGCTTCCTCGTGGGTTGGGGTTTCCCGCTGGGCTGGCGGGCGGCCTCCTGGCGGTCGCCCGCCAGCCCAGCGGGAAAGCCTGAATGGCCTCCGCGGTCTTTCGACCGCGGAGCGGCCATATGGCGGAGAATCACCCCCATAGACTTCAAGAAGAAGCACATGTTCAACCCCATATTTATAGGTCCTTACACTGTCCTTCAGCAAATTAATCCTGTGACCTGTAAACTGCAATTGCCAAGATCATTACGGATTCATCCAGTGTTCCATACTTCCCTCTTAAAAAAGGCAGTCCAAAAGGTCCGCCCTCATCCAGCTCCTGTTCTAGTACAGGGGGAAGAAGAATACGAAGTCAAGAAAGTGTTGGAATCTAAATTGAGAGGGCGTAACCTATGGTACTTAATCCCATGGAAAGGTTATGGCCCTGAAAGTAACTCATGGGTTTCCGCATCTGATATTCATGCTCCAGTACTTGTGAGATGCTTTCATCATCTCAATCCAGACAAACCAGGCCCTAGAGCGCGTCTGGGAGAGGGGAGTACTGTCAACACCAGGACAGTGCGCGCTCTACGGGCGACTAGAATGCAAAAACCCAACACTCTCAAGATAATGTTTTTATGCATTGTGCTGATATGTTATTGTTTAACCTTTTGCATTGCAGAATTCAATCCTGAAGACTCATTCTTAAGGTGCTTATAAATACTGTTCATTTGCAATGTATTGCTGCAGGCTTTCAGAGTGATTCAGGGTGTGGTCCCTTTCCAGGGCCTTCTAGAAGCTTTCCCTGCAGCATGCCTGGGTGTGGTTGTGGGCTGGGCCAAGACTCTATAAAAGGGAGCCAGCCCAGCTCCACTTGCTCACTATTCAGAGGTCCCGGTGCAGAGCAGCAGCAACTTCCTGAGCTCCTGTTCCGGTGGCCTACCTTGACCTTCCAGGCCTCTGCCCTTCATACTACAGTGGTGATCCTTAGTCAGTGCGGTAAGACGGAGGTTGGGCTGGGCCCCCGACCCCGTAATCGAGGACGCTCAAATTCTTGGGCCTAATTCTTCATGCTAAACAATTTTGCTCTTGCGCGTGTGAATGTGCGTTAGGACTTTTGATGGCATTTGCATGCTGGGATTCGAATCGGCAAGACGCGCAATTGTTTCCTTGTGCTAAATTCATGATATTCATTGTGCGCTACCATTCTTTGACAGTTACATGGTGGCTTTCGAATCGGCAAGACACGCAATTCATTTCCTAGTGATTTAACCCTTGATGTTCATTGCACGCTACCATTTCCTTGGCAGTTTAATGGTGGCATTCGAATCGGCAAGATGAGCGATTATTTCCTTGTGCGTAATTCACAATATTCATTGTACGCTACCATTTCCTTGGCAGTTTCATGGTGACATTCGAATCGGCAAGACGCGCAATTCTTTCCTTGTGATTAATTCATGATATTCATTGCGCGCTACCATTCCTTGGCAGTTTCATGGTGGCGTTCGAATCGGCAAGACTCGCGATTCGCTTCCTAGTGACTTAACCTTTGATTTTGATTGTGCGCTACCATTCCTTGGCAGTTACATGGTGGCATTCGAATCGGCAAGACGCGCGATTCCTTCCTCGTGTGTAATTCATGTTATTCATTGTGCGCTACCATTCCGTGGCAGTTATATGGTGGCATTCGAATCGGCAAGATGCGCGATTCCTTCCTCGTGTTTAATTCATGTTATTCATTGTGCGCTAACATTTTTTGGCAATTACATGGTGGCACTCAAATCGGCAAGATGCGCGATTCTTTCCTCGTTCCTAATTAATGTTATTTACTGTGCGCTACCATTCTAAGACATTTACTTGGTAGTATTCGAGTTGACAATTCACGTGATTTGTTCCTGGAATCTACGTTGTGTTATTAATGGTGCACAATCCTTCTATGGTGTTTAATACTTATATAAAAACCTGCAATGTGCGCAATTCACTTTCCAATGTTTTGAGAGAACACAAAAGATCAGAGTTCCTGAAGTAATGCTGTGTGTTCCTGATGTGTATTCTTAAAATGAGATTCATATGATGGTTCAGAAATTACTCAGATTGTTTCCTGATTCTCATGCTAAAGAAAGTACTTGAATTTGAAAGTTTTATCTAACCTCTGTTGTTTCCCCCACAGGTATTCAGTTATCTAAAAGCCTGGTCATTTTAAGACTATTCTTAGGTTGTTCATGTTTTCAGAATGACGATGCTTAGAGTCATAGTATAGTACTGATTTCATGAGATGTAATTTTGATGTTGTGTGCTTTAACCATTTGCTTCCTACAGGTCTCCTTCCCAGCTGTTCCCTTCCTAATCCCCTTTTCCCCACTTGGACTCTCTTAGACTCTGTGACAAATCTAATCAGAGTATTGGAGCTGTCTTGTGGTGGAAGTGTTGGGAACGTGCACAGGCCCCGAGGATCTGGTGACTCTGACAGTTCAGTACCACATAACTTCCATTGGAAAGTACATGAAATACCGGGCGAATCAAAGGGACGGGAGTACCTCTCAACAAGCAGGCCAAATTTGCGACCCCGCATTGCAAAGACCGTGAAGAGACACCTGCTTGCATTTCATCGAATGACGAACAGCAGTCTCACATTCGCTTCCGCTAAGAAAGGCCTCTATTTCGTCATTCAGACATCTGTAGTCAATGGGCAAGCCCCACTCTTCCTTAATATAGCTATCTACTAGTTGCTCGTACCGTCCCACTACAAGATGTTTCAGGCAGCTCGAGAAATGAAAGGTCGAAATTGGCAAATTAATTATTCCATGTAAGAGCCAGATAGTTGAAGGACTCTCTGCTACAGTGAAGGGCAATTTATCTAACTTTTCTAAGCGAAGCATGGTGAAACTAACCTCCCTTTTAGCCATTGTCTGTTGTTTCTTGGAAAAATTAAAAGCAGTGAAGAATTCACTCCCGTTAATATACTTCTATGGAATGCGCCATTTTTCTGTGTCTGTAGTGTCCAACCCAGCTGCATGATGGAACGTAGCTGTGTGTGCCCATGATATAACCGGGACAAGTCTGTCTGAGTGATATCAATAGCAAACAACACTATATTTGATAGTGAATATATCCTGTTGGACAGTGTATTCATGCCGTTGTCAATAACAGCTAATGCTTTTTCTAAATTTTCTTTATCCAATTGCCTTAAACGCGCTGCAGCCTCAATCTGGGAAAGTTTCCAAATTTCATTGTACATAGCATATAAAAACCTTTTTGAGCGCTGTTTCCTAGGACCCAGTAGAAAATCCTGCAAGTCTATATCTTCAGAAAGAGTGTTCAGATGTTTTTTAACTGTGGCTAACGTGTTGGTCTGTACCCATTGCTGGCACAGCTTACCCACACTGTACGTTGTAACTATACCTGTATGTTTACCCGATACAAAGCGAGGGTCTGGCCTGTTAATTGAAAACCCCCCTGAAGAGTTCAAAAAACGCGCTTGACACTCATTTGTGTTAGTGGGCCAAATTAACCACCCGCCGGCACTGGAAAGTGAAGAATTATAAGTACCAGCCTTAACCATTGCATCTAGCTTGTCCTCTGTGATATTGAGGAAGTATTGCTAACCTTTAAACTTTGCCGGGGTGGGGATACTGGGCGTATTCAAGTCTTTAATTTTTGCTAACCCCAGACAGGATGTCAGCTGAATTGTGTCATTTAAGAAAATGGCACCAGCAATTATTCTGATGACCAAATTTTTGTCACGTGTGTGCAAGTGTTTAGCTCTAGCATGTCCCATTGCATTTCCCTAAGGATGTGCGTGTGTTCAATTGTCCAGTGCCTGCTAGAAAATTTGGGCTGAACCAAGTCATAAAGTGGCTTGATCCGTTACGCATAATCTGGAATGTATGTTCTGCCAAAATGAGAGAAACCTAGTAATGACTGGAGTTTCTTAGCGAGCTAGGAGGGTGCAGTTTGGCACATTTTTCTAGAAAGTGCGGGCCAGGCTCTTTCCCTCCGCACTCGCCGCCAACCAACCCACCCTCACCACCGACCCCAACGACGCAGCCCTCAGCCTCACAAACTGGATCTCCAACTGCGCAGACAACCTTGCTCCCCTCAAACGCACGCATCGACAGACCAACACCAAAAAACCTCTCTGGTTCTCTGACACCCTCAAAGAATCAAAGAAAACTTGTCACACCCTCGAGAAAGCCTGGCGCAAGGACCACACCGCTGACAACATGACCGCCCTCAAGAACGCTACCTGCGAACACCACCACCTGATCCGCGCTGCTAAAAGGAACTTTTTCACCGACAGACTGGACAAAAACAGCCACAACAGCAGAGAACTCTTCAGCATCGTCAAGGAGTTCTCCAACCCCAACGCCAACGCCGTCACACCCTCACAGGATTTGTGCGAATCCCTCGCCACCTTCTTCCATCACAAGATCAGCGACCTCCACGACAGCTTTGGACACCAGACCCAACCAAACACCACCGAACCCGCACCCCCGGCCATCACCCTCAACAACTGGACCCACATCAACACTGAAGAAACCAAATCCACCATGAACTCTATCCACTCCGGCGCCCCTTCGGACCCCTGCCCTGACTTCATCTTTAACAAAGCCGACGACATCATCGCCCGCACCTCTAGGCCGTCATCAACTCTTCTTTTTCTTCTGCTACCTTCCCCGAATGCTGGAAACACGCCGAAGTCAACGCCCTACTAAAGAAACCTACGGCTGACCCAAGCGACCTGAAAAACTTCCGCCCCATCTCTCTCCTGCCTTTCCCAGCCAAGGTAATAGAGAAGACCGTCAACAAACAGCTGACCACCTTCCTGGAAAACAACAACCTGCTCGACCCTTGACAAACCGGATTCCGAACCAACCACAGCACGAAAACCGCCCTCATCTCAGTCACAGACGACATCAGAACCCTGATGGACAACGGTGAAACAGTCGCCCTCATTCTCCTCGACCTCTCGGCTGCCTTCGACACCGTCTGTCACCGCACCCTAATCACCCGCCTCCGCTCCACCGGGATCCAAGGCCAGGCCCTGGGCTGGATCGCCTCCTTCCTCTCAAACCGTTCCCAAAGAGTTTACCTCCCTCCGTTTCGGTCAGAACCCACCGAGATCATCTGCGGCGTACCTCAAGGCTCATCACTCAGCCCGACACTCTTCAATGTCTACATGAGCCCCCTCGCCAAATCGTACGCAAGCACGACATCATCATCACCTCCTACGCCTACGACACCCAACTTATACTCTCCCTCACCAAGGACCCCGCCAGCGCCAAGACCAACCTACAAGAGGGTATGAAGGACGTCGCAGATTGGATGAGGCTCAGCCGCCTAAAGCTGAACTCTGAAAAAACGGAAGTCCTCATCCTCGGCAACACCCCGTCCGCCTGGGACGACTCCTGGTGGCCCACGGACCTCGGCACCGCACCGACCCCCACAGACCACGCCCGCTACCTCGGCTTCATCTTGGACTCTCTTCTCACCATGACCAAGCAAGTCAACGCCGTGTCCTCCGCCTGCTTCCTCACCCTCTGCATGCTCCGCAAGATCTTCCGCTGGATCCCCGCCGACACTAGAAAAACCGTGACCCACGCCCTTGTCACAAGCCGCCTGGACTACGGCAACACCCTCTACGCTGGGACCACAGCCAAACTCCAAAATCGCCTGCAACGCATTCAAAACGCCTCGGCCCACCTCATCCTCGACGTACCCCGCAACAGCCACATCTCCGCACATCTGAGACACCTGCATTGGCTCCCAGTCAGCAAAAGGATCACCTTTCGACTTCTCACCCATGCACACAAAGCCCTCCACAACAAGGGACCTCAACCGACGCCTCAGCTTCTACGTCCCCACCCGCCTCCTCCGTTCCTCTGGCCTCGCACTCGCTGCCATCCCTCGCATCCGCCGCTCCACGGCAGGTGGGAGATCTTTCTCCTTCCTGGCGGCCAAAACCTGGAACTCCCTCCCCACCAGCCTCAGGACCACCCAGGACCACTCCGCTTTCCGGAGACTCCTAAAAACCTGGCTTTTCGAGCAGCAGTAACCCCCTCTTTCCCCTAGCGCCTTGAGACCCGCACGGGTGAGTAGCGCGCTTTATAAATGTTAATGATTTGATTTGATTTGATTTGATTTGATTTATCTTGCTTTTCTTAAAATTGAATTTGTAACCGAGATCTGCAAATCCCA
Source organism: Pleurodeles waltl (assembly GCF_031143425.1). NCBI lineage: Eukaryota > Metazoa > Chordata > Amphibia > Caudata > Salamandridae > Pleurodeles > Pleurodeles waltl. Next base: position 765,825,777 of record NC_090440.1, read on the forward strand.
AAATGATCCGATCGACCCTCACAAGATGAATGTCGAGGATGTCATCTGTGAGATATATGTCATCCACATAGGATAACGCCTCGGAATCGATATCGTGTAGTATCGATGTTACACGGGCTGAAAATAGCCTTGGGCTATTCTTATAGCCTTGAGGTAAACGACAAATGCGTTTCTGAGAGCCAAATGACAATGCGCTCAGGTCCCGACTTTCATGTGCTAAATTCTGGCAGAAGAATCCATTAGAAATGTCTAATGTTGGTTTATATTTTTTATGCACTATATTATTTATTTGTGCCCTGCTGTGTGAATTCTGTATAGCATATGTACGTGTAGGACTATTTAAGTGTCTATAATCAATGACTGTTGTATATGAATGGTCTGGCTTTGCAACAGGGAATAACGGATTATTCATTGCAGATGTACAGGGCTCAATCACTCCCTGGTACTCAAGTTGGGCGAGTATTTCCCTCACCAGAGCTTTCGCTTCATGTTTAACAGGATATTGTGGCTGCGGTTGGGGTGTAGACCTAACGGGAATAACATGACAAGGAGACTCCTAGTACCAACCTACATGATTGCGGTATAACGCAGGTGCTTGCGCTAAAGCCCATTCAGAAGCATAGGCTTCTTTGTCTGCTTCCCGAACAAGATAGGAGAAAGAAGGCAAAATGACATCTTCCCCATGCGGGAGCTTGCGGACGTGTTCAGGTGGCCAGTCTCTTTCGGGCAATAGGATATCACTAGTAAGTTCATCCCAAAATATCACACTAATAATGCGCTCCACGTCTCCCTCTATCTGAATTTTTAAATCATAAACCCTATCGGGGGGAGTACGCGGCCATCCGCTGTTTCAACTGCGATGAAATCGCTAGTTGCTGTCACATCCAGATAATCTTTCAGACTCTGGCGACATATCGTGACCTCTGCCACGCTGTCTAACAGAGTCACTGCCTACATCTTGTTCCTCAACAGTGTTCTCAAGTATACTGGCATTCTTAGCTGTCAGTGCTGCCACCTTCTTCTTTTTAAACTGTGGCTTTTGCTGAGAAGTCTTTTCTTCTCTTTTAATGGTGGACTGTGGAGAGTCTTTCTTTTCTTTCACGTATTCAGGGCGTCGATCTTGGCGGCCCCCTCTCTCGCTACGTCTATCCGTGCGTCCTGAAAGGAACGAAAGGGACGTAAATCAGTATATCTGTCTGGAGTTTTAATGTTCTCCCTATTTCTAAGATTATGGTGGTCATTCTGACCCTGGCGGTCTTTGACCGCCAGGGCGGAGGACCGCGGGAGCACCGCCGACAGGCCGGCGGTGCTCCAATGGGGATTCCGACCGCGGCGGTAAAGCCGCGGTCGGACCGGCACCACTGGCGGGGTCCCGCCAGTGTACCGCGGCCCCATTGAATCCTCCGCGGCGGCGCAGCTTGCTGCACCGCCGCGGGGATTCCGACCCCCCCTACCGCCATCCAGATCCCGGCGGTCGGACCGCCGAGATCCGGATGGCGGTAGGGGGGGTCGCGGGGCCCCTGGGGGCCCCTGCAGTGCCCATGCCACTGGCATGGGCATTGCAGGGGCCCCCGTAAGAGGGCCCCTACATGTATTTCACTGTCTGCTGCGCAGACAGTGAAATACGCGACGGGTGCAACTGCACCCGTCGCACAGCTTCCACTCCGCCGGCTCGATTCCGAGCCGGCTTCATCGTGGAAGCCTCTTTCCCGCTGGGCTGGCTGGCGGTCTGAAGGCGACCGCCCGCCAGCCCAGCGGGAAAGTCAGAATTACCGCCGCGGTCTTTCGACCGCGGAACGGTAACCTGACGGCGGGACTTTGGCGGGCGGCCTCCGCCGCCCGCCAAGGTCAGAATGAGGGCCTATATCTCCTTTCAGAGTTCTCCGGGTGCGGAGAATCAGCTCTCTTATTCCTTCTTTCTTTAAAATCTTTTTGTTTGTCCCTGCACTTCTTCGAACCCTCTTGTGCCTGCTTTGTACCCTCCTTATGGGCGGTACCTTGTAATTCCAATTTCTTTGGTTTGGCTCCCAAACTATCCCGTCCTATACTGGTATAGGTATCGGAAATAATTTTCGGTAGCTGTCTCTCTTGTTCCTGGTGCGGAGTTTCCCGGAGACACTGGCGAATTGCCAGTGCTACCGCTTCCCCTATAATGTTACTGAGTATTATTGAGGATACGGAGTCAAAGTTACGCATTAATTTCATCCCCAAATCCAGGGCTGGTGCAGCCTCATGCTCATTTTGCATTTGTTTTAACACTTCTGGTAAATTGGCAAGTGTCGGGGTACCATGTGTGGTAGTATATATGACAGCGAAGACTGCACCCCATGTGGCACAGTCATCCACCGAGGGAACCATCCCAAAAGGCAAGCACATAGTGAGCAGTCTATGTTTTTCCTGTGGTCCCGTATGGGGAAACACAGCTTCAGCTGATTAGTTTTCTGGGCAATCCAGAACGGTATTTTTTCCCGTTCCGCGGGTACTTACCCATAATAGTATGTACTGTTTGTGGATTTATCCCAGTAGCCAATTGATAACCACCAGGTGCTGGCGGTGCTGGATGCGCTGGTGTTGTGTTTAATGTTCGCATTACGAACTGAACTAATCGTCTATATAATGTCACTAATTCATTACATAAATCTCGCAGATCTGCTAGAGGCATATTCTGTATGCCTGGGTGAGGTGTGTATGTGGCAAACATAGGCCATGTAGGTCTGTCGTTACTTAAGGGACCTAACCTCACTCTTTGTAGTACATGTGGTAGGGCGCCTTCAAACCAGTTCTGATGCTCTTGGTATGTGAGCGATATTTGATGATACTGGTATGCTCGGTACCGCAGAGGTACGTTCGCAATTTCATATGTGTGGAATGTATGTGTTCTTTGGTCAACCTCAGGAAAGGTGAACCAACAGTAAAATGTTTCTGTTTGGTATGCTTCATTAGCTTCTATTATAAGAGTAACATCCCCGCCCTCGTCTGTAAGGCCATGCATTAATAAATGTTGTGTTGGTGCTTGTCTAGGATTTTCAGGAATGTCAATGGCGTTAGCCATATTTGTTTAGAAAAACGGAACACCAAAAATGGGGAGTATAGTCCTTTTATGAGTTCGAGCTCGAACAACCTACAGCGTAATCAGGTGTTACCTTTTCAGCTGAGGAGGATTTTCCCAAAGACCACAGACGTCTCCGTATAACGGTTCTTAGGGTACCTGTTGTCTGTGAGACAGTGTTAGTCGGGGTATCCGTAAATTAGTGCATAAACACCATCGTTGGTGGCGCCATGTCGTAGTTTGGACTCTTGCTCTAGGCAAGACTGCTGGTTAAAGGATGACAGTACTTTTGTTTGTAGTCGACTACGTCGTTCCTACAACAAGTCACAACTGTTGTCCCAACCTTACCGGCTCACTAGTAGCACCTCACCAGAAACACAATAGTAAAAGGTGATTTGTAGCAGCCTTTACACATGGACTCGAGAGTAAGACATCTCAGGGAGTGTCGTGGTTAAATGGAGTTTCCCCTTTCTCACAGATATATCATGTCTCATACAAACACAGGCAATGACAAAGATGCAGTAAAGTTTCAATAGTTTTTATTCAACATAACTGCAATTTGCGATAAGTTGCATGGGCTGCAATACAAGAAACAGAATTGTGAAGACGAGAGTCATTATTACAAAGACCCCCACCATCTTGCAATGCATAGAAAAGACATACGAGATGTAATATTCCATAATACCCTAATGTGAAAGGCCTAACCTCCTACCTAAAGGAGAGCTGGGTTTGTTAAACCTAATCTGCCAATGCCATGTCCACGAGAGGAGCGCCCAACCCTCGTTACTTTGGAATGAGGTCTCTATCTCAGACACCGCAGGGACACGAAGACTGGGTCAGCGTCAAGACGACTGCAGCATCGATATCAGCGGTGGTAGCGATGCCCTCTGGTTGGAATCGCTCTGATTATCTGTCTAAAGTGCAATATATTTATACAGATCTTCAAGGACCCCTGACGTAGGTGTGTTCTCAAACAATAGATAACAGACATGCTTGGGACGGTAATTAATATAAACAATACCTCGAAAGTATGGAGAGGGAAAATCCCTAAGTGTGAACACCTACTGTTTGTTTGTCTTTGGTGCTTGATCTTGACGCCTTAGCGCGGTGACACTGATAATATAACTCATAACAGGTGGCCTAACTCTAAACAAGGTAGCCATTTTAGAAGAAATAAATAATTAAATGTGCTAAGACAGAGCAAGCTAAGTAGTTTAAAAGTCACTAGGTGACGGGGGCACGAGTCTGCAAGCCAAAGGCTAAGCTAACTCCTGTTATCCCATTAAAACGCAGTAGGATTCACTACACTACTTGAACAGGGTGCATACCTTTGCCAACTAGAAACCAAATTTCTAACATTAGTGATCGGTCATGAGGATAGGACTTACATTTATATGGTGCCTAACAGTAATTTGGTGTACACCACTACTCACACCTAGACCACTTTGAATCAATTGTCTGTGATCCCCACTGGCATTTTTTCCCACGCCTTCATTTGCATTTTTGATTTTTCAGTCCTCCTTAATTGGCATTTTTGATTTGAGTCACGTTGGAGGTTCTGCATCTGCACCTGCAGGGATGGGGTGTGAGCTGGCCAAACCCAGCTCAAGGATTTCTGTAGGGGTAAAAAGGCAGAATTGCAAAAGGCACTCAGACACTATTCAGAAGTCCATGCTGGAGCAAATGAGACCTCAGAGGAGACTGAGTATGAGGTAAATGCGTAGGATGACCTGGACTAGAGTCAGAGCAGAGGCACTGGACTGGTGTCTGTGGGGGAAGCAAGCAACTTACTCCCCGGATTAAGGGACCCTCTCAGTGCAGGGAGTACTGTGTCATCCAAAGGCCTGTCCCCAGTGGAGCTGGAGAACAGGAGGGAGGAGGGAAAGTTCAGATTTGAGCTGGCCTAGCTCAAATTTGAGGAAACACAAAGACAACTACCCATAGAAGAGGAGGAGAAAAGGAAAAAGTTGGCCTTTCAAGAGAAAAAGTTAATGTTGGCTCAGGAGTTGAGGTTAAGGGATCTGGGCATCAAGGCCAGACAGATAGAGTCCAGCAGGAATGGTAGCAGGACTTCTACTGTTTTTTAACATCCACATACCCAAGAATTTGTTTTCTGAATTTGTGGTGGGAGACAACATAGACAGATGGTTGGAGGCATATGAGATTGCCCTTTAAATGTACAAGGTCCCTGAAGCAGACTGGGGGGCTGGTTTGTGGGGTGCATCACTAGTGAGGGAAGGGATGCCTTCTTGGCCCTGGGTGAGGGTGACATGACAAGTCGAGGTATCCCACCATGAAGGAAGCTCAGATCAGGAAGCTTGGTCTGACCCCGGAAAAATACAGGCAGTAATTCAGGTGTAGTCAAAAGGTTTCCCAACAAACCTAGGTTGATTGTGTGGATTCTTTTTGCAAGGCACTGGATGGTTGGGAAGAGCGGTGAGGTAAAAGATTATCAGGGGTTGTATAATTTGTTTGCAGCAGAGCACCTGTTCAGTCTTTGCTTTCCAGATCTGTGCCAGCACCTTGTTGACAGTAAGCTCACTGACCCCAGAGAGCTTCCCAAATAGCGGGTCGCTGGGTTAGCACCAGGGTCCCCAAGAAGGCACACAAGGGGGGATCACACCAAGGTTGGGCAGGGTCCTCATCACAAGAAGGAGGTGGGGACTGAAAGAGTAAGAAGTTCTCCAAAGGGCCCCAACCTTGTTCCGCAGGACAGGGTTGCTCTCCTCCTTCTCAGAAAAAGAAAAAGTGGTTCTCTGAGAGCAAGTCTGCAAGAAATATTCCAGTGAAATGTTTTGAATGTCACCAGGAAGGGCACTACAAGGGAGATGCCAAGTGTCCCAAGCAGGCATAGCCTCCCACTGGGGGCAGTCACTGGGGCTGGCTAGTGTAGGGATTGGGGAGGAGATTTCCTATATACTTCGTGGAAGGAAATGTAATTAACCCTAGTGTTACTGTGTGATGGTGAGATGGTCCAGAAAACCCACATGCTTGCCAATACTAAAAAGTACAGCCAGTGGGTGTCCATCGATAGGCAGAGGGTTGAGACTGAGAGACACAGGAGCCAGCATGACAACCATCAGTTGTCATTTGTTGTCTTCCAAGCAGTTAGCCCCTAACATGTTTCTCCAAGTTGTTGCTACTGTCAACCCTGAGAGCCACTACCCAGTAGCTCTGGTTTGACGGTAGCTGTGAGGCCGTCCATACCTGTGGACTGTGTACTGGGCAACAACCTGGAGTAAACCATCTGGAACGAGGTGTAGCTCAGGTCACACTTGGAGATGATTGGGATACCTTAGTGGGTGTACCTGACCACGGCAGCTCGTGAGGGTGATTAGGAGGTCCTGCCTGAAACTATTGTCCAGGGTACTGCCAAAAGGAGGAATGGCAAGGGGTATGGGAACCCCACTCCTGAGATTCCCACAATCCAGAAGGAGTCGGACCTTGAGGGGGATGTCCCCGTACTTGCAGAAGAGGACATAGCTGAACTGGCGAAACAGCAGGCTGAGGCCAAAGAAGCTGGTGATACCTCTGGCAAGCACCTGATTTATTGGGAGAATGGTCTCCTGTATAGTGAGCCTAAGGATACTGAGCCTGGTGCAACACATTTTGGTGGTCCCCCAGTACTACAGATCCTTCCTACTGGGTCTGGCTCATGATGTGCCACTGGCACATTTGGGGCAGGACAAGACCTTTAACAGGCTTGTCACCCACTTCTATTAGCCCTAAATAAGGAAGAACCCTGCCACCTACTGTAAGTCCTGTTTTACCTGCCAAGTGAGTGGCAAGTCAGGAGGGAAATGCAAGGCCCCCTTGTAACCTTTACCTGTCATTGCCACCCCTTTTGGATGGGTTGGCATCAATATTGTGGGGCCTCTGGCTCTCAAGACAGGCATGGGCAACAGATTTGTTCTGGTCTTCGCGAACCATGCCACCCGGTACCCTCACGATATCCCTCTGGAACGGTGACTGCATCCATGGTAGCCAGGACACTGATGGAGATATTCACTTATGTGGATTTCCCTAATGAGGTGGTATCTGACCAGGGTACCAACTACATGTCCCATTACATGAAGGCCATGTGGAAATAGTGTGGGGTGACTTTTAAGTTCACCATGCCTTACCACTCCCAAACCAATGGGTTGGTTCCAACTGAACCCTGAAAGGCATGATTATGGGTCTATTTGAACCCATGAAGCGTAAGTGGGATGTCCTCCTTCGATGCCTGTTGTTCGCCTACAGGGAGGTACCACAGAAGTGGGTTGGGTACAACCCCTTTGATCTTCTCTATGGGCACCCAGTGAGAGGACCTCTCACTCTTGTGAGAGAGGGCTGGGAGCAAGCTCCTGGCAGAGCCCCCCAGGATGTGGTCAGCTACATGCTGGGCCTACGTGACTGGACTGCATGCTTCAATAAGCTTGCCCAAAAGAACAGAGAAGCCAGCCAGGAGGAGATGAAATGCTAGTATGCCCAGACTGCCAGTTTGGGGGAGTTTCAGTCTGGCCAAAAATTGTGGGTCTTGGAGCCTATGGAGCCTTGTGCTCTGTAAGACCACTAGTCTGGACCCTATGAGGTTAAGGAGCAGAAGAATGATGCCACCTATCTGGTGGGCCTCGAAACGTCTAGAACCCCTTTGAGGGTTCTACATGTGAACAACCTCAAACCCCGCATTGAGAGGTCTGAGAGTGACCATGTGTAGGAAAATGGCTCCCTGTTTCAGTTACCCTCCCACTTTTTGCCTGGTATTGATGCTGACTTGACTGAGAAGTGTGCTGGGACCCTGCTAACCAGGCCCCAGCACCAGTGTTCTTTCACTTAAAATGTACCATTGTTTCCACAATTGGCACACCCCTGGCACACAGATAAGTCCCTTGTAAAAGGTACCTGTAGTACCAAGGGGCCTGTGACAAGGGAAGGTCCCTAAGGGCTGCAGCATATATTGTGCCACCCCAAGGGACCCCTCACCTAACACATGCACACTGCCATTGTAGATTGTGTGTGTTGGTGGGGAGAAAAAGGCAAAGTCGACATGGCATCCCCCTCAGGATGCCATGCCCACAAAATACTGCATCTAGCATAGGTAAGTCACCCCTATAGCAGACCTTACAGCCCTATGGCAGGGTATACTATACCACAGGTGAGGACATAGCTGCATGAGCAATGTGCCCCTACAGTGTCTAAGTCTATTCTTAGACATTGTAAGTACAGTGTGGCCATATTGAGTATATGGTCTGGGAGTTGGTCAAAACGAACTCCACAGCTCCATAATGGCTACTCTGAATACTGGGAAGTTTGGCATCAAACGTCTCTGAATAATAAACCCACACTGATAGCAGTGTTGGATTTCTTAAAAAATGCACACAGAGGGCATCTTAGAGATGTCCCCTGTATTTTAGCCAATCCTTCAGTGCAGGACTGGCTGGTCTGTGCCAGCCTGCTGCTGAGAGACGAGTTTCTGACCACCTGGGGTGAGGGCCTTTGTACCCTCTGAGGCCAGAAACAAAGCCTGCTCTGGGTGGAGGTGCTTCACACCTCCGCCCTGGGGGAACTGTAACACCTAGCAGTGAGCCTCAAAGGCTCAGGCTTCATGTTACAATGCCCCAGGGCACTCCAGTTAGTGGAGATGCCCGCCCCTGGACACAGCCCCCACTTTTGGCGGCAAGTCCAGGGGAGATAATGAGAAAAACAAGGAGGAGTCACCCACAAGTCAGGGCAGCCCCTAAGGTGTCCTGAGCTGAGGTGACCCCTGCCTTTAGAAATCCTCCATCTTGATTTTGGAGGATTCCCCCAATAGGATTAGGGATGTGCCCCCCTCCCCTCAGGGAGGAGGCGCAAAGAGGGTGTAGCCACCCTCAAGGACAGTAGCTATTGGCTACTGCCCTTCCAGACCTAAACACACCCCTAAATTTAGTATTTAGGGGCACCTCAGAACCTAGGAAACTAGATTCCTGCAACATGAAGAAACAAGAAGGACTGCTGACCTACAAGCCTGCAGAGAAGACAGACGACGACAACTGCCTTGGCCCCAGCCCTACCGGCCTGTCTCCAACTTCGAAAACCTGCAACGCTCCCGGCTCAAGATTCAGAGAACCAACACCTCAGGGAGGACTCCCCAGCGACTGCGAGCCCCTGAGTAACCATAGACGACCCCCATGAGCCCCCACAGCGACGCCTGCAGAGAGAATACAGAGGCTCCCCCTGACCACGACTGCCTGTAACAAGGGACCCGAAGCCTGGAACCAGCACTGCACCCGCAGCCCGCAGGACCTGAAGGAACCGAACCTCAGCACAGGAGTGACCCCTAGACGGCCCTCTGCCTAGCCCAGGTGGTGGCTGTCCTGAGAAGCCCCCCTGTGCCTGCCTGCACCGCTAGAGTGACCCTTGGGTCCCTCCATTATTTCCTATCTAAAACCCAATGCCTGCTTTACACACTGCACCCGGTCACCCCTGTGCTGTTGAGGGTGTGTTTTGTGTGCCTACTTGTGTCCCCCCCAGTGCTCTACAAAATCCCCCTGGTCTGCCCGCCGAGGACGCAGGTACTTACCTGCTGGCAGACTGGAACCGGAGCACCCCTGTTCTCCATAGGCACCTATGTGTTTTGGGCACCACTTTGACCTCTGCACCTGACCGGCCCTGAGCTGCTGTTGTGGTAACTTTGGGGTTGCCTTGAACCCCCAACGGTGAGCTGCCTATGCCCCAGGACTGAGACTTGTAAGTGTTTTACTTACCTCACACACTAACCTTTACTTACCTCCCCCAGGAACTGTTGATGTTTGCACTGTGTTTACAAAGACTGTATATGATATTGCTTTTATTCAAAGTTCCTAAAGTATCTAAGTGAAGTACCTTGCATTTAAAGTGTTTACTGCAAATATTGAACCTGTGGTTCTTAAAATAAACTAAGAAAATATATTTTTCTATATAAAAACCTATTGGCCTGGAGTAAGTCTTTGAGTGTGTGTTCCTCAATTATTGCCTGTGTGTGTACAACAAATGCTTAATACTACCCTCTGATAAGCCTACTGCTTGACCACACTACCACAAAATAGAGCATTAGAATTATCTAATTTTGCCACTATCGTACCTCTAAGGGGAACCCTTGGACTCTGTGCACACTATTTCTTACTTTGAAATAGGATATACAGAGCCAACTTCCTACACCATGCTATTAGTAACTGATGATGGGGTGGAAGAGGAGAGTGAACCTCTCCCTTACTTCCTGTCTTCCAAAGAGCTGAATGGGTCAGTGGAGGGTATGAGCATCTCCCCTACACTGATCCTAGATCAACAAAGAGACTGCCGCCAGTTGCTGGGGCAGTTTGTCCTTCTAGTCTCCCATGCCCCAGGGCTCACTACATGGTACATCCATGATATTGACATGGGGAAAAATCCACCTATAAATAATAAAATGTACAGGTTGTCTGATAAGGTGAGGGCTAAGATCACGGAGGAGGTCTCCAAGATATTGGCACTTGGGGTTATTCAGCAGTCCAACACCTATTGGTCTAGCCCAGTGGTGCTGGTCTCCAAGATTGCCCTGCCAGGTGTCACACCTGAACTCCTGCTCTGTGTGGACTACAGTGGGCTCAATGCGGTCACCAGGCCTGACGCACACCCCATTCCCTGAGCTGATGAGCTCATAGATTGGCTTGGTGCTGCTAAGTTCCTCAGCACGTTTCACCTAATGTCTGGGCACTGACAGATTGTCTTGACTGATGGGGCAAAAGAGATGTCTGCATTTTCTACACCACAAGGGCAGGCCTGACTATCAAGCCCAATAAGTGCCAGATAGGGCAGGGTTCTTTGATCTACACCAAGTAGGATGTGGCATGGTGCAGCCCTTGCAACCATTGATTGACATCATTCTGGCTTTGAAACCTCCCAAAACCCAGACTGAAGTGAGAGCCTTTCTAGGCCTCACTGGATATTACAGGAGATTCATCAAGGGATATGGTGCCATTGTTGCCCCCTTGGCAGAGCTAACTTCAAAGAAGCCGCCACGTCAGGTGATCTGGACAGAAGCGTGGCAGAAAGCTTTTGATGCCCTAAAAGAAGCCATGTGCATGGCACTCATGCTCAAGGTCCCAGATTTCTCCAAAGAATTTGTTGTCCAGATGGATAACTCAGAGCATCGCATAGGGGCCGAGCTCTCACAGCTAAATGAAAAGGGCCTGGATCAACCTGTAGCCTTTATCAGAACGAGCTACTTTCCAGGGAACAGAGGTGGAGAGCGATTGAAAGGGAAGCCTTTGCTGTGGTCTTGGCACTGAATAAGCTAATGTGATACCTGTTTGGCACTCACTTCCCAGTTCTGACAGACCATAGGCCCCTCAGATGGTTAATGCAGTTGAGGGGTGAGAATCTCAAACTGTTGAGGTGGTCCATCTCCCTAGAGGAATGGTCTTTAATACTGAACACCGACCTGGAACAGACCATGCCAATTCTAATAGTCTCTCTAGGTTTTTCCGCCTTAGTGAAGAGAACTCTGAAGAGGTTGGGTAGCTCTCCCCACTTTCAACGGGGGCAGACACGTGTTAAACCTGGCATCCTTTTCATGGTTTCCCCTAACTTTTCCCCCTTGACCTCCTGTTTCTGACTTCAATTTTTCTGACTCTTAGGATCCTGTGCACTATACCACTGCTGAACAGTTCCAGAGTTCAGATGCTCTGTACCTTAAACATGGTAACATTGGCATCTCCACAACTGGCATATTTAATTTGCCTGTAAGTCCGTAGTAGGGTGCACTACATGTACCCAGGGCCAGTAAATTAAATGCTAGTACTATGCCTGTAGCACTGATTGTGCCACCCACTACAGTAGCCTTTTCAAACAGGTCTCAGGCCTGCCACTGCAGAGCCTGTGTGCAGTTTCAAACTGCCATTTTGGCCTGGCAACTTGCCAGGCCTATACCTTCCTTTTTATTTCATGTTAATGACCCCTAAGCTAAGCCCTAGTTAGCTCAGAGGGCAGGGTGCAGTGTATTTAAAATGTTGGATATAGAAGTTTCAGTTTAACATGTCCACATAGTGAAAAACTCTTAAATTAGTTTTTCACTATTGCAAGGATTAGCTCTCCCATAGGATAGCATTGGGATCACCCTAAAACATCTTTTAAGTGAATTTCCAATTGAAAAGAGATAAGGATGTGGAGTTTGGTGTCTCTGGCCTCACAATTCAAAATCACAACTTATTGTGAAGTCTGATTTTAAATTGCTCGTCTGAAAGTGCCACTTTTAGAAAGTTGGCATTTTCTTACTTTAATCATTCTGTGACTCAGCCTGTCTCTGAATACACATCTGGGCTGGGCTGGGTGACACTTACACTTAGTGAATTCCCTCTAGACAGCCACAAACATAGGACACTCAGCCGCATTTGCATTCATCTGTATACTGATGGGTCTTCCTGGGAGGAGAGAAGGGGAGGGATTGACACACTCCAGTAGGTGGTGTCCTGTCTCCACACAAAGGACCGATTAACCCCACAGGTAGCCTGGCAGACAGGGCTAAAATGAAAGGGACTCTTGTGCAGGTCAGAGGATTCCTTTGAAGTCCCTCCCACATCAAAGGCAATTTCTGATAGAAGTACTGGACCCCATATCCCAGAAGATCTACTGGAACCACAGGCACTCTGCCAGGGAGAAGGACTGCTGTGCTGGCAGGAGGGACTGCCATTGTACTTCTTGCTCTGTTGTGTTGGCTAGCTGCCTGCTGCTTCTGTCCTGCAGTGAGAAGGACTGGACTTGCTTTCTAAATCCTAGAAACCAAGAATTTCCAAGGGCCTGCTGGCTTGCCCCCTGTTCTACATCAAAGACGGCTTGCAATTCTCCTGGTGCTGGTGGACTCTGCCATCTGTGAGCTCTACCCTTGACTAAGGTGCCCCCCTCTAGTCCTGGGCTTCAGATGTGGGGTTTGCAGCTACAAACGTCAAAAAGCAATGCATTGCCCTGAGTGCAGCAGAAAAATTGGCACATTGCATCTCTGATGGTGATGCAGTATCTGCCCAATGACAAAGGATCACATACTGTGCTGCCCAGCTTCACTGATCAGCATGGTCTGCCAACAATGCATCACATCCACATACACATAGCTGCTGCAGACGCAGTGCCCCGGGCATGGTAAAAATATTGCCTCATCATGTCCCTGCCGATGACGCATTGCTCCATTTAAAGGTACTGTTCCGAGGACCCATTGTGGGTTTTGTAGCTGGCCCGCCCTCCATCGCGGTCGGCCTAGATTTTAAATGTGCATAGGTTCATCACAACCTCAAGTAAACTTTTGACCACTAGTGACTTCTAAGCACTGTTTTCACCTAAGGGCCTGATTTAGAACTTGGCAGGTGGGTCACTCCATTACAGCTGTGATGGATATCTCGTCTGCTGAAATCTACATCCGCTGTTACTGACTAACCCATCTGTCGAGTTCTAAATCAGGCCCTTAATCTTTAAAAGTTCATATCTTGACTTCTAGTTATTGTATTTTTTGTCATTCTGGACTTGTTTTAATCAGATAAATATTATCTATTTTTGTAAACTGGTGTTGAGTATTTTTGTGATGTCTTTCACTGTGTTACTGTAATCAAGTGTTGCACAAATCCTTTACACATTGCCTCTAAGCTTGAATGCTCTGTGCCAAGCTACCAGTGGGTGAGCACGGGTTAATTTAGGGTGTCTATCTGACTTACCCTGACTTGCATTGTAGTCCCTACTTGAACAGGGTGCATACCTCTGCTAACTAGGGACCCAACTTCTAACATGCACCAAGAGGTGAGCATTATGTGCTACATCAAGTGCCCTTCAAAGGTTGTGATTTAACAAAAATAAAACTGCATGAGCTTCTCACATGCAGCTATTATTATGCCAGATTTCTCATGACATTTTATCAGCAGCAATATTACAAGAGGTGTACACGGATCATGGGTGAGAAAGGACAAATAGTTATGATGCTGTGGCAAGTAAAATCAAGAGCAATTAGTAGAGCACTGAATATATTTATGAAAACAATTGTGAATTTGATGCATGAGCACATACTGTAGTCGCACATTTTACAACCCTGACAAATATAAAAGAGGAAAAGCCATGCAGCCTCTGAGTCAGTGGGTGTATATTCTTAGTGTTCTATTAAGACTAAACAAAAGCATTAGACAGTCTACGAATCAGGGTGGGACATAAAAATGGTTCTGTGCACTTTACCCCTTATTAGACCTGTCAGCCTTAGGGTGGTTTTCCTCAAACTTTTTGCCTTCCTTCTCCATATTTTCTGAACTAGTTTTTTTTGGCATTAAGACTCTGCACACTTTAGCTCTGCTAACCAGAGTTTCACTCCTCTCAACCAGTAATCAAATTTCTTGCACCCCTGCTAACCAGCATTAAAGTGCCTGTGCTCCCCTTTTCCACATGATAAGATTGGCATACCACTAATCGGCATATTTAACTTACCTATAACTTCATTGTATATGGTACAAAGTGTACCCAGGGCCTGTGAGTTAAATGTCACGAGTGGACCGCAGCACGTATTGTGCCACCCACTACAATGATAGTGCAAACATGACTGCAGACCAAACATTTGTAGCATGACTGTTGCAGTTTTAACCTGCAAATTCGATCTTTCAAAAATAATCCCATTTGATAGGTCAAAAACTTCCTTTTAACCACGTATTAAGTCACCTTTAAGGAGGCTACACTTACTGTAATGCAGGGTGAATGGTGTTTTAATGTAGGTCAAGTAAAAGCTTAATGTTAAACATGTCCTTACAATGAAAAGTCCTCCAAAGATATTTTCACTGTAGCAAGATTGGCTATTCTACAGGAAATTACTTGGTTACATTGTTACATTTAATATTGCTAATTTTGGTTAGGAAATAGCAGGAAGTATATTTGAAAACTCTTTCTAACAGTAAGTCAAAATCTAATTTAAAGGTAACATTTTTAAGGAAAGGGTACTTTTAGAATGTTACCTTGTCCCTGCCTAAAGCCTCTGAAGGTCATTTGCATGAGCTCCAATTGTCACCTGATATTAAGCATTTTAAAACAGTGAAAATGAATGCTATAGCATGCAGAATTAACATGCAGGCCTCAGATGAAAAATTATGATTTTAAATTCGAGTAAAGGCAGTAGGCTGCCACAATTATACATATTAGGCTTTACTAACTAAAGAAGTATTTTCTGCAAATTGTGCAATTTCTGAAAAGCTGAAAATGTAAATTAAGTTAGTTTTGACCTTCACGTAGGCATACTTTTAATTGAATACAATAATGTAGTAAAAATGTTTTAGTTTAATTCTGCAAAATGTTTCTAATCATACAAAGACTTAGCATAGAAAATGAATAAGTAGCTCGTGTTTTAGTTGGATGATATAGAAGCTTCTTCACAAAACTGCAGTTTTCTTAAGGAAAGTAAATGATGAGAACCGTCGAGGATTTTGTTGACAAAAATGATTCACTTAAACATTGTTGTTTTGTGGATATTGTTTCCCCGGTGAGAAGACAACAAAATGTTCCTGTTCCCATGAAGACATTTAACACTGATTGGGTGGAGGGCCTATAACAAACATGTTGCAAAAGCTTAGATTATGTTGTTTATATTAGTGTGTGTTCCTAGAGTAGTTTACCTCATTGCCTCATTTTTTTTCCATACAGCTTTTTTGCCGGAATCTATATCACTCTGAGATTCTATTGATTTTTTTGGCTCTCTCTTTATGGGAAGCTCTGCTTTGATTGATAATTGATATTTGACTCTGAAGCTGTATACTTTAACCTCTGTATTTGGAGCTCTTTATGGAATCTGACACCTTTGTCTCATTCTCCCCAATTTATTCTTAATCCTATGATAGGGACTCTTTCCTTCATGGAATACACAATGCATTTATTCTGATATATTGATGACTTATGTTTGTTTTATAGATTAATAAATGATATTGATGACTTCATATGATAATTTCAATAAAGATGAGCTGTCAAATACATAAAGCTTTTGAACTCACACCAACTCTCATTATTGACTGAAAATAATACTTGAAATTGTGATGATTTAATTAATGCACATCTCCTGGTTAATCTTATCTTACGTTGAAGGTCTTTTGACCTGAGATGCTTGTATCTCTCCCTGATCAGTTGGTAAGCTTTATCTCGTAAACCGATATTTAACTGAGATCCCGACTCCAGCACCTGTTTGCTGCCTATGCCCCTTGAGAAGGTTTGAAAACCACTCCCAGAGCAGGTAAAATCCCTTGGGTGTGTGGAGGTGTTGATGCTCTCTTGACAGGATGGCCAGTGGGCTGTGCCGAGGAACTGGATTACCTTCAAAGAGGTCTACACTGCCAAGGTCAAATACTAGCTGACATCTGGTCAGGCCCTTCCTTTGTTTCCCCTCCCCAATCAGGCAGGCACCAATTCCAGTGGGAGAGGAAGCTGCTTCCAGAAGTGGTGTAGAGATACCACGGAGGAAGGTTTGCTCAGTTTGATGACCATGTCTCTGGGGCTGGCAACCAAGCTCTGCACAGGGGAAGAAATGTTATGTTACCTTAGTTTTAGGAAGGGAGGGGCACTGTGGGGTTGTTTGTAGCAAGGCAAACATGCAATTATGTAAAAGTAAGTAGGGTTACCTCTTGGAACTTTTCTCTCACTGGTAAGGGAGGGGCCAACAGCCTCCACTATCCAGAGGGTGGTGTCTGGCATAAATATGGCACCCAGAGTACTCACCTCAGGATAATATTGTACTTGTGGGAGATCAAAAGAGGACTGAACCTGCTGTCTAACGCCTGAGAAGAGCTTGAGGAACCGGATCTGCTCTCCCACTAGTATCCATGACAAAGAAGTTGACTACAAGGGTCATAAGGTTGACCTCCTGTTCAAGCTACTGAGACACAGCAAGCTGCAAGAGGCCTTTCCTGCAACTGCCAAGCTGACCAGTTCCAACTGCATCTGCCCTGGACCCTGCTAGTGCCTACTGCAGTGGTGAGTCTTAACCCTTAAGTGCTGTTCCTGATGTCCTGAAACCCTTGACTGTGTCAAAGTGTACTCCTCCTAACAATTCATGAAACCTGGGACTTAGAACCTTTTTGCCTCCAAAGATGTCCGAAGTACAAAGACCAACCTGCTGATCCGATCCAACTAAGATGTGTTGCTGTTGGGTGGTAGAAGATTCAGGTTGCTTCAGCTCAAAGCTTTTTCCACAGCATCAAACCTGATTCAGTGGTAAATCGTGGAGAAGGTATCTGGCCTTGAGGAGCTCTGTTCGGCTATAGCCTGCAGCCTCAACCTTCTGGAAGAATCTAGTTAAGTCTGAGCCTAGACATTTTCACTGCCTGAATGTGGCGAAAGTATTAGAATCAGAAGGCCCTTCTATGGAGTGTGAAATTCAAATGTAGTCCACTATGAGCTTCCCCCAAAAAGTCAAAAGCTTCACCAAGACATCGTTCATTGGCTATTTGATGACATGGAGTCACCCACCCCCTCTTTTTATTTCTTTTCCAGAGATAAAGTCCAAAGGTGGAACTTCCAACCAGGTCAGACTTGGTTTCTGTATCTCTTTAGTTCTCCATCACTGCCAGTCTCAAATCGTGCTTAGGTTGGTCAACTTTGATTTTGGTTGGCGATTAATGTCTTTTGGCACTATTTTGATTCTTAAGCTTTACAATTTCATATCTCCAGTTGCCCTCATTAGATTTTTGTTGTTTTGGTATCATTTTATTATTAACATTTACTGTATTTTTTAAATTGATTTTGATGTTTTTATTGTGTTGTGACTTTATTAATGTTTTGCCACTACATAAATACTTCAGATATTGCACCTACGTTATGCCTATCTGATCTGTGCCATAGCAACCAGGAATTGGGCTCATGTTCATTCCGTGCCTTTAGTAGTTCATGCTACAAAGGATTGTGGATATTGCTAGAGGTGGGTGATCTCCCACCTTAACTTGTAGCCCCAGTTTCTTACAATGCTGTATTCATTGTTCTGCACCTGTCAGCTGTAAATAGCCAGTGAACTAAGGCCCTCATTACAACCCTGGCAGTCGGTGTTAAAGCAGCAGTAATACCGCCAACAGGCCGGCGGAAAAAAAATTGAATCACGACCATGGCGTAAACTGCCAACATAGAGAGCCACTTTAACACTCCAACCGCCACGGCGGTATAAACAAACACTGCGACGGTCACCGCCAACAGACAGGCGGAAGACAAGGTTCTGCCCACTGTATTACAACACGCCTATCCGCCACCTTTTCCGAGGCGGTACCAACGCCATCAAAAGCACGGCGGAAATAGTCTTCGGAATGGAAACCACTCACCTTTCGACACTTTACGAACAACTAGGATGCCATGGAGCCCGAGTTACAGGTCCTGCCCATGCTAGTCTACCTCCTCTTGTATCAGGGGCAGCAGAGACGCCGGCGACGACCACGGTGAGTACGGCACCTAGCACACAGAGGAGGGGGGAAGGGAAATGAGAGTGACACACACACGCAACACTCAACACCCCCACCCCCACCCTCATCCACAACACCATACACACAAATACATGCAGCAACATTACATATACACCCCATCACACCCCGGAAGAACGCAAGGACCAAATGAAATGATTGTAACAAGTGTAATCATTGAAATATCAGATAGGCCAAATTCAAATATCAGTATATACAAATATGTACACCAACTACACAAGTCCGGATGTGAATGAAATCATTGTCCGTGGATCAGTGTCCCAAAATGCATGGGCGAAGCCCACACAAGATACCTGACTCGAAACGGAGAGAACACTGCAGGGGCATCAGATGGTAAATAAATGGGCACCTCAGGGGGAGGGAGAAGGGGGGCACCTCAGCTGGATGAATGGACGACGCCACTGCTCCACGAGGAGGCTCCATGCCCACTGCTTGGTCCTGGGGATTGCAAAGCCACAGTCTCTCAAGTCTCTCCAGTGGGTGGTTTGCCCACTGCTTTATCCTGGGGAGTGCAAAGGCACAGTCTCTCAAGTCTCTCCAGTGGGTGGTTTGCCCACTGCTTTATCCTGGGGAGTGCAAAGCCACAGTCTCTCAAGTGGATGTCAGTCTCCACTGGTTCTGGAGGGGGCTTTGTGCCCAGAGTGTTTCATCCTGCCAAGGACTGTGGTAGTGGATACCTTTCTCCATTGGTTCTGGAGGGGGCTTTGTGCCCAGAGTGCTTCATCCTGCCAAGGACTGGGGTAGTGGATGCCTTTCTCCACTGGTTCTGGAGGGGGCTTTGTACCCAGAGTGCTTCACATGCAGTGTGGCAGGTCCCATTCCCTCACCTTGGTGTGTGTGCCACGAGATTGTCTGGGAACAGGTAGCATGATACTCCTTGGAGGCAGAGACACACTCCACCCTGCTGCGACTTCGCCTGCCACATGCAGGTCCAAACAGTGCTGGGAGTCATGCCTCATGTACGCTGGGCAGGGTCCAGGACATCTCCTGCAGCCTCGGACGGCTGGCCACTGGGGATGATTGCCATGTCAGCTGTGGTGGCACTGTCTGAGCACGTCGTGGGGCTGGAGGCGGTGGTTGTGGCGGTGTCTGTGGCGGAGGTGCTGGCGGTGGTGCATGTGTCTGCACCTGTTGAGGGACACAGCAGGACGTTTCCTGCAGTCTCGGATGGCTGCCCACTGGGGATGATGCTGGGGACTGTTGCTGAGGCAGCAGACATGCAGGTGGCGGTGCAGGTGGGGGTGTCCACCGCCGTACAAGTTGATGTTCTGGTTGACAGAAGGGGTGACCCTGGTCCCTCAGCCGGAGCCTCCGTGCCCTGTCCTGACCTGCTCTTCGGCTTGTGTCCCTTCCCCACCTTTGATGTCGCTGCTGGTGCCTTGCCACTGTCCCCTTTTGGCTTGGAGGAGCCCTTGCTTGGTGGTAGGTGTGGTTTTTCCCTCCGGCATGTGGGCACCTTCTTCACCTTGGCAGGTGGCGGAATGGCCTGCTCCTTGGCCTCGCTAGGTGGCACACTGGCAGCCCTGATAGGTGCCGCCCGCGATGTGACCAGACTTGCTGAGACCACTGTGCTGGGTGATTTGGTGGCTGAGGTGCTGGGCTGGGACCTGGACAGCCTGGCCCTAGGGGAAGGACGGGGGGAGGTGTAAGGAAGAGGTCAAAGTTAGCGAGGAAGAGTTTTTTAGACACACTGGGACGGGAAGATGGAGGGGGTTTGGGAGTGGAGGAAGAGGTAGTGGTTGTAGGAGGTGTACGTCTGCTGAATTTGGGTGAAGGTGCATGGGCTGGAGGCTGTTGTGAAGTGGATGGATGTTGGGTGGGTGTGTGCCTGTGTTTGTGTACTTTGGGAGGAGAGCTCACAGACACACTGGGAGAGGACACAGGGGATGTGTGAATGGTAGTGGGGTGGTGATTGCACGTGAGCGGTGTGTGGTGATGGGCATGCTGGTGATGGAGGTAGTGGATGAAGATGTAGTGCATGCAGGTGTGAAGGGAGATGAGACAAGGAGGGAGGAGGGAGGAGGAGGACGTGGAGGAGGGGGACACAGTGGAGGCAGTGGATGTTGGTGTGTCTGCATGGAGATGGTGCTTGTGTGAGTGCCTGTGGGATGTGTGGTGCTTATGTTTGCCATGTCCACTCTTGTGTGTTGATGAGTGTGCATGCTGGTCTGATGGTGTGCTTGGGATAGGTTGAAGTACAGGGGATTGGGTCTGGGTAGAGGAAGCTGGAGGGGGGAGGCTGGACACAGGGACAATGGCTGCCATCAGTGCTGAAGCCAGAGCCTGAAATGCTCTCTGCTGGGCCGTCACACCAGAATGAATGCCCTCCAGGTATGCATTTGTTTGCTGCAAATGCCTCTCAACACCCTGGATGGCATTCAAAATGGTAGATTGCCCAACAGTGAGGGATCTCAGGAGGTCAATAGCCTCCTCACTGAGGGCAGCAGGGCTGACTGGGGCAGGGCCTGAGGTGCCTGGGGCGAAGGAGATGCCCTCCCTCCTGGGTGAGCGGGCACGGGAAACTCGATGAGGGGCTGCTGGGAGGGCGGTGCTGGTAGGGGGAGTGGTGGCTGTATCTGTTGATGCAGTGGGCAGAGAGGTGCCCGCCACCGCAAGGGAGCTCCCATCAGAGGAGGAGTCACTGTTGCTGGTGTCTGCTCCTGTCCCCGTCGTGGAGCTCCCCTCACCCTCCGTCCCACTGGTGCCTTCTGACTCCGTTACTTCACCCTCCAGGGCCATGTGGGATGCAGCTCCCTCCTGCTCCGGTGCCAATGCTCCTCCGCCAGATGATGCTAATGCACATAAGGACAGGGTGAGAAAACAAAAAGGGGGGGGAAGCAGAAGAGACACATGGTCAATGCCTGCAACACCACTACCGTAGGCAGACACAACACGCAGGGAGCAGCCCTATGCACTAAGCCATGCACTGACAGGGCAGGGGAAAAGCACATGCCCATAGGGGACTCTGTCGGGAACCATTTTATGCACAGCTGGAAGCCATAGGAGCCTGACTAGGTGTAGAGGGCAAATACTACCTTTGGGGTTGGACTGGGAATGAGGCTGGAAATCAATGGATCTACCTTTGTGCGCTGCCCTGGCCTAGGGGAACCCACAGCCCACCTCCCCCACCCAGACGCCTCGTCAAGCGCGCAGAGTTAGCTGAATGAGAGTGTACTCAGCCCCTTGTGGCTGCTGTGATGCCCTCAAGCGCCCATCCAACTCAGGATATGCCACTGCCTAGATCCGGTACATCAGGGGGGTCATGGTGCAACGGGCACACCTTCCGCGTTGGGATGCCATCCCCAGCTGGGCCTCTGCCTTCTTCTTGCTCCAGCGGCGCAGGTCCTCCCATCTTTTCCGGCAGTGGGTGCTCCATCTGTGGTAGACCCCCAGGGTCCGCACTTCCTTGGCGATGGCATGCTAAAACCCCTTCTTCTGGTGGGTGCTGACCTAGAGGAAAAGTGAAGTAAGAACTGATGTTACTCCCCCGTACATTTTTTATCACACATTGGCCACAAACCTCCCACCCTGGCCTAGAAATACATACACACACCATCCTCACATGCTGGCCTGTCCCCCCGTCTCTTCCATCCACGACACTCCATACAATCATGTGACATCCACCATGCACACAGTTTTCTCACCTGTTTGTCTGGAGGACCGTACGGTTGCGTGTGCTGGAGGAGGACCCCATCCACTAGTTTCTCCAACTCCTCAACAGTGAAGGCAGGTGCCTTTTCCCCAGACGCTGTAGCCATTGTCGCTTCCAGACGCAGGTCACAGCAGCACTTGCAGTGTAGGTCCTATCCTGTTGAAGATCAGGTACCAAGTGAGGGAATTGATAGAAAATGGCAGTCACGTCCGTGGCGGTGCGTACCATCACTGCCGGGGTACATCGTCATTGGCTCCTGGAACCCATAGGGCCCAATAATAAACAATGCTGAATTACGCCACGGTCTGCGACCGCCTACCGCTACGGTGTACAACGCCAGCGCAGATACCTCATTTCCCCTTGTCCCACCTTACAGCTCAAGCAGCTGCCATTTCAGGGGGCCACATGGCAGGCCAACTAGCTGCGTCACACCTATTTAGGCCAGGAATACGGACAGAGAAAGGCACATAGAGAAAATTTTATGATTGTGCTAAACAGCCTTGTGAAACCTATGTGGTGTATGACTCTCTGCTCACCGTTCTCCTCCATAGGGGGTCCGCTGGGGCAGGTGATGAGATGGCATCATCCTCCGGTGTACAGACCCCTGGTGGAACTCTTGAAAATGGAAGACAGACACATCATTATCACTTACAGACTTGATTGTGCAACAATCCAGGAACTGTGTGCCCAGCTGGAGCCAGACCTGATGTTTGCTCTCTCCCATCCCACAGGAATCCCCCCTCTAGTGCAGGTCCTGTCAGTACTCCATTTCCTGGCAAGTGGGTCCTTTCAAACAACAATGGCCATGGCATCAGGAATGTCACAGCCAATGTTCTCTAACGTGTTGTCCAGAGTGTTATCTGCCCTGCTGAAACACATGCGCAGCTACATTGTTTTCCCTCAGGTGGAGGATCTGCCCACAGTGAAAGGCGACTTTTATGCCCTGGGACATATCCCCAACATCATTGGTGCCATTGATGGTACACATGTGGCATTTGTCCCCTGCAGGAATGAACAGGTGTATAGAAACCTCAAAAACTACCATTCTATGAATGTGCAGATGGTGTGTTTGGCAGACCAGTACATCTCCCATGTGAATGCCAAGTATCCTGGCTCAGTGCATGATGCTTACATTTTGAGGAATAGCAGCATCCCTTATGTGATGGGGCAACTCCAGAGGCACCGTGTGTGGCTAATAGGTGAGCCTAAATTCCCCACACAGTTTCATTTGCTGTCTGGGTATGGGAGATTCCCTAATGTTTGGAGGATGTCTAACAGTTGTCCCTCGATATTTGCAGGTGACTCTGGTTACCCCAACCTGTCATGGCTACTGACCCCAGTGAGGAATCCCAGGACAAAGGCAGAGGAATGCTACAATGAGGTACATGGGCAAACTAGGAGGATAATAGAGCGCTCCTTCGGCCTCCTGAAGGCCAGGTTCTAGTGCCTCCATCTGACAGGTGGCTCCCTGTACTACTCACCAAAGAAGGTGTGCCAGATCATCGTGGCCTGCTGTATATTGCACAACCTGGCTTTGCGATGCCAGGTGCCTTTTCTGCAGGAGGATGGGCCTGATGCTGGTCTTGTGGCAGCTGTGGAGCCTGTGGACAGTGAAGAAGAGGAGGCAGAAGAAGAAGATGTTGACAACCGAAACAACATCATCATGCAATACTTCCAGTGAGACACAGGTAAGAGGATGGAACTGCTTCACACATCTCATACTATTGTAGGACCTAGCATAAATCTGCCTTTTAACCTCTGTGTGTGGTCCCTGACTTGTCACTTTGGCTTTCCATTTCACAGATCTGGTCCCACTTTGTGCCCTCTGCTATGTTTACTGCTGGCCATCAACTGTGTAACATTGTTATGTGAACAGGGAAATTGACATTGCTATATTTCAGAGATGTTGCAATTACACATTTGTGAAAGCACAGACTAACTCCAGATTGTTTGGTGATTCAAGGGTGTATATTTCTGTGCCAATAAGTGGAGGGGTGTGTGCAATGGGCTGGGGTGATGGTTGAGGAATGTCCATGGTAGAGTCCAGTCTCTTGATCTCACAGGTGCATTCTCCAATGGGGCATAGGAAGGGGAGCAATGGCAGTTTAAGGGGGACAGGGTGACAAAGTGGGACAGAAGGGTGACATTCTGGAGGGTCTTATTTCCTGGCGGGGGTCTTGGCAATGTTCTCTGTCTTGTTCCTGGATCTCAGGGACCACTTGCGGGCTGGTTCTCCTTCTGCAGGGGGTGGGGTGCTGGTGGCCTGTTGGTCCTGTGGCAGTGCCTCCTGTCCACTAGCGCTGGTGGAGGTGGAGGGCTGTTCATCATCCAGGTTAGTGTCAGGGACCCGTTTGTGTGACACTGTGCCCCTCATGGTGTTGACAAGGTCTGCCAGCACCCCTGCAATGGTGACCAGGGTGTTGTTGATGGACTTCAAGTCCTCCCTGATCCCAAGGTAGTGTTCCTCCTGCAGCCGCTGAGTCTCCTGAAACTTGGCCAGTATCGTGCCCATGGTCTCCTGGGAATGGTGGTATGCTCCCATGATGTTGGAGAGTGCCTCGTGGAGAGTGGGTTCCCTGGGCCTGTCCTCCCCCTGTCACATAGCAGTCCTCCCAGGTTCCCTGTTATCCTGTGCCTCTGTCCCCTGAACCGTCTGCCCACTGCCACTGACCTGATTTTCTTGGGTTGGTGGGTTTGCCTAGGTTCCCTGTAGTGGTGGACACACTGCTGATTGACGTGTCCTGGGGACAGAGGGATGTGCCCGCTGGGTGGGTGCTGTGGTGGTGTTTCCTGAGGGGGGAGGTTCTGTGGTGGCTTGTGACAGTGGCAGGGGAACCGACTGTCCAGAGGTCCCTGATGGGCCGCGCTGGTCATCTTGATCTTGATGCAGGAATGCAGAGCTGCTGTCATCACTGTGGGCCTCTTCTGTGGGGGGACTGGATATGTCTGGCATCTCCTGTCTGGTGACATTGGGTATGGGTCCTGTTGGGGTGTAAATGCATAATTTTAGTATCTGTGTGTGCCATCTTGTGCATTGGGTGAGGTACCCTCTACTCCTGTGATTGCATCATTGTGTTTGCCCTTTTGTGATAGTTGATTTGGGGTCTGTGTGGGTATCTGTACTGGACATGCTTTGGTGATGGTGGTCCATGCATAGGTGTTGCATGCAGGGCCTTGGTATTGGGATGTGTGGGTTGTGATATTGGGACATATGTGAGATGATGGAGTGATGGGAGTGAGGGTAAGGGTGGGGGTATGTGATGGCATGCAGGTGGGGTGGGGGGGATATAGTAGTAAAGATATGACTTACCACAGTCCAGTCCTCCCGCTACTCCTGCGAGGCCCTCAGGATGCAGTATTGCCAAGACTTGCTCCTCCCATGTTGTTAGTTGTGGGGGAGGAGGCAGGGGTCCCCTGCCAGTCCTCTGTACAGCAATCTGGTGTCTGGACACCACTGAACGCACCTTCCCCCGTAGGTCGTACCACCTCTTCCTGATGTCATCCCGTGTTGTTGGATGCTTTCCCACTGCATTGACCCTGTCCATGACTCTCCGCCATAGCTCCATCTTCCTAGCAATGGAGGTGTGCTGCACCTGTGATCCGAAAAGCTGTGGCTCTACCCGGATGATTTCCTCCACCAAGACCCTGAGCTCCTCCTCTGAAAAACTGTGGTGTCTTTCAGGTGCCATGATGTTGTGTGGGTGATGTGTGAGGTGCTGTTTATTGTGTGGGTGAAGTGTTGTGTTGGTGTGTGTTGTTTGAGGTGCGTGGATGTTGTATGAGTGATGGTGTTGTGTGCCTGTAGATGCTGGTGTTGTGTTTGCTATTCTCTCTCTCTCTGCTTTTTAAAAAAATGTCGTTGTAAGGGGTTGTGGGTAATGTGGGTGTGTGTTTTATAGTGCTGTGGGTGTGTGGGTGTGGTGTGTGTATGTGTATCAGGTGTGTGTATTTTAAATTGTCCAATGTGGTTGTGTTTTGTAAATGTGTGTGCATTTTTAGCGCGGTGGTGTGTACCGCCAATGGATTACCGCGGTTGTAAGACCGCCACGTTGATTTGTGGGTCGTGATAGTGTGGGCATATTCCTGTTGGTGTGACGGTGTAGGTTTTGGTATCGCCAGTTTATCACTGACATATGGTGTGGCGGACTTGTGTGGGTGTCTGTATTGTGGCGGATTCCGAAATGTGGGTCGTAATACCTGTATTGGAATTCTGCCGCTGCAACGGTATGTTGGCGGTCTTCAGCATGGCGTAAAGCAGGATTTACCGCCAGGGTTGTAATGAGGGCGTAAGTCTTTGTAAGTGTTCCTCTGACTTCACCATTGCCTTTGCCCTCTGTAGCTATTCTGGGCTGATCTGTCTCCAGATCACCTTGCTTTGATTCTACAGGGATGCTCCCTGCAGCTCACTGCTTTCAGAGGCATATTGAGTAGCAGTGCTAGGCAGTCTATGCAATGATGACGCTGGTATTGGCAGACCGGGTGTACCAGAGCCATCAGTAAGAGCAAGATAGAGCAGGGGCAATAGGAGGGTTTGCTAATACAGTTTCCAGCACCGGAAAAAGCCAGTCTGGTCAGAGGGAATGTATGGAGCACCTTACTGCTGAACTACACAGCTGCCACCTTAGATTCCCCCTAAAGCTGTGTTTGCAATGAGCAGGATCTGATTGGGTCCTTGGCAGAGAGACTGTACCTTGGTCTTCCTTAGGTACACAGTCACTAAGTTAAAGGGAGTAGCAGCCCTTGATCAGACACTCAGTTAAGGTTGCTTGCACCTGAGAACAGAAATTGTGAAGTCATTGTGTAAGTTACCTGCAATAATGTTAGACAGCATAATCATTCAAATATAAATTCAATTTGGCAGTAGAATGATTTGGCGGCAGCAACATGGGTCAGCCCATGATTATTTCATACAGGCTAAATGTTCTCATCTGGGAAGGAATCGCTCTGAAGGACCTTACTGCTAATGGCAAGGCATTGGGCCATTTTATCTGTGTTTCTGAGCATATATTTGCTATCTTGTTCTCAGAGACAATGTTACTCATTTCTGTCTTGACCACTGATTTTGGTGATATGCACAATGGAAATGCTGGTCTGTCCCCAAGGCATTTCAAACTGCCTGTATTATTGGTGACACAAAATGTGTTCCACAGTCATTTGCAATCTGGTATGGTTCTCACCATCTAGGAATAAAATCTCTATACTGTAAGGGCATCTGCAGAGGTGCAGGGGTATGCTTTCACTCATCCTGAGAACATACACACAATAATAAGATGCATGTATAATTTGCACATTTAGGCATTTGGATAAAATCCGTCTGGATAAACAAAACGGGGCTCTAAGTAAAGGGGGACGGTGATGAGAAGAGGTTGCCTTAATCCCTTTTCTGACATTGTTTAAGATGCAGATGGCACAAGACTGGCATTAACACTGGGCTATGGAAGAGACCAAGGGTGCATACCCTTTCATCATGGGCAAATATTCAAGGTTGGGGAGTAGAAATGTTGGTACAACTACACACCCAATGCTATCTCTCCACACTCCCTTGTGGTCTGTTTTGCATTTCTGCTTGATTCTGGACTGTTTTCCACTCTTGGAGGCTTACTGCTGCAATCTTTTAGCGTTGGTACATGATATAAATCAATTCTTACAACATATATAGAAACATCAGCAGTTATATATAAAGCAGCATTTTTCCGGGCTGAATCAGGTAGGGTATTAACCATTGAAATGTAATCATGGGGATGCAGGTCTGCAGTACACTTTAACATGGCCACTCTTTTAGGCACCTGTAAGGCATTCAAAAGATTTTGTATGTTTTTATTAAAAGTTCTAGACGATTTTAGGAAACTCTTTTACATCCACAAAAGCCCAACGTCATTAATTTCTCCAAATGCATACTTTGAGTCTGTATACTCAATTGCAATCTTTTCTTTGGCTAGGATGTAGGCTCAGATGAGAGCATAAATTGTGCAACGTAAGCTCATTTCACAGTTAGTAAGTGACAACTCTTCATAATTTGATTCACAGTGCACACAGCATAACTAGCAACTAGGACACCATTATTATTTCCGAGACACCATCCCTCAACAAAATATAATAGCTCACAGTCAAGAGCAGGCATACCAGCAACATCTACATGAGGTTTGGTCACATGCAGAATAAAAAGGATATAATCTTGGGGGTTCTGCTTCCTTACTGGTGGGCATTAAAAATCCAGGATTCACAGTTGGACCCCAGATCCGAATATTGTGAGAAATAAACAATAAAAATTCATATTGCAACAATTGGGTTGTATAGACCTGCTGGGTTTGTGTAGTAGTGAGGAGGAGGGCACCACATAATGGGGCATAGCAACAGTTAAGGGAGATGTCAGCCCAATATTTTCAGATGCTTCAACAAGATTAGGAGCAGCTACCACAGACCAGAAACATTATGGGACCCCAGTTGTGACTGGGTCCAGAAATGAAAAGTAATATACAAGAGGCTTTTTCTAATCCCCAGTACTCTGTACCAACATTCCATGTGCAAATCCATTACATTCACAACAATACAAAGTAAAAGGTGTGGTGCAATCAGGAAGTTCTAAAGCAGGTACAGAAACCAATGTTTATTTATTTTTCACAAATGTATTTTTGGCTTCACTGGACCAATGCAAGGGCTCAGGTGTGTCTTTTCTGAGATAATCTTGCAAAGGCTTTGCCATTTCAGCATAGCCTATGATCCAGCACCTACAACACAGAGGTACGCCTGGCAAGGTATGTGCCTGGGAGATGGTCATAGGATGGGGCAACTTACAAATGGCATCATTTCATTCAGAGAACAGGTTGTGATTGCCAGCAGAAATGTTATGACCAAGGTATCATACTTGAAGAAGACAGAACTGTAATTCCTTATTTGAAGCCTTATGCCTTTTATTGGCCAATTTAGTGAGGAGACAAAGAAACCCTCCTTGAAATGATCTAGAGTAACACATGCCAAAAGAAAGTCATCAACATATTGGACTAAAAAAGAACACCAGGGGAAAAACCAACATGCCTAAATCGTTCTTCAGGGCCTGGGAAAAGATTGAGGGTGGCTCTGCCAATCCTTGTGGTAGACAGGTCCACAAAATTGAGACTCTCAGAATGGGAACAAGAAGAGATGCTGACTCTCCTCATGTATGGAAATATATAGAAGAAACTGGAGTAAAGATGAACCTCAGTTAACCATTAGTCCTTAGTTAGATGCAAGAAAGGTTGATTGGTTGGAAACCACAGGGTCGTTTGAGATAATAACATTATTAACGACCCTAAGATGCTGTATGAACTAATACATATTTGACTTGCCAGGCTTGCATCTGAGAAGAATCAGGATATTATATCCACAAACAATAGGTTCAAAAACTCCTTCCTGCTATCACAGGGTGGATCCCCTCCCCAACTTTGGGTTTGAGACAGTACTGAGATATTCTAGTTTACTCCCTCTAAGGGTGGAGCTTCACCTTTACAGGTTCCATCGAAGAGATGAACCACACATTGTTGGCCCCTTTGGACTAAAGGTGGGTGGGGTGCGCAGAGTGGAGGTACGCGGAACTCTGCGAAGTTGCCAAAATATTCCGCTGAGCTACGCGAAGTTCCCTGAGCGGACGAAGTTCTCTGTTGCACCCGTTCGAATTGCGTTTGATGTCAAACGCAATGTGACGCATGTAATCACATTGAAAATCATGTGTGAACGGCACCACGTGGTTTGCGAGAGCGCGGCCATCTTGTTTTTCACTCCGATATGGTGCTGGGACTGTTTTTCCCAGCCCTTTTATGTCCTTGTAATTCTCCACCCTCCTAATTAATCTATCCCTCATTTGTATGTATTTTATTAGCCTCTGTTATACCAAATCTATATTTTTACATTTTTTTTTTAAATCTTGTTTTTTGTGACTTTTTTGTATTGTTGTTTATTTTTTATTTTTCCCCCTTCCTTCATTCTCTTTTTCTTCTCTTCTTCACCCCACCCTACACAGCACCATGGAAGATCAAGGTTGCAGCAGCCATCTACCTTGTGGGTGGCAGCACCGCCAAGGGGTGCAGCCTCTCCCCATTTTCAGCTAGGAGGAGGTGGCAACACTAGTTTTGTTTGTTCAGCGCCACCTCCCCTTCATGCTGACAGCAGGTGGCAGGCCTAGTTCTGCTTACATAGCATCAACTGCTGTGGGGGAATGAGCGCTGGCTGGTTTGTCAGCACACTTGGAGCCAGCGCACCCAGCAGCAGTTGATGAACCGTTGGGCGGACATCATTGACCGGGAACAGGACCTGCTCAGCCTGCTGGGCATCGAGGTTTCAGGGCTTGGTGAGTAATAGTTATTTATTTATTTATTGTTGTGTGTGTGTGTTGTTGGTCCACAACGCAAGTCGCTGCCTTGATTCATCCTGTGACAGGGTGCATGCCATGGGTGTTACAGTTGAAAACTCCTCTTGCAATTGTTTCTTTGTAGGAATGTGTCCCTTGCTGTATAAAAACAATCATCCTCTCTACACAGGCACCCTTACAGCATTGTGTGGGGTGCCTGCATTCGCTCATGGCAGAACATTGTGCGCCAAAGCAGGGGAAAAGGTGGACAGGAATGCGCCATATCTATTGTAGATACAGCACATTCCTGCCCCCTCCTCTTGATGCAGGGAAGGTCTGCAGGAAGGCTTGTTGCACTGCCCTGAGTCAAAAGTTTGTAAATAATATGGCATGTAGTTTAGGAAATTTGGAATAGAGCTTAGGTGTAGGAATTAGGAAAGTAAAAGTAATAGGTCAACTCGAACTGAGTCCATCATGCTAGGCAATCTAATATAGTGAAGTACAATGCTACTGTATTTGCCTCTGCTTGTCAAAAAATATTTTTGGGGAGATTAAATGTACCACTAATCTTTCATTTTTATCTTCTTCATTTCTTACCTCAGCAACCAAGGGGAAGAAGAGGGCAACAGCATTGGTGGGTCAGGGAGGAGAGGGTGCCAATACTTCTAGTGCCACCATCAGTACGGATCCTGGGGTATCTTCTGGCTCCAGTAAGTCTTTCTGTTATATTCTTTTTATTTCCCTACTTTTATTTTTAGTTTTCACCTCTCCTCCTTTCAAATAATCTTTCTTTTAGTTTTACTGTGCCTGTCTTCTTTTTTTGTACTTTGTTCTATGTAAGCTTTGTTCAATTCTTGCTATTCCTGCATTTATCCATTTATTTACATTTTCTTCTGTACCTGACTTCCTCTTGTCTGCAGTCTGTATTAGCTTTCCTCTGTTTTGTTACTATATACTAATCTTAGGCTTTCCTTCTCCCCTTATATATCTTGTGGACTGGTACTTAATACTAAGAGGACAGATTTTTAGGACAGGTACCTTTCTGACAAGATTGCATGACCAATTCAGCTTTTCTATACATGTTTGTAAAGGTTTTCTTTGCCTTGATCATGCCCATTGCATTTGCCAGGCAAGACCTCATAATAGGTTCTCCTGGATTGACCAAAGTATTCCACCCCTTTATTGTGCTTCAGTGACTTAGTTGAGCTCTGCCCCTCCATTACGAAACATTTGTGGTTGATTTGACTACTTTGTTTTTCTAACAACCCAAAAAATTCCTATAGTAAATGATAGAAGAAGATAGAACTGTAATGATCTATTGTGGTTGTATTTATTTTGTTGGAACAAAACTATGTAATGTTTTTTTCAGCCGCACTGACCACCATTGCCGGAGCCAGCGGCAACACCAGTGCACCAGATGCAGCAGTGGTCAGAGGGGGAGAACCGGTGGCAGCAGGAACGGGCACTGGTAAGTTATATTGCTCTTGCTCATTGACAATTACTAATATAGTCACTGCAAGGGCGTTGCTTGTGAAGCATCTGGTTGAACAGCTGCAGTGAGGATTGAGTTCTTAATCTTAATGGCCTCTTCTTTCTCCAAATCAGCAGACAAATGCTCATCATAATTCAATGCAGGCTAAAAAGTATGGCTTGATGGACAAGCAAAGGATGGACAGCTAAAAAAAGAATGGGTGAAAGGGTATATGAGTGGAAGGATGTGTGGGTGCAAGGAAATGAAAAATGAGTAGGTGAATGATAGGAGATGCATTAGTGGGCAAAGATATATAAAAGGAGTGAAAGGATGCTTCAGTGGGTAAAGGAAGGGTGAATGAGTATGCTCGGGTGAGGAATGGGTGGATGGTAATGAACGATACATGGGTAAATGCTGGACAGATAGGTGAAAGCAGGGTGTTCGGAAGGGTGGATACTGGATAGATGAGTCTATGGATGGATGGGTGGATAAATATAGATGGCTAGATTAGAATAGTGAAAGACTAGATGAGAGAGTGTCAGCCTAAAATGGTGGATATCAAATAGTGAATAGAATAGATGAATGAAAAGATGAGTGCATAATTGCTTGGATCAAGAAGAAATAAGGGAGCTGTAGTGGAGAGGGACGTGTTTGCTGTTCACCTAATTCGCTTGGTTGGTTTGCATGGATATCAAAGCGTTGGTTTAAAGTGGGGATATTTTAATTTTCTGCCTTTTCTCTTAACACCCTGTAGTTGAAACAAGGCAGATATGTATCCTCGCACCCATCATGGTCATACCTCCTTTCCCATTGTCACCAATGCTACTATGACGTAACTTTAGTGTGGCACTGTACAATAGTGTTTTCTGTGCAATGTGTACATCTGCTTCAGTTAATGCAGCATTTACAAAGTTGTCAATGTAGTCAAACTTAAAAAGGTGTTTCCTTCCCACCCCAGTGCTCACTCTGTCATCTCCTATACTTCAATACTTTGGGGTTATTACAACTTTGGAGGAGGTGTTAATCCGTCCCAAAAGTGACGGTAAAGTGACGGATATACCACCAGCCGTATTACGAGTCCATTATATCCTATGGAACTCGTAATACGGCTGGTG
The DNA here is from genome assembly GCF_031143425.1 of Pleurodeles waltl. Lineage (NCBI taxonomy): Eukaryota > Metazoa > Chordata > Amphibia > Caudata > Salamandridae > Pleurodeles > Pleurodeles waltl. Next base: position 765,858,827 of record NC_090440.1, read on the forward strand.
GTATATCCGTCACAAAGTTGTAATAACCCCCTTTATTTTTACCAACGTTCTGTCCCAGCCACCCAAAGAAAATTTAAAATCCCTTTTGACATGCACCACATTTATGTATAAGTTAATATTTCATGGCTTCCATAATTAAGTCATGCCACTTCAAACGTTACCCTTTTGACATTCGGACATCAGCTCAACTACAGTGGGGCAGTGTGGGTAAAAAATGGCCCTGTGACTCATCATAAATAATCAGCCACACCAAATTCCAATGGCCATAAGGGACCAGCAATGTACTGCTACTGTGCCTCTGTACTTTAAAAAAAAATGTTTGAACAGAGCATGGTTTATAATTTGTCATTTTCCTTTGTCTTTCCTGCTATCACTATTCCTGTTGGACATCATCCAACTTGCCAGGAGATAGCAGCCCAGCTTCGGCAGCAGAGGCTGTAGGGCATCTGAAATGAATAGTGGCAGCTGGTAGCCTTCCAAATGGAGGAGGAGGAGGCTGAGGCAGCACTCATGGCCGCCGGCCCTAGGTCCTCCAACCAGCAGCCAGTGCATCCAGCCTGCTAGCGGCACCTGCAACACCATTGCAGCTGGTAGCCATCAATCCACCCCAGTTCCACCACTGCTGCCCCACTTCCTCACGCCAGGCCCAGGACTGCATATTTCAACACCGCGTCCTGCAACACCTTGTGCGACTGGACCGCAAGGTAGCACGCATTGAAACGGCTCTCAATTATATCTGTACCCTATTCTGAGCTTGGACGCGCCCACTTTTGACCCTTTTTAAAAAAAATTGTTTTGGTGGGAGGGACACTTACTGTGGGTGGAGAGGGTGAAGAGGAAGTTGGGATAAGGTTTGATTTGCTTTGTGTTTGAGGAGAAGGGTGGGCCTGTTGTGGGTGGAAAGGGTGGGTGTTGTATTTTGTTGAATAATAAAGGGGATTATTTATTTTACTTTATTCCTCAGTCAAATGTTAGTTTTTGTGTTTTAGTTTGCACTGCTCTCTTTTAGTGTAGCCTGTTTTTAAATCTGCTAAAAAAGTGCACATCATTTACTTACCCTTGCTCTAATGCTCTCTGCAACTGAACTATATTGATCACTAGTGGATTATTTTCATTGCCTACTTTGCCTAAAAAACCTAGATACACTTAGACAAGTAAGACTGCATCTTCCTTATTAGGAGTTATAGTTATTAACTAAACAAGATAACTACTTCCATCCATAGTTATTTTCTTATGTGAATAGATGAAGCCAAGGAGTCGTCTTCTTCCTACTGCAGGGTTTTCACCATATGGCATTGTAACTTTTAAGGGAGTGATAGGTGGTAGCAGTAGCAGGCTAGTGTGCTAACAGGGAAGGCAGAACTTCACAAAAGGTGCCACTCCAGCTACAGGATTAATCAAAGTGTTATGCATCACTGTCAACTAGATTGAAAGAAAAGTAAAACAGAGAGTTAGTGGGTCATCATATCAGACTGAGACCAGACTACCACAATGACAGTATTTGACACACAGCAAAGAAGACCTGATTTGATAATAAAATCTAGCAAAATCAATTTCTTTGGAGCAATGGCCGGGAGCTATAAAAACGAAATGTAGGAAATTAAATCATGGAGTCAGGAGAAGTGGGCTCAGACCCAAAAGGTTGGACTTGGTTAAGTGTTTACGGAACACCCACATAGCATGAATGATGATTTATTTGATTTGGCCAGTGTGGAATATTGCTGAGGTAGAAAAAGACAGAAAGTCGTGCAGTGAGTTGGTGTTGCTTTCACATCTGCTCCAGCAAGTGTGTCATTAATTTATGGTGTAAAATTAAGTCACACCTCAATAAATCACACAGCCTGGGGGAAGAGGGTTAGGTGATTGATGAATGGATGGGAAAGGGGATTTGGGGAAAGGTGTGACAAAGACAAAAGCTACATAAGAGAAACCACAGCAATATTCATTAGGGTGCTCAGTAGCACAGTATCATCAATCTTTTGTGGAAGGAATGTGGAAACAAAGTAATAAGTATGACACAGTTCAGTTAAATGCATGCAAACAGCCCTTCTGCCCTAGAGAGGCCCCAGATGGTATATCCTAAATGTTATGTTTTCTATTTTTGAAAATTAGAAATTGTGGAAGATTGAAGATAACCCACACAGTTTTAAAAAAGTATGATTGTTAAAAGTAAAACATTACTGTATTGCCAATTGGGTGATACATCTTTCCATTCTTCCTGGAATGTTGGTCACTCTTGGGTGCCTGTCTGAAGTCTGAACCTGTCTGTATATCAGCTTGAGTCTTGAGCTTTCTCCAAGTTTTGTTCATGCAGGAGAGGACTAGGAGAAGACCTGCATATTGAGAAAAAACAAGGTAAGCTTCATGAGGAGTCAGGAGTGTACCAAGAAGACTTAGAGGCAGAGCGAGAACATAAGAGGTTTCACATTTGAGCCAGCAGTACAGCAAACACAGACTCAGCAGCATTTCCAAATCAACACACCTCTCTCCAGTTCACAGAGCTTTCATCATCATCATGGTTTCTCTTTGAAGTCCAAAACTTTCTCTTTCTAGCTGTTGAGGTAGTCCTGCCCTCAGTCCTTCCATCCTCCTCTTCCAGATTTCGATTAACTCTGTCCCAGTCCCAAACCGAGCAAGGTAAACCTTTGAAGCGCACTACAGTTGAAATGAAGATTAGAACACATAGAGAAACCGAACTATGGTATTTTGTGTAGATTTGTGTTTGGTAACTAAAAGGAGTGGACACTGCAGGTAAATTTCACTACGTTTAAAGGGCCAATCACTTTCAGGAAAAAATGATCATCTATCAGCCCCCAAACATTGCAAATCCTCGGAAACAAGTTTACAAATTTACTGAACTCCCTCCTTCACTGTCAGTCACTGACAAACGGGGGTCTTTTCTACCTCAGAAGCAGGAACTATATCGTAAGGGAAACGCTCTACTGGTTGCTTTTTGCACCTTGAAGAAGCAGCTCAATGACCCTTGCTATCGTCCCTTGCTGCAAGTTATTGCAGCCAAACTAAATTCGACTTTAGGATACGGTAGTGAAGCACTGTGCGGACAAGATGCAACCATCGTCATCGGAATCCCTGGGAAAATACTTAGGGGGTCATTACAACTCTGGCGGCCGGCGGTAAGTTGTCGGTAACACCGCCAACAGGCTGGCGGTGTTCCGCCAGCAATTATGACCGTGGCGGAAAAGCCACGGCCATACCGCCGGCCCCTCCACTTTCCCGACAGGTTTCCGCCTGGCGGTCATAATCCCCAGGGCAGCGGTGCGAGCACCGCTGCCCTGGGGATTATGAGTCCCCGACCGCCAGCCTGTCCGTGGCGGTAAACACTGCCATTGAAAGGCTGGCGGTAAGGGGACTTGGGGTGCCCCTGGGGGCCCCTGCACTGCCCATGCACTTGGCATGGGCAGTGCAGGGGCCCCCAGGCATAGCCCCGTCGCGCATTATTCGGGCAGTGAAATGCGCGACAGGTGCTACTGCACCCGCTGCACATCAGCATTGCCGCTGATTTACGAGCCAGCTGCAATGTTGATGTGACATTTCCACTGGGCCAGTGGACGGTAACACTGTTACTGTCCGCTGGCCCAGCGGAAATGTCATAATAGTGAGACAGGAATACCACCGGCAATGGCGGTATTCTGTCTCCCGCGGCCTCGGAGGGTCATAATGACCCCCATAGGTCTCTATTCAAGTTACCAGGGTATACCTCCCAAGCACAGTTTGGTCATTTAAACCAGTGCCTAGCTAGGCAATCCAGTTATATCAAAATCTGGAAAAACTTAGAGCTAAGTAAAGAAAATCAGCTTTGCCAAGCACTTTGGAAGGAGATTAGTTCCAATCCTAAAGCCACGCAAAGACGTTATTTTGATCAGGCATTAGAAGGCCTGAAAGTATGGGATCTATGGGACTCAAATCTCTCCTATAACACGTTCAAAAAAATCTTAAACCGAACAGTGAGGAAAAGATCGGTAATTGTGGATAAGAGCCTATTAGCTACCAGATCACACTCTGGGATGATAATAAACAAATATAAACTTCTGAAATATCAGCCTTGCTTGGAGGCTGGATGGTCAAAAGCTGACAAGGATCTTTTCATCAGACATCGATTTGGCATTATTCCTGGTGATGCCCATCGACCCCCATGGGAGCGCACCGAGACAATTCCTCAGTGTAGGATGTGCGGATGCGGACTGGAAGACATAACCTACCTGATCTGCATTCGTAACAGCTTAATAAATGAACGAAAACTCCTATTAAAGGCAGCATTTAACCAAAGGGGAATACGATCCAGTAGACAAGCAGTGATTGCTTGCTTTAATCCTTCAGATTTTGTGTTGAAAGCAAAATTTACAAAGTTTTTCTGCTTGATATCTAAAAAACTACAACGAGTTTTAAACTAGTATAAATGTAACATATGTACCTACAGACAAAGGGGGTCATTCCAACATTGGCGGTAAAAGGTGCATACCGCTGTCAGAAGACCGCCAACATACCGCCGCGGCCGCGGTAAACCGCCACGGTCATTCTGACCCACAACACGCAACCTGCCAAAATACAGACACCCACAAAAGTCCGCCACACCAAAGGACAGCGAGAAACTGGCGATAACCAAACCGACACCGTCACGCCAACAGAAATACGCCCACACTATCACGACACACGAATCTACGCGGCGGTCTTTCAAACGCGGTATTCCATTGGCGGTACACACCGCCGCGCTCAAAATACACACACACTTACAAAACTCAGCCACATTGGACAATTCCAAATACACACACCTGATACACATACGCACACCACTCCCACACACCCAATTAAATATAAAACACACACCCACATCACCCACAAACCCCCACTCCTAAAAAATCGGGACCACGCACAGAGAAATGGAGAACCGAGCACCCAGACGCGCATATTACCATCACCCAGCAATATTACCACGCACTTCACACAACACACCAATACACATCACCACACTTAGCACCACACAATCCACCCCACACATCACCTACACCACCCCATGGCACCGCAAAGACACCCCAGGTTTTCTGAGGATGAACTCAGGGTCATGGTGGAGGAAATCGTACGGGTAGAGCCACAGCTATTCGGAACACAGGTGCAGCAGATGTCCATTGCCAGGAAGATGGAGCTATGGAGTAGAATAGTCGACAGGGTCAACGCTGTGGGACAGCACCCAAGAAATAGGGATGAGATCAGGAAGCGGTGGAACGACCTACGGGGGAAGGTGCGTTTCGTGGTATCCAGACACCGCCTTGCAGTGCAGAGGACTGGCGGCGGACCCCACTTCCTCCCCCAGAATTTACAACATGGGAGGAGCAGGTCTTGGAGATCCTGCATCCTGAGGGCCTCGGCGGAGTATCTGGAGGGATGGACTGTGGTAAGTCTCATCTTCACTACTTCATCCCTCCCACCCCACCAGCATGCCAACTCATACCCCCACCCTCACCCTCACCCCCATCACTCCTACACCTTGCAAATGTCTCACCATCACAACCCACCCATCCCAACACCAAGCCCTGCATGCGACCACAAAGCATGGACACCCATCACCAAAGCATGCCCACTGCACATATCCATCCCCCCCCAAACCACCGTCACAAAAGCCCCCACACAAGAATGCAAGCACTGGGGTACACGGGCACCCACCCATTGCACACCATGGCACACACAGATGCAATAATCATGGTTTTATACACCTGCAGGACCCGAACGCCACGTCACCGCGCAGGAGGGTCCACAAATGTCCACTCCACCCCCAGAAGAGGCCCACAGTGATGACAGCAGCTCTGTCGACCTGGATCTAGATGACCAGCCCGGCCCATCGGGGACCTCGGGACAGTCGGTTCCCCTCAGACAGCCACAGGCCACAGCAGACCTTCCCCCCCTCTGGGAACACCAGCACAGCACCCACCCAGCGGGCCCATACCTCTGTCCCCAGGACACTTCAATCAGCGGTGTGTCCTCCACTACAGGGCACCCAGGTTAACCCACCACCCCAACAACAACAGGGACCTGGGGGTAGTGGCAGTGGGCACACGGTCCAGGGGACAGAGGCCCAGGGAAACAGGGGAACTGGGAGGGCTGCTGTGCGACAGGGGGGGGGACAGGCCCAGGGAACCCACTCTCCATGAGGCCCTCTCCTCCATCATTGGAGCGTACCATCATTCCCAGGAGACGATGGCGACGGTACTGGCCAGGTTTCAGGAGACCCAGCTCCTGCAGGAGTACCAGTATTTGGGGTTCAGGGAGGAACTACGAACCATCAGTTCCGCCCTGGGCACCATCGTAGGGCTTCTGAATCTGGTAGTCACCACATTGCGGGACACTGTGGCACCACAAAGGGCCCCTGACACTAGCATGGACCAAGAACTGCCTACCACCTCTGCCGGCGCTAGTGGACAGGAGGCTCCGCCACAGGACCAACAGGCCACCAGCACCCCACCCCCTGCAGAAGGAGAACCACCCCGCAAGCGGTCCCTGAGATCCAGGAACAAGACAGAGTAAGATGCCAAGACCCCCGCCAGGAAAGGATACCTCCCTGATTGTCATCCCACTGTCCCACATTGTCACCCTGTCCATCCTTAAACTGCCCCAGCTCCACTTTCCACAGGCATTTGGACAATGCACCTGTGATACTAATAGTCTGGACTCTGCCATGGACATTCCTCCACCATCACCCCTCACCAATTTGCAACCACCCACCAATATAGAGTACTGTAATAAACACAGTTATTGCACAAAACAATCAGGAGTCTGGCTGTGATTTTGAACAAATGTATTAGACATTACCGTGCCAAAATGCTTATTTACATTGTGATACCAACATACCAATGTCACACAGCTGTAGTCCATGGGGAAACAAAGCAGATGTCACACAGTGGGGCCCACATCTCTGAAATCGGAAGGGAAAGTCACAACTCAGTTACCATACACTGGGTGAAAAGGACAGACAGTAGAGAGGTAGTAGTGTTTAAGTACATGTAGTATGCCGGTGTGTATTCTTACCTGTGTGTCATTGGAAATATTGCTGTATTACTGTGTTCCTGTTGTCTATGTCGTCTTCTTCGGCTTCCTCATCTTCACTCTCCACAGGCTCCACAGCTGCTACAACACCACCATCTGGACCATCCTCCTGCAGAAAAGGCACCTGTCGTCGCAAAGCCAGGTTGTGAAGCATACAGCAGGCCACGATGATCTGGCACACCTTCTTTGGTGAGTAGAATAGGGATCCACCTGTCATATGGAGGCAGTGGAACCTGTCCGCTCGATCACCCTCCTAGTTCGCCCATGGGCCTCATTGTAGCGTTCCTCTGCCCTTGTCCTGGGATTCCTCACTGGGGTCAGTAGCCATGACAGGTTGGGGTAACCAGAGTCACCAATTAGCCACACACGGTGCCTCTGGAGTTGCCCCATCACGTAAGGGATGCTGCTATTCCGCATGATGTACGCCTCATGCACTGAGCCAGGGAACTTGGCATTAACATGGGAGATGTACTGGTCTGCCAAACATACCATCTGGACATTCATGGAATGATAACTCTTCCTGTTTCTGTACACATGTTCACTCCTGTGGGGGGGGACCAAAGCCACATGTGTCCCATCAATGGCACCTATGATGTTGGGGATATGTCCAAGGGCATAGAAATCACCCTTCACTGTAGGCAAATCCCCCACCTCAGGGAAAACGATGTAGCTCCACATGTGTTTCAGCAGGGCAGACAACACTCTGGACAACACCTTGGAAAACATAGGCTGGGACATCCCTGATGATATGGCCACTGTTGTTTGAAATGACCCACTTGCTAGGAAATGGAGCACTGACAGCACCTGCACTTGAGGGGGGATTCCTGAGGGTTGGCGGATAGCTGACATCAGGTCTGGCTCCAGCTGGGCACACAGTTCCTGAATAGTGGCACGGTCAAGCCTGTATGTCAGTATGACATGTCTCTCCTCCATTGTCGACAGGTCCACCAGCGGTCTGTACACCGGAGGATGCCTCCATCTCCTCGCATGTCCCAGCGGACGGTGCCTATGAAGGACAACAGCGAGCACAGAGTCAATCAACCCACAGGTACGTAACCACAGCTTGCACAGAACACGATTCTTAATCCATAGAATGCTTGTATGAGTGTTGATGCAAGGCCTAGGTATGTGTGACGCAGTAAAAAGTAAGCCATGTGGGCCCCTGAAATGGCGGCTGCCTGACCTGTAAAGTGCGACAATGGGATGTGAGGTAACTGCGCTGGCGTTGCACACCGTGGCGCTAGGCGGTCGAAGACCGCGGCGCAATGCAGCATTGGTTAACATTGAACCCTATGGGTCTCAGGAGCCAATGACGATGTGTGCCGGCGGTCGCGGTACGCACCGCCGCGGCCGTGACTGCCCTTTTCTATCTGCTTAATCACTCGATACCTGATCTTCGACAGGAGAGGACCTACACTGCAAGTGCTGCTGTGACCTCGGTCTGGAAGAGACAATGGCTCATGTGATTGGGGAAAGGGCCCCTGCCTTCACTGCGGAGGAGTTGGATAAACTTGTGGATGGGGTCCTCCCCCAGTACGCGCTACTCTACGGTCCTCCAGACAAACAGGTAAATACACTGGGAGCATGCTTTATGGGCTATGCCTGTGTTGAGTGGGGTGGATGAAAGATGGGGGGAGGGGAGCGATTGAGGCATGCATCAAACGACGGTGAGAGCATGTACCACATGGCAAGGGTAGGGATGGGGGACCACTCACATTGAGGGTGCAGAAGGTAATGACTATTCTTCTCCCCCTGTACATTTCATATAGGTCAGCGCCCACCAGAAGATAGATATTTGGCGTGCCATCGCCAAGGACGTCCGGACCCTGGGGGTCCACCACAGACGGGGCACCCACTGCCGGAAGAGATGGGAGGACATCCGCCGCTGGAGCAGGAAGACGGCGGAGGCTCAGCTGGGGATGGCCTCCCAACGTGGGAGGGGTGCCAGTCGGACTTTGACCCCCCTGATGTCCCGGATCCTGGCGGTGGCCTACCCCGATTTGAATGGGCGCGTGAGGGCATCACAGCAGACACAAGAGGGTGAGTACACTCTCATTCTGTTGACTTTGCGCGCAGTGGAGGTGTCTGGGTGGGGGAGGAGGGCTGTGGGTATCCCTAGGCCAGGGCGATTTCTGTAGGCTAGGCCCCTCCGTAAGGCATGGCCCTGTGCCCCCGCCCCCCACCTCTGTAGGGTGCCAAGTACAGCTATTCATGGCACTGTGTCATCTATGTGTGCAGATGTCGTCCATAGGTTTGTAGGCCATGTCCCAGGGATTGAGTAGTCGACCCCAAGTGCGTGGCGTAGTGCAGGGGGCTTCTGTGTCTGTCCTGTTCGCCAACGGTGTCGCCAATGCATGCACTCAACATGTCTATATTCTGTCCCCCCCCCCTTTTTTGTGGTCTTCCTGTTCATGTGTGCATTAGCATCATCAGGCGGAGGAGAAGTGGCATCGGAGCCACAGGGAGCTGCATCCCACATGGCCATGGAGGGCCACGCAACGGACTCCGAATTCACCAGTGGGACGGAGGGCGAGGGGAGCTCCACAGCGGGGACTCGGGCAGACATCAGTGACACCGACTCGTCCTCTGAAGGGAGCTCCCTTGTGGTGGCGGCAACATCTGTGCCCCCCGCAACAACAGGTACAGCCGCCACCCACCGCACCAGCACCGCCCTCACAGCAGCCCCTCAGCGTTTGGCCCGTGCCCGCTCACCCAGGAAGGTGTGCATCTCCTTCGCCCAAGGCACCTCAGACCCTGCCCCAGTCACCCCTGCTGCCCAAAGTGAGGAGGACATTGGCCTCCTGAGGACGCTCACTGTTGGGCAGTCTACCATTTTGAATGCCATCCAGGGTGTAGAAAGGGAGGTGCACCAGAGTAATGCATACCTGGAGGGCATTCATTCTGGTCAGGCGGCCCTTCAGCGATCATTCCAAACTCTGGCCTCGGCACTGATGGCAGCCATTGTCCCTGTCTCTAGCCTCCCCCCTCCAACTTCCTCCACCCATACCTTATCACCTGTACCTCTGCCTATCCCAGACACACCATCAGACCAGCCTGCACACACCTCAACACCCAAGGGAAGCTCAGCCAGACATAAGCACCACACATCCCACAGGCAGTCACACAAGCAACATCCACATACAGACATACCAACACCCACTGCCTCCACTGTGTCCCCCTCCTCCACGTCTCCCTCCTCCCTCCCTGTCACCTCTCCCTTCACACCTGCATGCACAACATCTTCAGCCACTACGTCCCTCAGCAGCACGCACACCAGAACCCCCCGCACACGTGCAGTCACCACCCCCACTGCCATTTACACGTCCCCTGTGTCCTCTCCCAGTGTGTCTGTGACCCCCTCTTCCAAGATACACAAATGCAGGCAGCCACCCACCCAACAGCCATCCACCTCACGACAGCCTCCAGCCCAAGCACCTGCACCCAAAGCCAACTCCTACAACCACAACCTCTTCCTCCACTCCCATACCCACTACACCTACCCGTCCCACTGCTCCAAAAAAGATTTTCCTGTCTAAACTCAACCTCTTTCCACCAACTCCTCCACCCCGTCCATGTAATAGGACTACAGTCAGCACCTCAGCTACGACAAAACCGGCCCCTGTCATCACAGTCTGCCATGGACAGTGGAGTGCCCCACCCACCAGGGCAGCCAGTTTGGTGCGAAGCCAAGGCACGGGCAGCCCACCCCCAGAGAAACATCCCAAGATAGGCAGTGGCCGGCGGGAGAGGGTGAAAACAGCAGGGACTAAAACCCCTACCAGGGCTCCGGCAGGGAGTGTGGAGACAGCTGGCACACCGCCCAAGGTGGGGAAGGGCCACAGGCGATCAGGGAAGGCTGGGAAGGGCAGCACGCCCGACAACACCGCCATCAGCCCAGCTGGCCAGGAGGGCCCGCCAGCCCCATCCCAGGTGGGCAGGAGGCCACCAACAGCCCCGGCACAGCTGCCCAGGAGGGCCCCGCCAGCCACAGGACAGATGGGCAGGAGGGCCCCGCCAGCCACAGGACAGGTGGCAAATGACCTCCCCGCCATGGCCGGAACCGCTGAACTGGGCACCGCCGTCTCAAGCACCGCTGAACTGGGCACCGCCGTCTCAAGCACCGCTGAACTGGGCCCTTCATCTCAAGCACCGCTGCACTGGGCACCGCCGTCTCAAGCACCGCTGCACTGGGCACCGCCGTCTCAAGCACCGCTGAACTGGGCCCTTCATCTCAAGCACCGCTGCACTGGGCACCGCCGTCTCAAGCACTGCTGCACTGGGCACCGCCGTCTCAAGCACCGCTGAACTGGGCCCTTCATCTCAAGCACCGCTGCACTGGGCACCGCCGTCTCAAGCACCGCTGCACTGGGCCCTTCACCTCAAGCACCGCTACACTGGGCATCGCCGTCTCAAGCACCGCTGAACTGGGCCCTTCATCTCAAGCACCGCTGAACTGGGCCCTTCATCTCAAGCACCGCTGCACTGGGCACCGCCGTCTCAAGCACCGCTTAACTGGGCCCTTCATCTCAAGCACCGCTGCACTGGGCACCGCCGTCACAAGCACCGCTGAACTGGGCACCGCCGTCTCAAGCACCGCTGAACTGGGCCCTTCATCTCAAGCACCGCTGAACTGGGCCCTTCATCTCAAGCACCCCTGCACTGGGCACCGCCGTCTCAAGCACCGCTGAACTGGGCCCTTCATCTCAAGCACCGCTGAACTGGGCCCTTCATCTCAAGCACCGCTACACTGGGCACCGCCGTCTCAAGCACCGCTGAAAAGGGCACCGCCGTCTCAAGCACCGCTGCACTGGCCACGCCATCGCAGGCACCGCTGGCCCATGAGCGGCAGGGGCTGGGACGCATCTGTGTTGGGCAGGGCTGCACGAGGCACTCTGGGCACCAGGCCCCCTCCAGAACCAGTGGAGACTGTTATCCACTTGTGAGACTGTGGCTTTGCACTCCACAGGATTGAGCAGTGGGCAGCCCACCCACTGTATAGACTTGTGAGACTGTGGCTTTGCACTCCCCATGATTGAGCAGTGGGCAGCCCACCCACTGTATAGACTTGTGAAACTGTGGCTTTGCACTCCCCAGGATTGAACAGTGGGCATGGAGGCCCCTCGTGGATCTGGCGTTGTGCACTCATCTGGCTGAGGTGCCCCCCCTTCCCTTCCCCCTGAGGTGCCTGTAGTTTTGCTATCTGATGCCCCTGCAGTGTTCTCTCCGTTAGAGTCAGGTATCCTGTGTGGGCTTTGCCCATGTGATTTGGGCCCAGTGGTCCACGGACAATGCCTGCTACAATGCTCGGACTTGTACATTTCTGTATATAAGAGTTTTTGATGTGTATATATATTTTTTGGGCAGTATTGCAATATATTTCAATGTTTAGAATCATTTCCTTTTGTCTTTGCATTCTTCCGGGGGGCTTGGGGGGTGTAACTGTGATGTATTGCTATGCATTGATGTGTGTGTTGTAGTGGGTGAGGGTGGGGGTGGGTGTGTCGGGTATGTGTGTCCCCATAATTTTTTCCCTCCCCCCTCCCCTGTGTCGTGGGTGCAGTACTCACCGTTGTCTTCTGCGCCGGCGTTCGTGCTCCTGGTAGAGGAGCAGGAAGACTATCGCTGGGAGTATGTGGAGTTCGGGTTCCATGCTGTCCTGATTCCTCGTGGGGTGTATGGAGGTGAGCGTTTTCTCTTCGAAATGGCTGGTTCCGCTGTGTTTTTATCAGCGGGGCTACCGCCCCGGAAAAGGTGGCGGATTGGTAGGTTGTGACACTGTGGGCGGTACATTGACTCCCGCCTGTCTGTTGGCGGGGACCGCCGCGCTGTTTGTTTGTACCGCCATGGCGGGCGGTGTGTTAATGTGGCGGTCTCTGTTGGCGGTTACCGCATCGGTCGGAATTCAATTTTTTTTACCGCCAGCCTGTTGGCGGTTTTACCGCCGCTTTAACACCGACCGCCAGGGTTGGAATGAAACATTTTTTTGCTCCTCACTTCAGATAGAATTCATCGGACCTAAAATATACCTTTATAGTCTTTATGATCTTTTGTGTAAAGATGTGGACACACGGAAAAAGATGTATTATACAACTAACACAATATGGAAATAAATATACCTATAGAAATAGGGGGTTACTGTTAGTAATAACATTAAAAAAATTTACTCTTCCATGGAATATACACTAAGAAAGTCGCGGTTAGGCATGCAGGACTGCACATATACACCTGGAAAGTTTCTTAGATTAAAAAATGGAAGTCTTGATCTTTCTTTTTTAATGTATGAGGGAGGGTATGTATTTATTTGTATTTTATCTTTTTTTTTAAGTGTATGTATGATGCATTGGTTTTAATTAACTACACATTTAAAATAAACTTGAACTTGAACTGTCAGTCACCACATACATCAGTCATCACTCACAAATTCAAAAACACTCAATATCACCACTTATTGGTACAAAAAGAGATACTTTAGTACTAGTAGTAGTTACCTCTTCCAAGCCAAGCATGGTGGTTGAATAAAATATCTCCTCTTTGATAGTATCAAATCAACACATTGGATTTGACATTGGCACTGAAAGTCTTTTCTTTTAATCAATGATCTTCTAGGGCAGCCCTGCGAGGTGATGTAAAAAAATAGGATAGGCAATGGCATGTGAGAGAGGCAGGCATTGTCTCCAATGTCCGGAAGGGTAGGTGGGGCTTCTTCACTGCACATGTGTCCAACTCCAATCTGAGTTTATATGTGACTATAAAATGGTGGGGGCAGCATAAATCAGACACAAACAAAAAGTTCCACTTTTTTTCAATGACAGAAAGACAAAAAGAACAAGAAATAATGTAAAAGTTCTATGGTGGCACTAGCATACTCAGTCCGGGAAGTACAGTTCGTCCTCAAACTCTGGTGGTTCACGCAGAGGTTGGTCAGCTAACCCACTTGATTCTGACCCTCTTCCTGTGGTGTTTTGAGAATGGTGTAATCGGGTGGTGTAAAATGCTGTTTCATTTTATTTATGATTAATCTCTCCATGTTATGAGGCAAGAGTCTGGTCCTTCTCACTGTTACAACTGCACCACCTGCACTGAAGGCACGTTCAGCAGTCACACTGGCTACAGGACAAGCCAGATACTTTATTTTCAGCTTAATGAGCTCTGGCCATTGGCGCGTCTTCTCATACAGAGGTGTATGTGGTTTTAATCCACATACACCTCGTTTGGGTCATCCAGATACTCCTGGAATATCCTCTGAATGGTCATTGTTGCAGTCACCCTCTTGACTGCTTTTTCCTCCACCGCTGCCCTGGACTTAAGACCTGCCACTTAAAACCAAGCCAATGCAGAGGATGGGTCAGATTCTTCTGTTGCTGTTGTTGCCATTTTTTTGTTGGTGGGGCTGGTACATATGAGACAAGACTGCCCTCTCTGAAAGTTGAAGGCAGCACCCCAGGACTCTAGGTTCCAGCAGTTCTTCTTCCGGTTCTCCTGCTTGCTCAGCAATCCACCTCTTGTATTGTGAAACATCCCCTTCAGAAAAATAAATGATAGCTGAAAGAACGTTTCTGTAGAGTGGAACAAATAGGCTGGCACAGATGTACTCTTTGGACAAGATGATGTCATATTGCAGCCTTGCATTAGAAGTCAAGTGATAGCTTAGGCTATTAATCTAGGCATGCGCTTCTGGGTTTTCTTTCACACCCCCGAAGACATCTTCTTTAGCTGCTCCTGTAGCAGATTCAATAACAGGGTAGCTTGGCCCATTGTACTGTCCTCCGTGCTAACTTCCAGCGTGAAAACCTCAAAAGGGAGCAGCATCTGTGTGAGGCATTTGACTAGGCCCCATTTGTCCGCATCCATGGTCATAGCTTTCCCAATTGCATCAGCTCGTCTTTGAATGACATAGTCATAGATCTGTTTGTACTGCTCAACATAAAATAGGTTGAGTTCCAATGTGTTGGCACCTCCTGGATAAGGGCTTTAAGAGGTACTCTGTTATGATGCTGAATAATTCACAATTGTTTCTGGGCTTTAAAAGAATGGCTTAAAGGAGTGCAAATGTGTCTACAGGAGGTCAGTATGTTTCTATGTCTTCTTTTTTAAGACAGTCTTGCACAACCAGGTTAATGCAGTGTGCCAAACACAGGACCCTGAAATAGCCACCGTTTGCCATGGCCTTGACTATGTTACTGCCATAATCCAACTTGAACACCTCTAAATCGCAGCCACTCAGACACCTTGCTAATAAATTCCTCCAAGATGTTTGCAGCTGTGTGTGACTTCTCCATGGCGAACATGGCTACTGTTGCATGCTGCCAAATGCTCCTAAAAATGTCTTCAGGACCAAGACCAGTAGATAGCTTTTGATTTACCCCCAGAAAAGAGATACAGGGGGTTATTCTAACTTTGGAGGAGTGTTAATCCGTCCCAAAAGTGACGGTAAAGTGACGGATATACCACCAGCCGTATTACGAGTTCCATAGGATATAATGGACTCGTAATACGGCTGGTGGTAAATCCGTCACTTTTCCGCCACTTTTGGGACGGATTAACACCTCCTCCAAAGTTAGAATAACCCCCACAGTGTGCAGTGATGCACATGTAATCAGTCTCCTGACACCTGGTCTACATGCCTGTTAACAGGTGGATAGTGTGGACAACACTTTGCTGCAAAGCATGTTCAATGAATTGCAGCATATCGTTATGCAGTGCTGGAACAGCAACTCTGGCAAAATAATTTCGGCTTTGAGCCTTACATTTTGGGCAGAGGGCTGCCACAAACTCTAAGAATCCCACTCCTTCCACAGAAGAAAAAGGGAGGTGGTCCAGTTCTAATATCTTTGCCAGCTTCCCATTGTACAAACGTACCATTGGGTGGTTGCAGTTGTAGGGCCCAAGTTGCCTAACCATGCCCGTGATTATAGCCTGGATTTTCTTCTTCTGTGGGGCCACTGATCGAGGCAACTTTTCAGGTGTAGGTGGTGGTAGACCCAATGTGTGTTGTGGTGCAGTCACATTATGCTGTTGTGTCTCCATCTGCAAGAGTCTTCCTGTGCCATTGTGAGGTCACTTAGGCAAGTGATTTTAGCACACTGCTGGGGACAGGGGTGCTTTATGTGAGGATGATGTCACTCTCTTCTTCCTCACTTTCCACTGTGATTTGACTAGTTGTAGCTGATGATTCCTGGCTCCCCTCATCCTTCAGCACCATGACCACGTTGAGCCATTTAACCCCTTCTGTGCCGTGGCCGTAATGGTTACGTCCAACGGCACAGTGATCATGTGCCGAGAATGTAACCATTACGTCCTCGGCACTGAACTCAGGGGGAGCGTTAGCGCTCCCTCTGTGGGCTTCCCTCCCACCCCCCAAGGCAGGGATGGAAGGGAAATCCCTTCCCCTTCCACACCTGCCCCCCCCAATGATGTCAGCGTGCGACCGCATGCTGACATCATTACAGGGTGCCGGTCGCACTGGAAGCCATTTGCTTCCAGTGCAATCTAGGAGAAAGAGGTGAGTTTCTCCTCCGGCGGGTGGGGGGTTTCAAACAAAGAGGCACCAGGGGAAAGGAAAGGGTTTTCCTTTCTCCCGGTGTCTCTTTGAACATTTTTTTTCTTTCTTTTTTTAATGTATTTTTGTCAGGGAGTGGCCCCTTGGGCAAGGGTCGCTCCCATTTGGGGGGCATGTTTGCTGTGGCCATTTCTGCAACTCTTGGGGGCAGATCGGCCTACAATTTTCAGACTGATCTGCCCCCAAGGGGGGCCGAAACCACTAGAAAACCAGGGATTTGTGTTAGAATGTTTATTTATGTGGGGAGGTGTGAGTGTGGGTGTGTTAGTGGAAGGGGTGGCGGCCCCTTGGGCAAGGATCGCCCCCCTTTAGGGGCACGTGTACCAAGGCCATTTCTGCCCCCCTTGGGGGCAGATCTGCCTATTATTTTTAGGCTGATCTGCAACGAAGGGGGCAGAAACCACTAGAACGCCAGGGATTTTTTGTTTATATGTTTATTTGTGTGGGCGGGCATCCCCTTGGTCAAGAGGTGCCCCCCAAGGGAGGCATTGAACTGTTGCCCATTTCTGCCCCCTGTGTGTGTTTTTTGTTTGGGGGTGCCCCCTTGGGCAAGGGTCGCTCCCCATGGGGACACACTACTAAAGGTATTTTCTGCCCCCCTTGGGGCAGATAGGCCTATTTTATAGTAGGCCCATCTGCCCCTATGGGGGGGAGAATCCACTTAGGCACCAATTTCTAAATGCTTGATGGTGGGGTGTTTGTCAACTGGTGAAGTTTTTGCATTTGTGATAAAAAAAAAATCACCTTTTTGTTCTAGTTCAAAGCTTTTGCTTTCTTTGCTGTGGCTCCTTGCGGTTTTGGTGGTGGTTGACCTGCGGTTTGCATAGTTGCATGTTTTAGGTAAGTAAAAACAATTTACTCCAAAGGAGTATTGTTGCCATGCATGAATGGCATCTTTGTAGGTGGTGTACTAAATGCAGGATTGTGTGTGAAATAGTCCTTAGATTTGTGCACAATGATATTTGTGTTGTCTTATTTCTAATTTGCTTTTCTTTCTTTCTTTTTCGTGGGATATCACTGGTGATTGCTGTGTCTGTGAAGAGTAGTTGCTGGTGAGTCAAGCTTTTTCAGGCAAGTGAGCGGTATAGTTTTTGAGTTTATAACTCTTACTGATAAAGCTACACTTTATTACTTATCTTATACAGTGCTGGTTGTTGGTGGTGCATTTGTCCAGTTACTTTTGGTAGGAAAGATCATGGCTAGCCACATGATGACCGCTCAGCAGGTGGTTGGTATGCTTTGTGAGTCATTGTCTGATCATGATTATGAGATGGACTCTGCATCTGAGGCAGAGGAGGAAGTGAGAGATTCTGGCAGTGTAGTTTCTGTCGGAGAGTAATCTTCTGATGAGGAAGCCACTCTCAGTGCAGATGAAGGGCCTGTTTTAGAGGAGGACACTGATATGTCATTAGTGCAGCAACCTGGGGCTGAAAGCATTCCCGTTAGAAGACATGACCTCTGGGTTGCCCTAAACATGGAGCAGCCAGAGTTGCCTGCCTTTACTGGTCTCCCGGGGTGTAGAGTCAATACAGAGAACTTTTTGCCTGTCAGTTTCTTTGAGTTATTTGTGGGTAATGTGTTTTTGGAAGAGATTGTTGAGCAGACTCATTTGTATGCAGAGCAGTATTTGAGGGACAACGCTGCTAGACTTAGGCCACACTCTAGAGCTACCCAGTGAATTCCCACAAATTTGGAGGAGATGAAAAGGTTTTTGGGTTTGACTCTTTTGATGGGGTTGATAAGGAAGCTGTCACTGGCTTCTTATTGGTCTACTAGTCCCTTGAGGCCAACAGCTATATTTCCTGCAACCATGAGTCGTAATCGGTATTTGCTTCTTCTTAGGATGCTGCATTTTGTTGACAATGCATTAGCCTTGCCACGAGATCACCCTGATTCTAGCCGTCTTTTTAAGATTAGGCCTGTCCTGATCATTTTGTAGATTGGTTTTCAGAGGTCTATGTTCCAGGCAAAGAAATAGCTGTGGACGAGTCTTTGGTCCTCTTCAAGGGTCATTTGGTTTTTAGTCATTACATTCCTAGCCAGAGGGCACAATATGGAAGTAAATTGTATATGGTGTCTGAAAGTAGTACAGGGTATGTGTATAGTTTCTGTGTCTACACTGGTAGGGATTCCAGTATTGATCCCCCTGGTTGTCCTCCCACTTTTGCAGGAGTTACTGAGAAAATTGTGTGGGAACTTGGTAGATGACTGTACAACAAAGGTCACCATTTGTATGTAGATAACTTCTACACTTGATTGCAGTTGTTCAAGGAATTGTTTAGAGTGGACACCATTGCTTGTGGCACAATTCGTTGTAACCAGAAAGGCTATCCAAGGGAGCTTGTCTGTAAAAAACTTGAGAGGGGACAGTGCAGTGCTTTGCGGAATGATGAGCAGCTAGCTTTGACATTTTCAGACAAGAGGGATGTCTACATGCTAAGTACCATCCATGATGAGAGTACTTCCCCTGTGACTGTTTGGGGCCAGGTTGCTGAAGTGCGCAAACCTGTGCGCATTTTAGATTATAATAAGCACATGGGAGGTGCAGATAGAGTTGATCAGAGGTTGGAACCTTATACTGCTATTCGTAAGTCTTCTGTTTGGTATAAGAAGTTAGCAATTCACCTCTTCCACTTGGCAACTTTTAATGCTTTTATTGTGTTTAAGGATAGGTCTCCAGAGTCAAAGATGACATTTGTGAAATTTCAGGAGTCAGTGATAAAGAGCCTTATTGTGGTGGAACAGGCAAGAGTTCCTAGAGAAGCAGTGGTGGAGGATGTGGCTAGATTGAAAGATCGCCACTTTGCTGAGCACATTCCTCCCACGCCCAAAAAAGACTTTCCAGCTAAGAAATGTAGAGTGTGTGCTCGAAGAGGTATCCGGAGGGAGACTCAAATGTACTGCCCAGATTGTCCTTCAAAGCCTTGGCTGTGTGTGGGTGGTTGTTTCAAGAATTACCACACCCAGAAGAATTACTGGGAACTACCATGAGTGTAAACTGCCTGTTTTATATTTTCATGTGTTCAGTTTCATGGTTGGCATTTCTGTCATGTACTTAGTTAGAGCTTTTGTGTTTGTAGTTTTGTAATTATTTCTAATTAGTTAGTGGTTTCTTTGTTTTTAAAACAACAAACAAACTGATGCAATTGTGTGTGGAGTGGCACTTGGCTGACGGTGTACATATTGACTTGATTTTGGCTACTACAACACACTGCCAGCCAAACGCCAGTCCACACACTCCCATCAGCTGGTGTGATTGCTATGTCAGGCATGTGGGCGTATGTAAGTGATGGGCCCTTGAGTGGTGCTGTCTGTTGATGCGAGTGTTGTAATGTGCTGGGCCCGTGGCTGGCGGCATGAATGGTCTTGTGCATGTCATGTATGAAAGGTGTATGAATGGACTGTAAAGCGGTTGATGCCTTGCTGTGGCTTTACAGCTCACTAGCTGTGAGCCATTGGTTCAGGTTTTTGGCCTTTCAGTTATTAACAGTGCATTTCATTTTTGTGAAATCTCTTGCTAATAAAATTTGATCCACTGAACCATCACTCACCCTTGTGCCAAATCCAACCAATTTGTGTGGTAAAAATGACAAAACCTGCTCCGCTGTATTCAGGCGTCTCAGCACACCTGTGACACACTAGGGGCCAGATGTAAAAAGGGTTTTGCGACTCGCAAATGGCGAAAAACGCCGTTTGCGAGGCGCAAAAGCCTCTCCGGTATGCAGAAATGCATTTTGCGAGTCGGATCCGACTCGCAAAATGCATTTCCGACTCGCAAATAGGAAGGGGTGTTCCCTTCCTATTTGCGACTCGCAATGCTATGCAATTTCATTTGCGACCACGAAAGTGGTCGCAAATGAAATCGCAGTTACCATCTACTTGAAGTGGATGGTAACCCAGTCGCAAACTGGAAGGGGTCCCCATGGGACCCCTTCCCCTTTGTGAATGGAAACAGAAAAAAAATTTCAGAGCAGGTAGTGGTCCCATGGACCACTGCCTGCTCTGAAAAATACTGAAACAAAAGGTTTTTTTTTTTTTCTAAGTGCAGCTCGTTTTCCTTTAAGGAAAACGTGCTGCAGATAGAAAAAAAAAACTGCTTTATTAAAAAGCAGTCACGGACATGGTGGTCTGCTGTCTCCAGCAGGCCACCATCCCCGTGAGTGCCCATACTCGCAATGGGGTCGCAAACTGCGACCCACCTCATTAGAATTAATGAGGTGGGTCTTTGCGACCCCATTGCGAGTTGCAGAAGGTGTCTGAGACACCTTTCTGCATAGCAAATTGCGACTTGCAATTTGCGAGTCGCACGGACTCGCAAATTGCAATTCGCAATTTGCTTTTTTGCTACATCTGGCCCTAGGTGTCTCAGGTGGGACCCCGATGATGAAGCTGTTTCTTTTCACAATTTTTGTGTTTGGGACATCACATAAGTATGTGGACACACCAAAATGATCTATTGCAAAACTACCTGTGTTTGGGGGGGCACCTATGTTTTTGGTCCCGGGTGCGGCCTTCATCTAGGGAAACCTACCAAACTCAGACATGTTTTCAAATTAGACACCCCAAGGAGTCCAAGGAGGTGTGGCCTGCCTGGATCCCCCAAAGTTTCTTACCCAGACTCCTCGGCAAACCTCAAAATTTGCATACAAAATCACATTTTCCTCACTTTTCTTTGTAGGATCACCGCTGCTGCACAAATTTCTTACCACCGAGTGTTCCCCTCAGTCTCCCAAGTAAAATGATACCTCACTTGCGTGGGTTCCCAAAGCAGAGTCAGCCTAAAAGATGTATAAAAGAAAAATATGTGCTTATCAACTCGCTGTGCTATCCCTTCAATCTCTACAGGTTGTTGGCATTTTTCTGTTGCAGGCACCTGGGCCACCCACACAAGTGAGGTATCATTTTTATCGGGAGACTTGGGGGAACGCTGGGTGGAAGGAAATTTGTGGCTCCTCTCAGATTCCTGAACTTTCTGTCACCGATATTAGAAGAAAAAGTGTTTTTTTGGCCAAATTTTGAGGTTTGCAAAGGATTCTGGGTAACAGAACCTGGTCAGAGCCCCACAAGTCACCCCATCTTTGATTCCCATAGGTGTCTAGTTTTAAAAAATGTGCAGGTTTGCTAGGTTTCCCCAGGTGGCGGCTGAGCTAGAGGCCAAAATCCACAGCCAGGCACTTTGAAAAACAGCTCTGTTTTCTTTCTAACAATGTGGGGTGTCCACGTTGTATTTTGGGGCATTTCCTGTCGCGGGAGCTAGGCCTACCCACACAAGTGAAGTACCATTTTTATCGGGAGACTTGGGGGACGCTGGGTGGAAGGAAATTTGTGGCTCCTCTCAGATTCCAGAACTTTCTGTCACCGAAATGAAAAAGTGTTTTTTTGGCCAAATTTTAAGGTTTGCAAAGGATTCTGGGTAACAGAACCTGGTCAGAGCCCCACAAGTCACCCCATCTTTGATTCCCCTAGGTGTCTAGTTTAAAAAAATTTGCAGGTTTGCTCGGTTTCCCCAGGTGCCGGCTGAGCTAGAGGCCAAAATCCACAGCCAGGCACTTTGAAAAACAGCTCTGTTTTCTTTGTGAAAATGTGGTGTGTCCACGTTGTGTTTTGGGGCATTTCCTGTCGCGGGCGCTAGGCCTACCCACACAAGTGAGGTACCATTTTTATCTGGAGACTTGGGGGAACGCTGGTTGGAAGGAAATTTGTGGCTCCTCTCGGATTCCAGAACTTTCTGTCACCGAAATGAGAGGAAAAAGTGTTTTTTTGGCCAAATTTTGAGGTTTGCAAAGGATTCTGGGTAACAGAACCTGGTCAGAGCCCCACAAGTCACCCCATCTTGGATTACCTTCGGTGTCTAGTTTTCAAAACTGCGCAGGTTTGCTAGGTTTCCCTAGGTGCCGACTGAGCTAGAGGCCAAAATTCACAGCTAGGCACTTTGCAAAAAACAGTTCTGTTTTCTTTGTGAAAATGTGATGTGTCCATTTTGTGTTTCCTGTTGTGGGCGCTAGGCCTACCCATGCAAGTGAGGTACCGTTTTTATCGGGAGACTTGGAGGAACACAGAATAGCAAAACAAGTGTTATCGCCCTGTAACCGGGCTGCTTCATCCCCTTTTCCTCGCAGCACGGACGGATCGGAGAGAGAGTGCCCCTGGGGCACCCTGCAGCCTCACCCTGGAAGCCTTGGGAAACCCGGATGTCCGGATTTCCACCGACACAAAAGAAGAACCACCAATGCGCGGCGAAGAGGAGGAGGAGACGGAAGGCTGGCAGGAGAGACGCGCACTGGGAGAGAGACGCACCGAAGCAAGAACCGAAGAAAGAAGAGGCAGGCCCGACCTGGCGACGCGGCGCGAGGAGACCCCTAAAGGAGACGTTTCCCGCCACATCCCTGGAGGGACGTGGCTAACCCAGGTACGTACCTGTTTCCACCAACTTATATTGGGCCATTATGGGGAGAGAAGGGGGAGCGGGAGGTAAAGAAGAGGGAAACGGGGAGGTCCATGACTCTTCTGATTGAGAGGGGGACCAGGGAGATAACAAAACCGGCCTAGATATTTTGTGTCCTCATTAGCTTTTTTTCTCTTCTTTTATTTGCTTTTCCTTTCTGGTCACTCCATTGCTGACTCACTTAAGCAGCACACTAACCCACCACGTGGACTGTGAAATTAACAGTCCCACGACCGGTGCCTACTTATTTACTATTTAGTGTTACCATTTTTTTCCCTTTCTTTCTCCTCTTTGTTGTTTGGCCATGTGTGGCAACGGGAAACACAGCACTATCGGGTGATCCCTCGAACCGGGTTGCTGGTCACCCCTGCACCTCTCTTCACCTCACTGCACCCTCCTTTTTCCCTAAAAAACCTTATAAACCGAACCCGAGGAATCCCGACTTACCTTTATTTTGTTTTCCCCACGTCACTCGGGCTCCAATCCCGACACCGTTGGATCTTAATATTGTCGGAGACCATGCAAGGCAGAATGCGGAAGACCACCTGAAAGACAAGAAAGGAGAAAGTTAAAACAGTGAAAGACTGAGAACTAGACATAACAAACAATACAAAGGCGATAAACATAAGAAAATAAAAGGTTTCAACTTGAAAACCCATAACTCGACTGAGTTTGAGCTCTGTTCACACATCACTACACCAACCCCTCGTACACGCCCCTTGTCTTTCTCTACAGTTTTTCCTTCCAAATGTAAGACAGTGTATAAAAAAGACGTCTATTTGAGAAATGCTTTGTAATTCACATGCTAGTATGAACACCCCATGAATTCAGAGATGTTCAAATAACCACTGCTTCTCAACACCTTATCTTGCAGCCATTTTGGAAATACAAAGGTTTTCTTGATACCTATTTTTCACTTTTTATATTTCAGCAAATGAATTGCTGTATGCCCGGCATAGAATGAAAACCCATTGCAAGGTGCAGCTCATTTATTGGCTCTGGGTACCTAGGGTTCTTGATGAACCTACACGCCCTATATATCCCCGCAACCAAAAGAGTCCAGCTGACGTAACGGTATATTGCTTTAAAAAATCTGACATCGCAGGAAAAAGTTACAGAGTAAAACGTGGAGAAAAATTGCAGTTCTTTTACCTCAATTTCAATATTCTTTTATTTCAGCTGTTATTTTCTGTAGGAAACACTTGTAGGATCTACACAAATGACCCCTTGCTAAATTCAGACTTTTGTCTACTTTCCAGAAATGTTTAGCTTTCTGGGATTCAGCATTGGCTTCTCACCCTTTTCGGTCACTAACTGGAAGAAGGCTGAAAGTACAAAAAACAGTGAAAATGGGGTATGTCCCAGTAAAATGTCAAAATTGTGTTGAAAAATTGGGTTTTCTAATTCAAGTCTGCCTGTTCCTGAAAGCTGGAATGATAGTGATTTTACCACTGCAAACCCTTTGTTGATGCCATTTTCAGGGAAAGAAACACAAGCTTTCTTCTGCAGCCCTTTTTTCCCATTTCTTGGTCTCCTTCAGGGGAACCCACAAAGTCTGGGTACCTCTAGAATCCCTAGGATGTTGGAAAAAAAGGATGCAATTTGGCGTGGGTAGCTTATGTGAACAAAAAGTTATGAGGGCCTAAGCGCGAACTGCCCCAAATAACCCAAAAAAGGGTGACACAGGAGAGGAAAAGACTTGGCAGCGATGGGGTTAATGTGCTGCTCCCACCGGATTGCAGGAAGTTCTTTCATATGGGTCTTCTGGCCTCCAGTACTGTAATGTGAACCAGGCTTACCTCAACAAACACTTGTGTGGCAAATGGAGCATATGGAAATGTTCTCCTCCTTTTTGCTAATAGTAAAAAAAAGTTCCAAACTGGGGAGGAGTACTTTCTTATTGGGCCACTACCAATGCCTGAAGATGTAAGTGGTCTTGGGTGTGTTGATTTCCTCTCTGCAGTGCATATTTCTACTGAGGTATGGGTTGGTGCAGTTCTCTGCTGGGGCATTACTAATGTGGGAGCTGGTGGTACTGCCTGTGCCACATCCTTCGGAGCAAGTTGGATAGCAATGTCGGACTACTCTGGGCCAGCTTCCACAATGACTGGCTGAAAGTTATAATCCTCATCATCCCCTTCTATGATTCTAAGGGTTTCTGGGACTTTTCTTGTCCCTCGCCTCTCCTGGCATCTCCCAGACTCTACCCGGTCCACTCCACATCCCTATCATCGTCATCAGAAGTGGTGCTTGGAGAAGATGGTGGAGTATTACCCTTCCTTTTTCTTGCTGAAGATCTGGGAGCCTTTGATTCTAAATGAGGAGGTTCTTGCTCGACAGAACGCTCAACCTCCTGTTCTGCTCCAACTTCAGAAAGATCTGGCTTCGGCTGTTGTCCATTTTGCTCTGTTACCTGAAATGATTGGGTACTACTTTGTGAAAGGGACAAATTCAATTCAACATCACTACTCGTTGGCGTTGCCATGATTTCAGTGGCTGCTCACTGACAGACATGGTATTGGGCTTGGGTTGGGGTGGTGCTATTAATGCGAGAGTGCTCCCAGTTTTCTTCCCGTAGGCCGGTGTGGCAGGCACATGTCTCCCGAAAAAGGTTGCGGTTGGCATGCCACTGGTGGAAAGCTGCTTCTTCTCACTGGCCACTTTCTAGGGAGCAAATTTCTTTGGGGCCATCTTAAGCTCTAGTTTGGCAGTGGCACTAAGTTGCACAAGTGAGAGAGTTTGGTGTCCCTGGACCGAAATAACTGTAAGGCCTTCTCTTTGGGAGTACTGCGGGTGATGTGGAGTCTCCTCTCTTGTACACCTAAAGCAGCCAAAAAGGAAAATCATGTAGTTAGTAAAACATGACATTGTTGCAGCAGGCTGAAAATAGTACAGAGATATGCAATCTTAGGACCTGATTATGACCTTAGCGGATGGGCTACTCCGTCACAAAAGTCACAGATATCCCGTCTGCAGTATTACAAGTTCCATCATATCCTATGGAACTTGTAAAATGACGGGCGGGATATCCATCACTTTGTGATGGAGTAGAACATCTGCCAAGTTCTTAATCAGGCCCTTAGTGTGGTTGGTTACTTATGTAATATACCTATTTAATTACACATTGCAAAGACAAACCAAACAGCACCACCACATCATGAACAAATTACATTTTAAACCAGACAGCACAAAAGGCAGATCTAGCTTTTTGCTTTAATTCCATCTGTTTTAATGGAGACACTAGTCAGAGAGAGGTGCATGGGTAAATGGAATAATCCTTTAAATAACCCATGGCGGCAAAGTGGTCCAGGGGAAATGGAATACTCATTAAATAAATTATGCTGTTGATTTGTCTGCCGTGCTCCATAGTCAGGGTGTCCTGGAGGAAATAGAATGACACCTAAAAAACTGAATGCTGTAGTGCAGATGTGCGTCTTTGGTGGATGGATGGATGGAGGAATGGAAGGGATTAGATGGATGGATCTAAGCAAAATACAGAATTGAATAAAAATGAACATAAAAATAAAAAATTGTGAAAAAAATAAAAAACAAATATGAAAATCAAAGTAAAAAATAAATTAAAAAAATAAATTAAAAATCTAAATTAAAAAGGTAAACAAATTAAAACAATAAACAAATAAACAAATAAAAAATAAAATATAAAAATAAAAATAAAAAATAAAAATAAAAACAAAAAAGTAAAATAAAATATTTTAAACATACAAAATACAATAAAAAAAATTAAATAAAAAAGGAAATTAACAAAAAAATAAAAATAAAAATTATAGAGCAAAAATAAAAAACTAAAAAATAAAAATGTAAATAAAAAATACTTTTAAAAAATCAAATAAAAAATGTCATCAAAATTGAATCTAAAAAAAAAAGTAAAAATTTAAATAGAAAAAATTTAAAATAGAAACTGAAAAAACAAATGATCAATAATTAACTATGTTTGTATGTAAGCCTATGTGAAAGACACACTGGCTGCACAGTGAACACACAAAATGGCAGCCTGCCAGCCACATGGTCAAACAACAACAACAAGAAGGAAAGAGGAAGCATGGAGAACAAAGAGCACATGCAAGCCTTTGGCAAGGGACAGTGGCTGGATGGACGAAATGGCTGCCAGCCAGCCACATGATCTAACAACAACAAAATGGCTGCCACATGGTCTAACAACAAGGAGCAAGGAGGCATGGCAAACAAAGAACACATGCAAACCTATGGCAAGGGACACTGGCTGGATGGACAAAATGGCTGCCAGCCAGCCAAATGGTCAAACAACAACAACAAGGAGGCATGGCAAACAAAGAAAACATGCAAGCCTATGGCAGAGGGACACTGGCTGCATGCACTGAATGGCTGTTAGCCACATGGTCAAACAACAACAAGGAGCATGGAGACCAAAGAAGAACACATACAAGCCTAAGGCAAAGTGACACTGACTGCATGCACAAAAGGGCTGCCAGTCACATGGTCAAACTACATCCTCCTATGCCATCAAATATTAATTTATTACCCCCACAATATATACACTTTTTGCAAAAAAACGAAATGCAAACAATAGCCAACATTTTAGATTGAATCCAATGCCATACCTGCCCCAAATGAAGTTTTAAAAACACATACCACTTAAACATTCATTTCATGCACTGATGACTGCTAATACTGGCCTGGGCTGACTGGCTTAAATGGCCTTTTGGAAATCTAGGCAACATACTAAAATAATACTGCAAATGTTACAAACATGTAGAAAAGGTGCTGAGCTTTGCAACAATTTTCCTTACAAAAGGTGAAAAATCAATGAAATGCAAAATAAATAATAACTAGGCCGATACTTAAACTCCAGGCCACCCACCACTATACATTTTTAAAATCAAAGTAAAGTACAAAGAAATACTGGTGCATGTCCAAGCAAACAAACAACACCCTTATTCAACAGTTTTAGAGCTTACTTCTGTGATTTCACAAAAACAAAATCCTTAAATCTAAAGGTATATCCAGACAAAGAGAGTGATCCTTCCACTTTGAAATCCAAGTGAAAAGTAACCAGTGGATGGGTAAAGCACTGGAAGGAGCCTGCTGGAAATGAACAGGAAGCTGGAGTCTTCGACACACTTCCTTCCTGTTAAAAAAAGGTTTCCCAATTAAATTGCAGAGTCCTTTGGAGAAGAAAATCTAATAACATTTTTTATTTTTGCCTAGATTTAGCCGCCCACCAAGATCGGACGCCGGGTGGCCGCCAATGCGGCCGCACCCCCGCCGCGGCCATTTGGAGATCCCTGCTGGGCCGGCGGGCGGAAACCTAGTTTCCGCCCGCTGGCCCAGCAGGGATCTCGGTTGCAACATAGGAGCCAACTCCAAATGGAGCCGGCGGTGTTGCGGCCGTGCGACGGGTGCAGTTGCTGCTGTGCAGACAGTGAAAAGCTGCACGGGCCCTGTCAGGGGGCCCCTGCACTACCCATGCCAGTGGCATGGGCAGTGCAGGGGCCCCCAGGGGCCCTGCGACTCCCCATACTGCCAGCCTTTTCCTGGCGGTTCAAACCGCCAGGAAAAGGCTGGCAGTAGGGGGACTCGTAATCCCCTAGGCAGCGCTGCCCTGGTGGATTAAAACCGGGGCCATTGTGGCGGGAAACCGCCGGCCCCGGCGGTGCAACCGCGGCGCTTCCGCCGTGGTCGTAATGCCATGGGAAGCACCACCAGCCTGTTGGCGGTGCTTCCGTCAAAACAGCCCTGGCGGTCTTTGACCGCCAGGGTTGTAATGACCCCCTTAGTGTCTCTGGAGTAGAAAATCTCCTTTAGCAGCTCATTTTGGCTGCCTGAACATCTAGAAGCAACACGAGAGTCTTGCACATGCTCGCTAGTGACCCAAGAGAATCATCGCGCTTGCGAGAGAGCTCCAAAGCCCAATCACACAGGAGCGAACAAACTCCGCTCCTTGCTGGCGTGTGGAATTCAGGTACTCCATGCGTCCCTGTGTAGCGCGGAGTGCCCAAGTTTGGCAAACTCTGCTGGTGGAGCCATATTCTATGCCTAGACCTATTTTGGACCATAATATAGATGGTGAAAGCAGTTCAGATAAATCAGAGGACATCACAGTATTGTTCACTTCACTTTGGCAGCCTAAGTTTTCATATAATGGTGTGAGTACCTGTTTTTTTGTTGTTGAGGTATATTTAAGAGCACCCCTTCTGGAGAATAAAATACCATATAATAGAATTACAGAGTATGTCCCTGCCTCACAAATTAGTTAGAGAAGTTAGGCTAGGAAAAAGTAACATTTTTCACTAAATAGACTAAGAGGAATGATCATGGGATCACAAATATAGTGAGGAACTTGTGGATTTAAAATACCCATGACATCTATTGACATGCCAGAGAGAGGTAAATACGTAAGTGATTTTTAGAGCTGAGTTACTAGCTCGTGCGAGTGAGACTTACCATCAGTGAGACTGTTGAAAAGTCCCATTTTAGATGGTCACCCCCCATTTTTTGCTGCTTAATTCTGTTGTTTTTGATCTGAAAGTGCCCTGAGGCATGCTAATCAGACCTCAGTGCCAGTGCTCTTTCACTTAACTTGTACCATGATTTTGTAAACCCATTTAGCAAGGACTTTACCACCCCTGTAAGGCCCTACCATTGGTACCCAGGGCAGGGAAGGTAAATGGGCACCAGGGCTGCAACACTGATTGTGCCACCCTGCTTGACCCAAGTAAAAGCAAACCTTGCAGAGCTGCCATGTCAACCTGCGCCATCTACCAGAAGGGAGCGCATGTCCAACAGGTCCTCATATTTTGTTTCCTCGCTTTCTTTCTGCTTCTACTGTGGTTCACTGATCAGAAGAAAGAGATAATGAGGAAGTGGAGCAGTTGGAGAACAAGGCCTAACTCTGTCTTTGAAGGTAACTGATCTGGTATTCTAACTTCACCTGGGTATTTCTCATACCTCAGTCTTGGGTTTCCTGCTTATGCTTGTGTGCCTCCATGTGCCATTGTAGAAAAAGAGGCCATTGCCCAGCATCTATTTTATTTTCAGGATCCTCCAGTTTCTTCTGTAGGTTTCCTAATCTTTCTATATTAAAGGTACAATGCTCAGAAAAGGATGTCTTTCTGCCCACGTTAGTGAGCCCTACCCACTCTCATAAGGGCTTGCACGTGCCTTTATTGTTTTGTTGTTACATAGCATGGGCAGCAGTCCCTTTTGGTGGGGATTCCCTATGTTTAGATTTTCAGCCCCCCTCTTTGCTACTTAGGGAAAAGTTCTGCAGGTATTGTACCCACAGCTCATCCCCTGGATCAGGAAATTGAAAACAGGACAGAGTTCCATTCAGTTGTATTTCTTCTAACTGATCTCGTGGAGTGTGATGAACCTTCCGTCAACACCTAGAGCCACTCAATAAAAAGTAGGTCAGCTAGAGCAGAGTGCCTCTTTCTCACATACATTCATCCTTCAAGATTCTGTGCTTCAGGTTCTACCACTCCTGCCTATCTTCCCTGTTATTGCACTATATCTAGAGTCGGCTCGCCCTGAATCATGGATTCACATTCATAGCTATTTTCTGTTCACTGGCCTCCTTGTAGTCCAACCTACCCAACTGATTTTATATTTCCTGTTCTCTCTTATCTGTTCGACATTTTTTGACAATACATTAACCACAATACAATATAATCCATGTGTAGGAAGTTGGCTCTGTATATACTATCTCAAAGTAAGAGATAGTGTGCACAGAGGCTAAGGGTTCCCCTTAGAGGTAAGATAGTGGCAAAATTAGATAATTCTAATGCTCTATTTTGTTGTAGTGTGGTCGAACAGTAGGCTTATCAGAGGGTAGTGTTAAGCATTTGTTGTACACACACAGGCAATAAATGAGGAACACACACTCAAAGACTTAACTCCAGGCCAATAGTTTTTATATAGAAAATATATTTTCTTAATTTATTTTTAGAACCACAAGTTCAAGATTTGAAGTAAATACATAAAATGCAAAGTACTCCACATAGGTAAGTTAGGAACGTTGAATTAGAGCAGTAACATACACAGTTTTAGTTAAAATGGCAATACGCTATTTTAAAAGTGCACACAGTGCAAAAATCAACAGTTTCTGGGGGAGGTAAGTAATGGTTAGTTTGTCAGGTAAGTAAGACACTTACAAGTTCAAGTTCCTGGGCATAGGCAGCACTCTGTTGGGGGTTCAAGGCAACCTCAAAGTTACCGCACCAGGTACACAGGGCCCGTCAGGTGCAGAGGTCAAAAGTGGGCCCAAAACACTTAGGCGCCTATGAAGAACAGGGGTGCTCCAGTTCCAGTCTGGCTGCAGGTAAGTACCTACGCCTTCGGAGGGCAGACCAGGGGTGTTTTGTAGAGCACTGGGGGGACACAAGTAGGCACACAAAACATACCCTCAGCGGCAGAGGGGCGGCCGGGTGCAGTGTGCAAAGCAGGCATCGGGTTTTGTATAGAAATCAATGGAGGGACCCGGGGGTCACTCTAGCGGTGTAGGCAGGGCACAGGGGGGCTTCTCGGGCCAGCCACTGACTGGGCTAGGCAGAGGGTCGCCTGGTGGTCACTCCTGCACTGAAGTTCAGTTCCTTCTGGTCCTGGGGGCTGCAGGTGCAGTGCTTGGTCCAGGCGTCGGGTTCCTTGTTACAGGCAGTCGCCGTCAGAGGGAGCCTCTGGATTCTCTCTGCATGCGTCGCTGTAGGGGTCCAGGGGGGTCGTCTCAGGCTACTCACGAAGTCGCAGTCACCTGGGAGTCCTCCCTGTAGTGTTGGTTCTCTGGAGCTCGAGCCGGGGGCGTCGGGTGCTGAGGGTAAAGTCTCACGCTTCCGGGGGGAAGAGTGAATTCTTTAAAGGTTGCTTCTTTGTTGCAAAGTTGTTGCTGTGGGTGAACAGTGCCGCTGTTCTCAGGAGTTTCTTGGTCCTTCGGGTTTCAGGACAGTCCTCTGAGGCTTCAGAGGTCGCTGGTCCCTGTCGGATGTGTCACTGTTGCAGTTTTCTTCGAGTCAGGAGACAGGCCGGTAGGGCTGAGGCCAAAGCAGTTGTCGTCTCTGTCGTCTCTGCAGGGCTTTAAGGTCAGCAGTCCTACTTCTTGTTTCAGGTTGCAGGAATCTGATTTCCTGGGTTCTGGGGTGCCCCTAAATACTGAATTTAGGGGTGTGTTTAGGTCAGGAGGGCAGTAGCCAAAGGCTACTGTCTTGGAGGGTGGCTACACCCTCTTTGTGCCTCCTCCCTGAGGGGAGGGGGGCACACCCCTAATCCTATTGGGGGAATCCTCCAATCTCAAAATGGAGGATTTCTAAAGGCAGGGGTCACCTCAGCTCAGGACACCTTAGGGGCTGTCCTGACTGGTGGGTGACTCTGCCTTGTTTTTCTCATTATCTCCTCCAGACTTGCCGCCAAAAGTGGGGGCAGGGCCGAGGGGGGGGCGGTCATCTCCACTAGCTGGGATGCCCTGGGGTGCTATAACAAAAGGCATGAGACTTTGAGGCTCACCGCTAGGTGTTACAGTTCCTGCAGGGGGAGGTGAGAAAGACCTCCTCCCAGTACAGGCTTTCTTCCTGGCTACAGAGTGACAAAAGGCACTCTCCCCATGTGGCCAGCAACTCGTCTGGTTGTGGCAGGCTGGCAGAAAAAGGTCAGCTTAGCACTAGGAGTCGGATTGGTATTCAGGGGGCATCTCTAAGATGCCCTCTGGGTGCATTTTACAATAAATTCCACACTGGCATCAGTGTGTATTTATTGTGCTGAGAAGTTTGATACCAAACTTCCCAGATTTCAGTGTAGCCATTATGGAACTGTGGAGTTCATGTTTGACAAACTCCCAGACCATATACTCTTTATTGCTACCCTGCACTTACAATGTCTAAGGTTTTGCTTAGACACTGTAGGGGCATAGTGCTCATGCACATATGCCCTCACCTGTGGTATAGTGCACCCTGCCTTAGGGCTGTAAGGCCTGCTAGAGGGGTGACTTACCTATGCCACAGGCAGTGTGAGGTTGGCATGGCACTCTGAGGGGAGTGCCATGTCGACTTAGTTATTTTCTCCCCACCAGCACACCCAAGCTGTGAGTCACTGTGCATGTGCTGAGTGAGGGGTCCCCAGGGTGGCATAAGTCATGCTGCAGCCCTTAGAGACCTTCCCTGGCATCAGGGCCCTTGGTACCAGGGATACAATTTACAAGGGACTTATCTGAGTGCCAGGGCTGTGCCAATTGTGGAAACAAAGGTACAGTTTAGGGAAGGATTACTGGTGCTGGGGCCTGGTTAGCACGGTCCCAGCACACTTTCAATCATAACTGGCATCAGCAAAAGGCAAAAAGTCAGGGGGTAACCATGCCAAGGAGGCATTTCCTTACACAATGTAAAGCAAGCAAGCCAAACATACAGTAAACACAGTTAGACTTTACCAAACATTTTGATTAATTCCATGCTCATCTTTTGAGACAATTCACAAGGCATAGCATTTGGCTTTTCTCCACTCCAGTTCCACTCCCTTACCTCTTTCGTGGAGCTTGATCCAACATTCCCTGGTCCTCTTACTGTTGAGGTGGTTACAGGCACCACATGCACCATCTGTTAAAAATAAAACACAACATGCCCAGAGGACCTCCAGTCTAACACGTGTTTAGTGCAAATTAGCAAGCAGCATAACAGATTACAGAAAAAAGACAACTGACTTTCAATTTAACAGAACAGGGTCAGTTGAAAATACATGAAATTATAGGACGCTTCATATACTTTTTATCTCAATAAAATATATAATTATGTGACATCAGCTTGTTACTATAAGCAAAAACGTATGTAATAAGAAGGTGTCAGGATCTGCTACTGGAGGAAGTGCGAGATGTCCTTGAGGAGAAGATGTCCTTCATGAATACAATACTGGGTTCAATATTCTCCAAAAGATCAGTTTCTACTTGCAAGTACTGAAAATTAGGTTACACCTTCCAAATTGTACAAATGTATTACTCTGAATAAATTCACTTTTGGGCCTACTATAGTCTTTAAACTTAGCAAGCATAATCAAGTTTAAAGGACACTCCAGATCATTTAGAAATTCCTTCTATATTTGTGAAATATATTGGTACACACAGTGATATGCAGACATATAAAATATGAACAATGAAGTACATAAGAATATATGATTATTACCATCTACTTCTTCATTTTTCTCTTTCCTCCAGTCATTATACTTCATCACCTCACTGACATTGTACTGAAAGTAAAGGAATTCAGGTGCTTCTGTTTTCCGTTACAACTCTTCTCCTAATCATTTATTCCTACACTTGCTGATCTCCTCAGACTGGTATTTCCTGTTTGTAGGGCACTGTATTTCACTGTCTAATGATCTGATTAGTTCCACCAAGTGGAGCTATTATCCTATGTATAAAGCATTTGTGCATCTGCCAATATGCTGACAGCAAGGCCGGGCACTTTAGGAAGCTGGATAAAGGCTCAGTTTTCTCAGGTTCAAATCTCACGGCTGCTGTGAAAGTTTTCTATGACACAAATTACAGTGATGCCTGGTGAATATTTAAACTGGTGGGTTGTAAATACCGGTGAGGGAAGTGAGCAAAGTTTTATTTTTTTAGAGGTGTCCAGGTTTTCCTCCAGTGAAATCTTTGAAGAAGTACTGTACCAGATGGTGAGTTTACCAGTACTTTTTTCTTGCGATTCGGTATTAGGAAGGGGCGTGTCAAGGGCGTCCCTTCCTAATACCGAATCCAAATGGTATGTATTATTGTTTTGTGACCGCAAATGTGGTCGCAAAACAATCGCAGTTAGCACCAGTTTCAAACTGGTGCTAACCCATTCCGAAATGGGAAGGGGTCCCTTTGGGACCTCTTCCCCTTTGTGAATGGCAGCGAAAATAAATATTTTTTCAGAGCAGGCAGTGGTCCCACGTACCACTGCCTGCTCTGAAAAAATTAAAAGAAAACTTTTCATTTTTGATTTTGAAATGCATCTCGTTTTCCTTTAAGGAAAATGGGGTGCATTTAAAAAAAAAAAAAACTGCTTTATTTAAAAGCAGTCACAGACATGGGGGTCTGCTGTCTCCAGCAGGCCACCATCCCTGTGAGGGCGGGCATTCCCAATGTGGTCGCAAATTGCAACCTACCTTATGAAAATTCATGAGGTAGGTCATTTGCGACCCCATTGGGAATCGAAAACAGTGTAATGTACACTGTTTTACATCTGGTTTTGCAACTCGCAAATTGTGAGTCGCTAACGAGTTGCAATACCGGATCTTTGTACATGTGGCCCTAAATGTTAGGCTTTATCCGAGGAAAATCATTGCGAACTGTAAAAAAAAGGCAAGGAACCACAACAGTGATGCCTTGTTGGAAGATATATAATGGGAAAAATGGGACCCAGGGATCGTATGTGTAACTAAAAATAACCCCATATCTAACCAGTGAAAAAGTCATCACAAAAAAAGGGCAAATACTGAATACAGGAGATAATGATTGGGCTAGACCTCTATTCTCCCTTCACCACAACCCCAACATCAGGGATGTACTAGTGCACACAAGGGAGGGCCAGCATCTCTCCATGGACCCTACACAGACGAATACCTAGTGGGAACTTCCACCAGTCCAGGTATATTATCCATGTGGAATTGCAATATATGTAATCTCACAAAAGGCGCTAGGGAGCTTGATCTAGGTTTCCCAAAGAGATGACAAAAGAGAAAACATACCATCTACATGTGTACTTGCACCTGTGGTATGAAATACATAGGTATGACAATGCGTACGGTCTGGATACGATTTGTGACGCACCAGAGTAAAGTAAGGTGTGATAGGATTACAACCAAAATGAGCCACCACTATATCACGGGAGGACATACAGCCATGGATTTAAAATGAACAGTCATAGAACAGTTGGAACCAGGGACACACAATGCAGAGAAAAAAGTGTTTGAAAATGAACAAAGATGGGTTTTCTGCCTTTCAACCAGTAAGATAGGACTGAATGATGAAATTCTGTGGGGCAGCCTAGGTGGGCAGTCCTGGAGTGAATGAATAAGAAAAAATACATAATGGGGGTCATTACGACCCTGGTGGAAGGCGGAGAAGCGGCGGTAAGACCGCCAACAGGCTGGCGGTCTTTTTTTTGGAATTATGACCATGGCGGTTACCGCCATGGTCATCCGCCGCTTCTCCATTCCGCCCGCTGGGCTGGAGACCGGGATCTCCAGCCCGGCGGTCGTCACTATGCCACTGGCGGTATTTTGAACAGGCTGACCGCCATGGATTTCATGCGGTAAGCACTATCAGTGCCAGGGAATTCTTTCCCTGGCACTGATAGGGGTCTCCCCCAACCCCCACCCCCACCCCCACCCTGACCCCCTCCCCTACACCCCCACCACCCCTGCCACCCC
Organism: Pleurodeles waltl; assembly: GCF_031143425.1. Taxonomy (NCBI): domain Eukaryota; kingdom Metazoa; phylum Chordata; class Amphibia; order Caudata; family Salamandridae; genus Pleurodeles; species Pleurodeles waltl. Next base: position 765,895,273 of record NC_090440.1, read on the forward strand.
CAAAAGGTGGCAGGACCCCCCCTCCCCACCCCGACCCCCAACATCACATCACTCATACACACACGACACGCACGCAGGCACCACCAACACACATACACGCACACACACCGACATACATGGCAACATCCACACACACCGTCAGACATGCACACCCACATTCAAACATACACGCACACAACCATATAGACATACCTGCAGACATACACGCACTCATTCCCAACCTCACAACACCACCGCAAGCATACACGCAGTCACACACCCCCACTACATACACACACGCACACCCCCATGCACCCACACAACACACAACACCCCCTCATCCCCCTCCCCTAACGGACGATCGACTTACCTGGTCCGTAGATCCCCCGGGAGGGGATGGGATCCATGGGGGCTGCACCGCCGACACCACACCGTCAACAGAACACCGCCACGCCGAATCACAGGACGTGATTCGGTGGGCGGTGTTCTGTTGACGTGGCGGTGGAGGTGGAGCAACCTCCACTTCCCGGCCGCCCGCCAGTATGGCTGTTGGCGGCTCTCCGTCCGAAAAAGGACGGAGAGCTGCCAACGGTCATAATACACCGAGCGGCAAACCGCAACCACTGTCGGTCTTCCGCACGGCGGTCCCTCGGCGGTCTTTGCAAAAGACCGCCGATGTCAAATTGACCCCCAGTGTCTCTTACCATTTGAAGAAAGCGAGATGCAGAAAAGACTATCTCGTTAATCAGGGTTGCATGTAATTTGATACCATTTGTGTCACCAGCCCGGCAAACCAGTCCCATGAGAGCAGTAACCCTCACAGGAATTGTTTTTAAAAAACATAGCCCAAATGATAACACAACAATGTCAAGAGATCTGACTGAAGGGACAATCACATGGGACCAGGAAGTGGGAGGAGACATTCCCATGGGGTTTTAGAACCAGGGTAGCATTTTAACAGTTGCTCACTACCCAGCAAGGAGAGAGGATGCTTAGGTGATTGAGCCCTCAGTGTTTGAAAGAAGTAAGTAGGGAGTGGAATATGGCTTTCTCTTGGTAAAGCAGTGCTATTAATAGGAATGTAGAGATGTGGATAGTAGGGAGCTTGGGCAGATATTACAGACACGTGATGGAGGCAACAGCTCTATCTCCAAGAAGGCATAATTGTGCACTACAGAGAACAGTAGTGATAAACTCTGTTTTCCATCCTCTTTTTAAATTTCCTCTGACACAAAATTAGAGTGTGACTTAAAGAAGGTTGACCTTCCCTTGTCAATAGAAAAGGAGTGAAGAGATAAATATTTCAGTAAGGAGTGTGTCTGAAGACTGCGCATGGGGTGCAGAACCATCTCACTAATTACATGAATAGAGTAAGGCACAGTGGTGATCTAGAACTATCTAGGACAGTGGACCAGTGTCAGCACTCATTAGGAGCCTGTAGCTGTATTCACCTATAGCGTGTGCAGTGTGACTCAGTTTAAGGGTGTTTTGTAGTAGGTTTAAGTAAGATCTATATAAGGTGTATGTAAATGTATAATAACTAGAATGGTATAAAATGGTGTGCTGATTTTTCCTATCTCTCCACAGAATCCTACCAATGATTTAGCCAGTTGGGACGTAAAAATGAAGTCTATGCATGGTATGAATGTAAGTATGATGTGCAATTAGGGGCGATTTCCCACTTTTTGGACCTAGTAAGGATTAGGCAATACATGGGGATCCTTGAAATAATGGTCCTGTAGAAAGCCTCAGTATCTTCTAGGAAAGCCAAAGCATGTAGACTGCGACAATCTAAAACATGTAGACTGCGAGGAAGAATACTTCGGTAATTGGACCCCACATAGGCCCTCATTACAACATTGGCGGTAAAAGCTGCATACCGCCGGGCAGAAGACCGCCACGGCCGCGGAATTCCGCCACAGCAATTATGACCCACAGTTCTGAATCCGCCAAAATTAAGACACCTACACAAGTCCGCCACACCAAAGGTCAGTGATAAACTGCCGAAAACAAAACCTCCACCGTCATGCCAACAGAAATACGCCCACACTATCACGACCCACGAATCCACGCGGCGGTCTTTCAACCGCGGTATTCCATTGGCGGTACACACCGCGGCGCTCAAAATACACACACATTAACAAAACACACCTGATACACATACACACACCACTACCACACCCCCTATACAATATAAAACACACACCCACATCACCCACAAACCCCTACGACAACAAATCACGAACGAAAGCCAGAGAGAGACAGCACCAGCAAGAACAACAGCATCCACAGGTACACAACACCATCACCCACAGAACTTCCATGCACCTCACACAACACCCCACTACATATTAGCACACTTATCACCCCACACTCCACCCCACACATCACCTACACCACCCCATGGCACGGCAAAGACACCCCAGGTTCACGGAGGAGGAGCTCAGGGTCATGGTGGAGGAAATCGTCCGGGTAGAGCCACAGCTATTCGGATCACAGGTGCAGCACACCTCCATTGCAAGGAAGATGGAGCTATGGCAAAGAATAGTGGACAGGGTCAACGCAGTGGGACAGCACCCAAGAAATCGGGAGGACATCAGGAAGAGGTGGAACGACCTACGGGGAAAAAGGTGCGTTCCATGGTCTCAATATACCACCTGGCGGTTCAGCAGACTGGCGGCGGACCCCCAGCTCCTCCCCCACAACTAACAACATGGGAGGAGCAGGTCTTGGCGATTCTGCATCCTGAGGGCCTCGCAGGAGTAGGTGGAGGAATGGACTCTGGTAAGACAAATCTTAACTATTACATCCGCCACCCTACCTGCATGCCAGCACATACCCCCAACCTAACCCTCACCCCAGCACTCCAACTCCTCACATATGTCCCAACATCACAAACCACCCATCCCAACACCAAGCCCTGCATGTAACAAAAAAGGATGGACACCCATCACTAAAGCATGACCACTGCACATACCCATACACCCCCCTAAACTATCATCACTCAAGGTCCCACACAGGAATGCAAGCACTAGGGTACACGGTCACCCACCCATTGCACACCATGCCACACACAGATGTAATAAACATCCTTTTATACCCCTGCAGGGCCCCTACCCAACGTCACCGGACAGGAGGGACCACACATGTCCACACCACCAACAGAAGAGGCCCACAGTGATGACAGCAGCTCTGTCCAACTGGATCTAGATGACCAGCTCGGCCCATCGGGGACCTCGGGACAGTCGGTTCCCATCACACAGTCACAGGTCACTACAGAGCTTCCCCCCTCTGGAAACACCACCACAGCACCCACCCAGCGGGCCCATACCTCCGTCCCCAGGACACGTCAATCAGCTGTGTGTCCACCACTACAGGGAACCCAGGCTAACCCACCACCCCAACAACAACAGGGAACTGGGGGCAGAGGCAGTGGGCACACGGTCCAGGGGACGGAGGCCCAGGAACACAGGGGAACTGGGAGGGCTGCTGTGCGAAAGGGGGCGGACAGGCCAAGGGAACCCACTCTCCACGAGGCCCTCTCCTCCATCATGGGAGCATAACACCACTCCCAGGAGACAATGGCAACGGTACTGGCCAAGTTTCAGGAGACCCAGCACCTGCAGAAGGAACAGTATATGGGCTTCAGGGAGGAACTCAGAACCATCAGCTCCACCCTGGGCACCATCGTAGGGGTGCTGAAGGAAGTATTCAACACCAGGAGGGACACTGTGGCACTACAAGGGCCCCCTGACACTAGCATGGACGATGAACTGCCCACCACCTCCGCCGGCGCTAGTGTACAGGATGCCCCGCCACAGGACCACCACACCAGCACCCCACCCCCTGCAGAGGGAGAACCACCCCACAAACAGTCCCTGAGATCCAGGACAAAGACAGAGCACAATGCCAAGACCCCCGCCAAGAAATGAGACCACCCTGATTGTCATCCTACTGTCCCACTTTGTCACCCTGTCCATACTGAAACTGTCCCAGCTCCACTTCCTATGCCCATATGGGCAATGCACCTGTGAGACTAATAGACTGGACTCTGCCATGGACATTCCTCCGCCATCACCCCTCACCATTTTCCTACCCCCTCCAATATTGAGCACTTAAATAAACACATTTAAAGCACAAAACAATCTGGAGTCTGTCTGTGATTTCGAAATAGTGTATTAGCAATTAAAGTGACAAAATGCTCTTTCAATTGTAATGTCAACATACCTATGTCACACAGCTCTAGTCCATGAGGAATCTAAGCAGATGTCACACAGTGGGACCCACATCTGTGAAATCGTAAGGGAAAGTGACAACTCAGTGACCATACACTGGGTGAAAACGACAGACAGTAGAGAGGCAGTAGTGTATAAGTACATGTAGTAGGCAGGTCTGTACTCTTACCTGTGTCTCACTGGAAATATTGCTGGATCACTGAGTCCCTGTTGTTCATGTCTTCTTCCTCTGCTTCCTCGTCTTCGCCGTCCACAGCCTCCACAGCTGCCACAACACCGCCATCTGGACCATCCTCCTGCAGAAAAGGCACCTGTCGTCGCAAAGCCAAGTTGTGAAGCATACAGCAGGCCACGATGATCTGGCACACCTTCTTTGGTGAGTAGAATAGGGATCCACCTGTCATATGGAGGCACCGGAACCTGGCCTTCAGGAGGCCGAAGGTCCGCTCGATCACCCTCCTAGTTCGCCCATGGACCTCATTGTAGCGTTCCTCTGCCCTTGTCCTGGGATTCCTCACTGGGGTCGGTAGCCATGTCAGGTTGGGGTAAGCAGAGTCACCTGCAAATGGCGAGGGACAACTGTTAGACATGCACTAACCTGTAGGGATATCCCCAGACCCAGACAACCATTCCCACTGTCTTGCTTCCAGGTGCTCACCTAATAGCCACACACGGTGCCTCTAGAGTTGACCCATCACATAAGGGATGCTGCTATTCCGCAGGATGTAGGCGTCATGCACTGAGCCAGGGAACATGGCATTCACATGGGAGATGTACTGGTCTGCCAAACATACCATCTGTACATTCATTGAATGATAACTCTTCCGGTTTCTGTACACCTGTTCACTCCTGTGGGGGGGTACCAAAGCCACATGGGTCCCATCAATGGCACCTATGATGTTGGGGATATGTCCCAGGGCATAGAAATCACCTTTCTCTGTAGACAAATCCTCCACCTGAGGGAAAACGATGTAGCTCCGCATGTGTTTCAGAAGGGCAGACAACACTCTGGACAACACGTTGGAAAACATAGGCTGGGACATCCCTGATGCTATGGCCACTGTTGTTTGAAATGACCTACTTGCAAGGAAATGGAGCACTGACAGCACCTGCACTTGAGGGGGGATTCCTATGGGATGGCGGATTTCTGACTTCAGGTCTGGCTCCAACTGGGTACACAGTTCCTGGATTGTGGCACGGTCAAGCCTGTATGTGATAATCACATGTCTTTCCTCCATTGTCGACAGGTCCACCAACGGTCGGTACACCGGAGGATGCCACCATCTCCTCACATGTCCCAGTGGACGGTGCCTATGAAGGACAACAGAGAGCACAGAATCAAACAACTCAGAGGTACGTACACAAAGGCGGTCATTCCTACCCTGGCGGTCCGAGACCACCAGGGTAGGGTACCGCGGATGCACCGCCAACAGGCTGGCGGTGCATCCAGGGCAATTCTGACGGCGGCGGTACAGCCGCGGTCAGAAACGGAAAACCGGCGGTGTACCGCCGGTTTTCCGCTGCCCAGGGGAATCCTCCTGGATTCCGACCCCCACTCCGCCGGCTCCAGTCGGAGCCGGCTTCCTCGTTGAAGGCGCTTTCCCGCTGGGCTGGCGGGCGGCCTTCTGGCGGTCGCCCGCCAGCCCAGCGGGAAAGCCAGAATCACCGCGGCGGTCTTTTGACCGCGCAGCGGTGTTCTGGCGGAGGCCGCCCGCCAAAGTAGGAATGACCCCCAAAGTTTAAACAGAACACCATTCATACACAAAAAGTGGCCTGTATGTGTGTTGAGTCTAGGCCTAGGTATGTGTGACGCAGTTGAAAATGAAGCCATGTGGGCCCCTGAAATGCCGGCTGCCTGACCTCTAAAGTGGGACAATGGGATGTGAGGTAACTGCGCTGGCGTTGTACACCGTCGCGGTAGGCGGTCTAAGATGCTGCATTGGTTAACATTGGACCCTATGGGTCCCAGGAGCCAATGACGGTGTACGACCGGCGGTGACGGTATGTACTGCCGCGGACGTGACTGCCATTTTCTATCTGTTCAATCACTCGATACCTGATCTTTGACAGGATAGGACCTACACTGCAAGTGCTGCTGTGACCTCGGTCTGGAAGAGGCAATGGCTGCTGCGTCTGGGGAAAGGGCCCCTGCCTTCACATCGGAGGAGTTGGAGAAACTCGTGGATGGGTTCCTCCCCCAGTACACACTACTCTACGGTCCTCCAAACAGGTAAGTACACAGGGAGCATGATGTATGGGCTCTGCCTGTGTGGAGAGGGCTGGATGTAAGAAGGAAGGGGGGAGAGTGCGGCGTGCATGAAACGACGGTGAATGCATGTGCCACATTGCAAGGGTAGGGATGAGGGCCAATCACTTTGACGGTGCAGTTGGTAATAACTTACTCTTCCCCCTGTACATTTCATGTAGGTCAGCGCCCACCAGAAAAAAGATATTTGGCATGCCATCGCCAAGGACGTCCGGACCCTGGGAGTCTACCACAGACGGAGCGCCCACTGCCAGAAAAGATGGGAGGACATTCGCCGCTGGAGCAAGAAGACGGCGGAGGCTCAGCTGGGGATGGCCTCCCAACGTGGGAGGGGTGCCCGTCGCACCATAACCCCCCTGATGTTCAGGATCCTGGCAGTGGCCTACCCGTAGTTGGATGGGCGCTTGTGGGCATCACAGCAGCAACAAGGGGGTGAGTACACTCTCATTCTGCTGACTTTGCGTGCAGTGGAGGGGTCTGGGTGGGGGAGGTGGGCTGTGGGTTTCCCTAGGCCAGGACGAGTTCCGTAGGCAAGGTCCCTCCGTAAGGCAGGCCATGTGGCACCCCACCCCACCTCTGTAGAGTGCCAAGTACACCTAGTCATGCCCCTGTGTCATCTATGTGTGCAGATGTCGTCCATAGCCTTGTAGGCCATTTCCCAGGAATTGAACAGTGGAGCCCAAGAGCGCGGCGTAGTGCAGGGGGCTTCTGTGTCTGTCGTGTCCGCGAACGGTAGCGGTAATGCATGCACTCAACATGTCTTTCTTCTGTCATCCCCCCCTTTTTGTGGTCTCCCTGTTCTTGTGTGCATTAGCATCATCAGGTGGAGGAGCAGTGGCACCGGAGCACCAGGGGGCTGCATCCCACATGGCCATGGAGGGCCACACTACGGACTCAGACTTCACCAGTGGGACGGAGTGCGAGGGGAGCTCCACGGCGGGGACAGGAGCTCTGATGGGAGCTCCCTTGTGGTGGCAGCAATATCTGTGCCACCCCCATCTACAGGTACAGCCGCCACCACCCCTTCCAGCACCGCCCTCCCAGCAGCCCCTCAGCCTTCGCCCCGTGCCACTCACCCAGGAGGGTGGGCATCACCTTCGCCCCAGGCACCTCAGGCCCTGCCCCAGTCACCCCTGCTGCCCTCAGTGAGGAGGCCATTGACCTCCTCAGGTCCCTCACTGTTGGACAGTCTACCATTTTGAATGCCATCCAGGGTGTAGAAAGGCAGTTGCAACAAACAAATGCATTCCTGGAGGGCATTCATTCTGGTCAGGCGGCCCTTCAGTGAGCTTTTCAGACTCTGGCCTCAGCACTGATGGCAGCCATTGTCCCTGTGTCTAGCCTCCCCCCTCCAACTTCCTCCACCCCAACCCAATCCCCTGTACCCCAGCCTATCCCAAGCACACCTACAGACCAGCATGCACACACGTCAACACACAAGGGAAGCTCAGGCAAACATAAGCACCACACATCCCACAAGCACTCACACAAGCATCACACACATGCAGACACACCAACATCCACTGCCTCTACTGTGTCCCCCTCCTCCTCGTCTCCCTCCTCCCTCCTTGTCTCGTCTACACTCACACCTGCATGCACTACCTCTACATCCACTACGTCCCTCTCCAGCACCCCCACCACCACACCCCGCTCACGTGCAGTCACCACCCCCACTACCCTTCACACGTCCCCTGTGTCCTCTCCCAGTGTGTCTGGGACGCCACCTCCCAAGGTACACAAACGCAGGCACACACCCACCCAACATCCATCCACCTCACGACAGTCTCCAGCGCATGCACCTTCACCCAAAGTCAGCAAACGAACACCTCCTACAACCACCACCTCTTCCTCCACTCCCAAACCCCCTCCAGCTACCCGTCCCAATGTGTCAAAAAAACTTTTCCTGTCCAACCTTAACCTCTTTCCCACACCTCCCCCACCCCGTCCGTCTCATAGGTCCCGATCTAGCACCTCAGCCACAACATCTCCGGGACCAGTGGTGCCTGTAGTCACCGGAATCTGGAGATCACCGGCCACCAGGGCAGCCAGTGTGGCACGGAGCCACAGCACAGACAGTCCCCCACCTGTGAAGCATCAGAAGTTGGCCAGTGCCCGGCGGGAGAGGGGGAAGACTCCAGCCACCAAAGCAGCTCACAGGGGTCCCGGTGGGAGTGTGGAGTCAGCTGGGTCACCTTCCAAGGTGGGGAAGGGCCTCAAGAAACCTGGCAAGTCTGGTAAGAGCAGCACAGCGGAGAAGACCGCCATCATCCCTGCTGCCCAGGAGGCCACCTCCAGCACCAGCCCAGCTGCCCAGGACAGGACCGCCAGCATCAGCCAACCTGCCCAGGACAGGACTGCCAGCACTAGCCCACCTGCTCAGGAGGCCACCGCCAGCACTAGCCCAGCTGCCCAGGAGGCCACCACCAGCAAAAGCCCCGCTGGGCCATGAAGGACCGCCAGCACAAACCCCGCTAGGCCATGAAGGACCGCCAGCAAAAGCCCAGCTGGGCCATGAAGGACCACCAGCAAAAGCCCCGCTGGGCCATGAAGGACCGCCAGCAGCTGAGTCCCTGCAATGGAGACCACCGCCTCAAGCACCGCTGCACAGGGCACCGCCACCTCAAGCACCGCTGCACAGGGCACCGCCGTCTCAAGCACCGCTGAACAGGGCACTGCCGTCTCAAGCACCGCTGAACAGGGCACCGCCGTCTCAAGCACTGCTGCACAGGGCACCGCCGTCTCAAGCACCGCTGAACAGGGCACCGCTGTCTCAAGCACCGCTGGCCCATGAGCTGCAAGGGCACTGACGCAACTGAGTCCATCACGGGGTGAATGATGCACTCTGGGCACAAAGCCCCCTCCAGAATCAGTGTAGAAAGGCATCCACTACCTCTGTCCTTGGCAGGATGAAGCACTCTGGACACAAATCCCCCTCCAGAACCAGTGGAGAAAGGCATCCACTACCTCTGTCCTTGGCAGGAGGAAGCACTCTGGACACAAAGCCCCCTCCAGAACCAGTGGAGAAAGGCATCCACTACCTCTGTCCTTAGCAGGATGAAGCACTCTGGGCACCATGCCCCCTCCAGAACCAGTGGAGAAAGGCATCCACTACCTCTGTCCTTAGCAGAATGAAGCACTCTGGGCACCATGCCCCCTCCAGAACCAGTGGAGACTGTCATCCACTTGAGAGACTGTGGCTTTGCACTCCCCAGGATTGAACAGTGGGCAAACCACCCACTGTAGAGACTTGAGAGACTGTGGCTTTGCACTCCCCAGGATTGAACAGTGGGCAAACCACCCACTGTAGAGACTTGTGAGACTGTGGCTTTGCACTCCCCAGGATTGAACAGAGGGCAAACCACCCACTGTAGAGACTTGTGAGACTTTGGCTTTGCACTCCCCAGGATTGAACAGTGGGCAAACCAACCACTGTAGAGACTTGAGAGACTGTGGCTTTGCACTCCCCAGGATTGAATAGTGGGCAACCCACCCACTGTAGAGACTTGAGAGACTGTGGCTTTGCACTCCCCAGGATTGAACAGTGGGCAAACCACCCACTGTAGAGACTTGAGAGACTGTGGCTTTTCACTCCCCAGGATTGAACAGTGGCCAAACCACCCACTGTAGAGACTTGAGAGACTGTGGCTTTGCAGTCCCCAGGATTGAACAGTGGGCATGTGGCCCCCTCGTGGATTTGGCATCGTGCACTTAACCGGCTGAGGTGCCCCCCCTTTCCCTCCCCCTGAGGTGCCTGTTTAGTTGCTCTCTGATGCCCCTGCAGTGTTCTCTCCGTCATGGTCGGGGATCTTGTGTGGGGCTCGCCCATACCGTGTGGTCCCAGTGTTCCATGGACTTTATTAGAGCACTACCTGGACTACTATGCTTGGTATATATTTTGTACATGGTGTATATATATATTTCTGCCTACTTGCTTTTAATATATTACAATGGTTACACTCATTTTCTATTGTCTTTCCATTCTTCCGGGAGGTTTGGGGGGTGTAACTGTGATGTATTGATATGCATTAGTATGTGTGTTGTAGTGGGTGAGGGTGGGGGTGTTGCGTGTGTGTGTCCCTGTTTTTTCCCTCCCCCCTCCCCTGTGTTGTAGGTGCAGTACTCACCATGGTCTTCGCCGCCGGCGTTCGTGCTCCTGGTAGAGGAGCAGGAAGACTATTGCAGGTAGAATTTGGAGTTCCGGATCCATGGTGTCCTCGTTCCTTGTGGGGTGTGTAGAGATGAGCATTTTTCCTTCGGTGTTCCTGTTTCCGCCGTGTTTTTATCTGTGGTGAATCCGCCCCGGAAAAGCTGGCGGATTGGTAGGTTGTGATACTGTGGGCGGTACATTGTCCTCCGCCTGTCTGTTGGCGGTGACCGCCAAGCTGTTTGTTTGTACCGCTATGGCGGTCGGAGTGTTAAAGTGGCTGTCTTTGTTGGCGGTTTCCGCCACGGTCGTAATAGCAAATTTGTTTACGCCGGCCTGTTGGCGGTCTTACTGCCGCTTTATTACCGTCTGCCAGGGTTGTAATGACCACCATAGTGTTTGCATTTGTTTTTAAGACTGCCAGGGCAATCTTCTGATTATAAAACTTTTGCAGGGATACCTCAGGCAGTCTTTTAACTATTTACTGCTAGGATCATGTCAAATATCTGAAAGTGTGCCCTCAAACAGATCAGGTTGAAGTCTACGGTGAAGTAGTAGACTCCATCATGAAAACTCTATAATGAAGCATGCCTTCAGATTTTCTTGAAGGGTGAGAGCTTTATAAGAAAATCACTCATGTGCTGGTATCGCCCAGAGGGACTGGACTCATAGGGGACCCCTTGTTTTGATTTATATACCCTTATTTCAGGGAAATTGGAGTGATCCCAACTGATCATTTCTGCCCCCTCCCTTAAATAGTTAAAACAACCGCTCCATGAGAGACAATCTAGGTTTGTACAGGACTTGACACACCAATGCTACTGATTAATTACATAGAGCGTACAGGATCGGCGAGGAGACATGTTACATCAATAACACATGCAGAGGCCCCTGAGAGCAGTAGAAATATCACAGAAACTTTCTCCACAATAAATGATGAAATATACTCTTGACTAAGCTTCCAAGACCTTCACCAACCCCCTTGAACTGTACATAAATTACCTTGTAAAATATCAGCTTTAGAAATAAATCTGAATAAAAATGTTGGCTGAAACTTCAGCTTGTCAGCTTCTGAAAGCACAGATCTTTCATTGTGAAATGCTAAAGCTGCATTACAAATAAGTTCAAATCACAAAACTCAATCTGAAACAAACTGTAGTTGGTCAGGAAATTCCCAAGCTTGTAATCTTCAGTAAGCAATCACATGTGGTACTGGCACACAAGGACAAATTATGCATTTCATTCCTCCTTATCACCCTGAACAAATGCCAGGGAAACCATGGAATGACAATGTTGGGCCATCATTATGCTAGGAGATTCAGAACGTTGCCAGGAATTCGTACTTGCCAAGGAGGAGCTGCTTAATGCAAGGGACAGCCAGAAGATTGCTAAGCATGCCGAGTGAAGAGGTGTCCCTTTATGAGAGAGATATCCAGAAGGTTGTCTACTATGTCATAGACGTGCTCCATTAAGCAAGGGACAGCCAGAATGTCGTAGAGTATGGCCACTAGTCAAGACATTGTCCCATTCTTTAAGGAAGAACCAGCATGCTACTGAGCATCTTCACTAGGTCAAGGTAGTGTTCCATAAAGTAAACATCAAGTATACTATTAGACATGTCCACTATGTGAAGGCGGTGCCCGCTTATACCACGGAGAGCCATCAGGCTGCCCCATCTGCCAGACATATCCCTCAACTCTCTTGCACAACCACACAACACAAGTTTGACACAACATATATGCAGACAAACAGACACACACATTCAGATGATACTCACACATGCACTCAATGACACTCACATGCCAACATTCCCACATGCGCCCAAACATTTGGCGTCTTAGCGTGATTGATTGATTGAGAGTCTGTGCTAGGTCCTCCTTACCAAATTCTGTGACGTGTGCGGTAATGGATACGGCCACACTCACATCTCCATCATCCTCCAGGGTCTTGCACATTTTGGAGGTGGCACTGACACCAGTTGGGTGGCAGGAGAAAAGAGGGGGAAACCGTGAAGCCGTTATTGTCAGATGGATGAAGTTGTGGAAAGCGGGTGAGGAGGAAGGAGCTGTGAGCAATGGTTAGGTAAGGTCAGAGGATGGAATTATGGCCCAGTGCCACCTATACTGTCTGTCACTTGCATAGTCCTAGGATGTCTTGTGGTTTGGGAGAAAGGAAGCTACAGGCTTCACCTGTCTGCCTCAAGAGCTCTGAGGGGGCCGAGCACTGCCACAGAGATGTCCAGAACTCTAGGGAAAATCAGGCCTGGTACGGCAGGAGGTAGCTCGGATGCTGTGGAGGTGCAACACCCTGTAGTTTGCTCCGGAAGGTATTCTTCCAATTAACACAATGCCCAAAGTAGGAACACCTAGCACATGCATTACAGCAGAATTGATCTGATGTCATACTCCTTCCCCAGCCTACTTATTATGCAGCGACAAAGATAAAGGTGGTCGGAGCCAGCAGCCAGGTAGCTGCCGGAGTTGACAGCCACCGCCCTTCTCCCGGCCCTTCATGAGCATGACGCTGTGCTGGCACTACCCTGGGCCACAGAGGTATGCGCCTCGAGGGAAACGTTTCCAGTGCCATTAAAACTGGAAAGACCCACAACTCTGACATCACTTCAAAGTCTTGTCCCTCATCCCCAGCACTCCGTCCTGCATTGCCCAACTCGCTGAGTTGGACTCCGACGTCATGGGACCCTCCTTTGTGACTCTGAGTCGACCGCTGTCCTCAGATCTTCTAAGTGCCTGTTCCGGTATTTCTGAAGGTGCTGCCTGCTTCTGTGGGGGCTCTCTGAGTTGCTGAGTGCCCCCTCTGTCTCCTCCTCCAAGGGGTGACATCCTGGTCCTTCCTGGTCCCCAGCAGCACCCAAAATCCTCAACTAGCAAGGCTTGTTTGCGGTATTTCTGCCTGGAAACACGTCTGCAACCTCCAGAACGCTGTGGGACATCTTCCATCCAAAGGAGAAGTTCCTAGCCCTTTTCGTTGTTGCAGAATCTTTGGCTTCTTCCACCCGGAGGCAGCCCTTTTGCACCTTCATCTGGGGTTTAGTGGGCTCCTGCCCCCCCAGGCACTTTCGTGACTCTTGGACTTGGTCCCCTTCCTTTACAGGTCCTCAGGTCCAGGAATCCGTCTTCAGTGTTTTGCTGGTGCTTGTGGTTCTTGCAGAATCCCCTATCACGACTATTCTGTCTTTCTGGGGTAGTAGGGTAACTTTACTTCTACTTTTCAGGGTCTTGGGGTGGAGTATCTTGGACACCCTTACTGTTTTCTTACAGTCCCAGCGACCCTCTACAACCTCCCATAGGTCTGGGGTCCATTTGTGATTCGCATTCCACTTTTGGAGTATATGGTTTGTGTTGCCCCAAGACCTATGTCTACCTATTGCATCCTATTGTGATTCTACATTGTTTGCACTACTTTTCCTACTGTTACTTCCCTTTTTTGGGTTTGTGTACATCTAATTTGTGTATATTACTTACCTCCTAAGTGAGGGTATTCTCTGAGATACTTTTGGCATATTGTCACTAAAATAAAGTACCTTTATTTTTAGTAACTCTGAGTATTGTGTTTTCCTATGATATTGTGCTATATGATATAAGTGGTATAGTAGGAGCTTTGCATGTCTCCTAGTTCAGCCTAAGCTGCTTTGCCATAGCTACCTCTAACAGCCTAAGCTGCTAGAAACACCTCTAGTCTACTAATAAGGGATAACTGGACCTGCACAAGGTGTAAGTACCACAAGGTACCCACTATAAGCCAGGCCAGCCTCCTACACCAACCCATCAGCAACAACAAACCCTCCCTCTATTACAAATTACCTGTCATCAATCATGGGGGCATTACATTTGGAAATTGGGCAGGTGGAGGAAAAACTTGATGCAGTGAGGTGACATTCTCTGTTCTTTGTCTATTGCTCCACGTCCATTGACATAGATGGACTACAACAGCTCACGATCCCTGATCAGCGATCCACTGGACTGGTTCAAAGGTGGATTGGGCTGTTAGTGAGAGTACACACGTGATTATTGGTGTAAGTTCTGATGCCCACGAGAAAGGCAGAGAAACCCTGGCTTGTGGCGTTTTGGATGGGCTGTGTGGGGAGGTTGTTTCTGTTGCGGACCCTGTAGGAAAGTACCATATTGCCTGGCATGTTACCCCCATTTTTACTGTATGTACATTTGTTTTTGCCTATGTGTCACTGGGATCCTGCTAACCAGGACCCCAGTGCTCATAAAGTATGCCCTGTATGTGTTCCCTGTGTGGTGCCTAACTGTATCACTGAGGCTCTGCTAACCAGAACCTCAGTGTTTATGCTCTCTCTGCTTTTAAAATTGTCGCTGCAGGCTAGTGACTAATTTTACCAATTCTGATTGGCACACTGGAACACCTTTATAATTCCCTTGTATATGGTACCTAGGTACCCAGGGTATTGGGGTTCCAGGAGATCCCTATGGGCTGCAGCATTCTTTTTGCCACCCATAGGGAGCTCAGACAATTCTTACACAGGACTGCCACTGCAGCCTGAGTGAAATAACGTCCACGTTATTTCACAGCCATTTTACACTGCACTTAAGTAACTTATAAGTCACCTATATATCTAACCCTCACTTGGTGAAGGTTAGGTGCAAAGTTACTTAGTGTGTGGGCACCCTGGCACTAGCCAAGGTGCCCCCACATTGTTCAGGGCAAATTCCCCAGACTTTGTAAGTGAGGGACATTATTGCACGTGTGCACTACACATAGGTCAATATCTATATGTAGTGTTACAATGGTAACTCCGAACATGGCCATGTAACATGTCTAAGATCATGGAATTGTCACCCCAATACCATTTTGGTATTGGGGGGACAATTCCATGCATCCCCGGGTCTCCAGCATAGAGCTCGGGTACTGCCAAACTAACTTTCCGGGGTCTCCTCTGCAGCTACTGCTGCTGCCAACCCCTCAGACAGATTTCTGCCCCCCCTGGGGCCTGGGTTTGTCTGGTCCCAGGAAGGCAGAAAAAAGGAGTTCCTCTGAGAGAGGGTGTTACACCCTCTCCCTTTGGAAATAGGTGTGACGGGCCTGGGAGGAGTAGCCTCTCCTGGCCTCTGGAAATGCTTTGAAGGGCACAGATGGTGCCCTCCTTGCATAAGCGGTTCAGGGATCTCCCCAGCCCTGCTATGGCGCGAAACTGGACAAAGGAAAGGGGAGTGACCCCTCCCCTGACCAGCACCTCCCAGGGGAGGTGCCCAGAGCTCCTCCAGTGTGTCCCAGACCTCTTCCATCTTGAATGCAGAGGTGTGAGGGCACAATGGACAGCTCTGAGTGGCCAGTGCCAGCAGGTGACGTCAGAGACCCCTCCTGATAGGTGCTTACCTTTCTCTGTAGCCAATCCTCCTCTGTGGGCTATTTAGGGTCTCTCCTGTGGGTATCTCACCAGATAACGAATGCAAGAGCTCACCAGGGTTCCTCTGCACTTCCCTCTTCGACTTCTGCCAAGGATCGACTGCTGACTGCTCCAGGACGCCTGCATAACCGCAACAAAGTAGCAAGAAGACTACCAGCAACATTGTAGCGCCTTATCCTGTCGGCTTTCTCAATGGTTTCCTGGTGGTGTATGCTCTGAGGGCTGTCTGCCTTCACCCTGCACTGGAAGCTGAGAAATCTCCTGTGGGCACCAAACTTCTGCATCACCGGTCCTCTGGGTCCCCTCTCATCCTGACGAGCGTGGTTCCTGGAACACAGGAGCTGGATCCAAGTGTCTTTGACAGTCCAGTGGCCCTTCTGTCCAAATTTGGTGGAGGTAATTCCTTGCCTCCCCACTCCAGACAGTAATCCTGTGTAATGCGTGAAGTGCAACTGCTCGGGCTTCTGTGCACTTTTGCAAGACTTCCTTTGTGCACAGCCTAGCCCAGGTCCCCAGCACTCCGTCCTGCATTGCCCAAAAAGCTGAGTTGGACTCCGACGTCATGGGACCCTCTTTTGTGGCTCTGAGTCAACTGTTGTCCTCAGATCTTCTAAGTGCCTGTTCAGGTGCTTCTGCGGGTGATGCCTGCTTATGAGTGGGCTCTCTGTGTTGCTGAGCACCCCCTCTGTCTCCTCCTCCAAGGGGCAACCTCCTGGTCCTTCCTGGGCCTTGGCAGCACCCAAAATTCTCAACCCCGACTCTTGCAGCTAGCAAGGCTTGTTTGCGGTATTTTGGCATGGAAACAACCCTGCATCCTTCAGCACACTGTGGGACATCTTTTGACTAAAGGAGAAGTTCCTGGCACCTTCCGTTGTTGCAGAATCTTCAGCTTCTTCCACCCAGAGGCAGCCCTTTTGCACCTTCATCTGGGGTTTAGTGGGCTCCTGCCCCCCCTGGACACTTGCGTGACTCTTGGACTTGGTCCCCTTCTTTTACAGGTCCTCAGGTTCAGGAATCCGTCTTCGGTGTTTTGCAGTCAGTTGTTGTCCTTGCAAATCCCCTATCTCGCCTTCACTGTCTTTCTGGGGTATTAGGGTAGTAGGGTAACTTTACTCCTACTTTTCAGGGTCTTGGGGTATCTTGGACACCCTTAGTGTTTTCTTACACTCCCAGCGACCCTCTACACACTACACTAGGCCTGGGGTCCATTTGTGGTTCTCATTCCACTTTTGGAGTATATGGTTTGTGTTGCCCCTAGGCCTATTGTCTCCTATTGCATTCTATTGTGTTCTACAGTATTTGCACTACTTTTCTAACTGTTACTTACCTGATTTTGGTTTGTGTGTATATATTTGGTGTATATTACTTTCCTCCTAAGGGAGTATATCCTCTGAGATACTTTTGGCATGTTGTCACTAAAATAAAGTACCTTTATTTTTAGTAGCTCTGAGTATTGTGTTTTCTTATGATATAGTGCTATATTATATAAGTGGTATAGTAGGAGCTTTGCATGTCTCCCAGTTCAGCCTAAGCTGCTCTGCTATAGCTACCTCTATCAGTCTAAGCTGCTAGAACACCTCTATTCTACTAATAAGGGATAACTGGAACTGGCACAAGGTGTAAGTACCACAAGGTACCCACTATAAGCCAGGCCAGCCTCCTACAGACCCATCCATAGATGCTAGAGATCCCACCTCCCAATTGGACTTACCACTGTCCAAAAAGCAGATGTACTAAGCAGATACCATTGAGAAGGAAACTACAGCACCAGCCCGCGAAAATGGGTGAGATTAGCGGCTTTCCACCTAATAAAGGCTTCAAGAAGAAAGTGCCACTTCCCCAATAGTGGTGCAATTAGGCGCACTGATAAAAGCAGTGATGACTTATTAATCAGACTGGAAGCATTGGTGAGATTTTTAAGAGAGGAACTATCAGTAAAAAATAAACAGGCTTGAGAAAATTGCAGCCTCTTCTGGCCATTTACTACATAACCAGTTGGGAAAGGCTCATGTGACGATTAATCAGGCGGATTTAGGCCCTCATGCAATTCCTGTGTCTGGGGTCCTATCCATTCAGCCCCCTCCTGGACCTGTCCAGCACCCACCCACATCAATGGCAGCACTCAATTTGTTTCTGAAGGTTCTACCAATAATTGTCCAGGGGGACTAACACCAGTAGCCCCAGAAATAGAGGTCCTTCCTGAAGCTACAGGGAGATGTGCTGATCAGGATCCTGATAGAACAACATCTACCCCACTGGGTACACTTCCACCTTCCACCTTACTCAACACCTTAAGTTATTATGCTTGATCGTGTTCCCATCCTAAATACAGGAAAGAAGGAAATGAAAAAGTACTTGAAACATAAAACCATGCACTGGTTTAGATCTAATGCTGGCTGGTTGGAGGGTCTTTTGCATGAGATATTGACAGTGAGAAGGTTGTTGTGTGTTGGCCATGGCACAAAAACATCAGATGGGGAGTGTGTAGTTGTAAACTTCAGATCCCCTTGGGTGGTGAGGAATTTTTTAGCAGCATTAAGACACCTGTCTGATTCCCTCTGTCTAGTTCGAGCGTTACTCCTGGGCTACTTCAATAGCCCTGAAGGGCCTTGCACAGGGGGACATCTGCAAATTATAAGGAACTTGGGAATCCCATAGTCTGTCTACAAACACCCCTGCTACCTCTTAGTGTTAGACCTGACAGCATTAGAGTGGTCTTCTCCCAACTTTTTGCCTGTCTCCCTAGATTTTTCTGATCCCTTTTTTGCTGGTTTTAGGACTCTGCACACTTTACCACTGCTGACCTATGCTAAAGTGCTTGTACTATCTCCCCTAAACATGGTAACATTGCTCATACCCAATTGGCATATTTAATTTACCTATAAGTCCCTAGTAAAGTGCACTAGATGTGCCCAGGGCCTGTAAATTAAATTCAGTGGGTCTGCAGTACTGATTATGCCACCCACATACGTAGCTCTTAACCATGTCTCATATCTGCCAGTGCTAGGCCTGTGTGTGCAGTTTCACTGCCACTTCGACTTGGCATTTAAAACTACTTGCAAAGCCCTACATTCCCCTTTACTTTCATATAAAAGGTAGTCCCTAGGTGACCCATAGGGCAGGGTGCTATGTAAGTAAAAGGCAGGACATGTACTCATATGTTTTACATGTCCTGGTAGTGGAAAACTCCCAAAGTCGTTTATCACTACTGTGAAGCCTGCTCCTCTCATAGGACAGCATTAGAGATTACCTCACATGCTTGAAAGTGGTAATTTCTGATCTGAGAGGAATAGACTTGTCATATATGGGATGTTTGGAACAGTAGTGAGAAATCCTACTTACTGTTGAAATTGGATTCTATATTACTATTTCATAAATGCCACTTTTAGAAAATAGGCATTTCTCTGCACCAATTTATGTCTGGTCTGTGCTGGTTGATAGCTCCCCTTGTGAATTCCACCCATATCGCCCTAAACAGCACACTCAGCTGTATCTGCCTTCATCTGCATACAGATGGGTTTCTCCGGGCAGGAAGGGTTGAAGGGATCTCTCTTACACTTCAAAGGCCAGTGGCTGGCCTTCACACAAAGGACTGATAACTCTCCTACAGGGCTCCTGGCAGACAGGGCTAGATTGAAAGGGGAACATAGTGCACTTTAAAACCACTCTTTGCCGTTTCCCCCACTTCAAAGGCAATTTTGGGTATATATACTGGATCTGCGACTCCACCAATTCAGACACTTCTGGACCTACAACTGGACTCTGTCAGAGGGACTGCCTGGCTGCCCAAAGGACTCATCTGGACTGCCTTGCTGGAAGGACTGCTGGCCTGCTTGTTGCCCTGCTGCCTGCTGACCTTTGACTCTTGTGGAAGGACTCTGCCTTCCTCCTCAAGTGCTCTCCAAGGGCTTGGATTGTGCTTGCCTCCTGTTCTGAGGTCTCAGTGCTATCAAAGACTTCACGAAAGAAGAGAATGTCCAGCGTGTCAGAAAATTGATGCAGCACCTGCAAAATTTGACCCAATGCCTGCCAGATCAATGCAGCACCTGCTCCATGGCTGAAAAATCACTGCATCACCTGCCAGATTGACACAGTGCCTGTTACCTCTGCTCAACGTGTTCTGGGTTTTCCACGCATCGTCCCTGGGTGTCAAAATATCACCCCATCGCCTGGCGGATCGACGCAATGCCTGTTTCCTCTGTTCAACGCGTTCTGGGTTTTCCACGTATCCTCCCTGGGCTTTCAAAATATCCCTGCATCGCAGTGAGGAACCGAGGCTGTGCTCCTGGAAACCGACTAATCGCCTTGCAGTGTGGAAAGAAACAATTCATCGCTTTTGCCGTGCTGGAAAAATCAATCCATTGCTTTACTTTTCAATGCATTTCGTCCTCTGCAGCCTCTCTGCCTCGTTATTTTTTATGCATTCCAGGTACTGTGTGTTAAAAGGATACAACCATTAATTCTTAAGGATTGAGACTCATTTAAAACTTTTAAAAGTCACATCTTGACTATTGGATTTTTGTTGTTTTGGTCTTATTTTATTTAGATAAATATTATCTATTTTCCTAAACTGGTGTGGAGTACTCTTTGTGGTTCTTTTCGCTGTGTTACTGTCTGAGTTATTGCACAAATACTTTACACATTGCCTTCTAAATTAAGCCTGCCTGTTCTGTGCCAAGCTACCAGAGGGTGAGCACAAGATAATTGTGGTTGTGTTGTGACTTACTTTGACTAGGATTGTGGTCCCTACTTCGATAGGGTTTTGGAGGCTGGCCCTCTATGCAATGTACAAAACCAAGTACACTATGCAGAGGGTCCGGGCAACCACATTTAGTTTTCAGGGGTAATAATCAGACTATCTAATGCTCTAATTTTTAAGGTAGCTGGTCGAGCACTTAGGCTAATCCAGGAAATGTTCTAGTATTTGCTGTACTCACAAATCCAATCATGCACCACACATACTCAATGAATAACTCAAGACCAGGATTTATAAAAATACTTCAGCTTTTATATAATTTTTAAGACCAAAATCTTTAGAATACGTTAAGTACTTTTTGAGTTATGACTTTTTGAAATTTTAATAAAGTTAGTCTTTCTGTGGGTAATTACGCACCATAGGGATCAAAAGGCAGTCACTTTTAAAAATGCATTAAAAATCGCACGGTTGAGTTACCAGTCTCTTCTTTTGCAGAGTGGTCTGTGGGCACCTTGTGCCAGCTGGAGAGCCTTGGTCAGCTCCCGGTTCTGGTGGGACCAGTGTTGGAAAAGTTCTAGGCACAGGGCCACCTGGATGGGCCACTTGGAAAAGGGAGCTGGATTGTAAATTTGTAGTGGTGCCTGGGGGTCCCCTTGGGCTGTCGAGGTCACAAGGGGTTGGGGACCCGGGGCACACAGCAGATCCTGCAATTCAAGGCCCAGGGCGGCTAGGTGCAGGGTGTTTTGGAAGTCTTGGATGCTGTGCGCAACAAAGTCCACTGGAGCTGGCGGTAAGTCTCTTTGAGGGCCGCGTACAGGACAACGGGGGCACTCTGATCAGAGGTCCAGGGTGTTCCTAAAGTCCCTCAACTGGAGCTTCCTCCTGATGCTTTTCAGCTTGGGGGGAGCTGGATTGCTCTATCTCGGCCACTGGGGGACACAGCACCACCAAACTTATTACAGTTGGGGGGCACTTCCGGTCTGTCGTCAGTGTGTCATCGGGTCCGGCTGTGACTTCCGGTCGCGGAAATAACAGCGATTCAGTGAAGTGTCCCTCACTGGTTTCTCGGTCCTTTGCAGTTTTCTTACTTTTCTGGAGTGATTCCTCCACCCAGGAGGGAGATCTGGGGTGACCCTTGAAGGCCGGTCCAGTGTTCAGCTCCTCTGTTGTCGTGATTGTCAGGACTCTGGTGAGCAAGAACTGGTCTTGGCACCTCTTCTGGTGCAGCAGGTCCTCTGTTCTCGACCTGGCGGTTTCTTTGCTGCTGGACTTCTTCTTTTCTTGGGATCCTTTTCAAAATCTTTTTCAAATCTCCAATCTTGGTCTAGGGGAGCCCACTAAATACGGAATTTAGTGGGCGTTTTATGGGGAACCTGGTAGTGTCCAATGGGACACTTATCCTACGGTGGCTACACCCACTATAGTGACCACTTCCTGTGGGAAGGGTCACTTCCCTAAAACTCATCGCTGTTTTCCTCCATTCCAAGATGGAGAAAACTGAATCAGAGGGTCCACTTTGCATGCAAGCCCTTAGGGGAGGTGCAGGCTCAGTGAGGCCACTCCTCCTACACTTTGTCTGGTTTTCTGCCTTTGCTCCTGCCAAAAGTGGTTGTTGCAAAGGGGGAAGCCCTCTACTGCTAGCAGCGGACCTGGAGGCTCGAGTTTCAGGAGCTGTAGCCCTTTGAAGCTCACTGCCAGAGTATTGCACATTCCTGAGAGAGGGGGTGTTAGCTCCTCCACCCAGGAAGGGCATTGTCTAACAAACCAGAGAGCCAGGGCTCTCCCCCAGGTTTGTATATTGGCTGTCTGGAGTGGCAGCTGGATGGAACCAGCCAGCAATTCTGCCAGTTAGGGTTAGCTTTGCAGGGGGCACCTCTAAGATGGCCCCCTGGGTACATCTAGGGTTAAATCCAATACTGGTATCAGTTTGAATTTCATATTCTGAGTTGTTTGACACCAAACAACCCAGGGTGCAGAGTGGCGATTATGTAGTTGGGGAACTCGTGTTTGATCAGTGCCCAATACATACATTAAAATGGCTGCTCTGTTCACTCACTAGGTCCTAGGTTTAGCAAGGACACAGTGGGGGCATATTGCTCATAAAGCTATGCCCTCATCCATAGTATTGTGCACCCTGCCTTAGGGCTGGAAGGCCTGCTAGAGGGGTGAGTTATTCATAACATATGCAGTGTAAGGGGGACAGGGCACACAGAGGGTGTGCCATGTCGAGTTTGTCCTTTTAGGGTTGCCTCAGTACACTTTGCCTGCAATGGCAGTGCTGGGTGCATCTGGGAACAGGGCCCTTGGGAGTGGCACAATCAGTGCTGCTGCCCCCAGGGGCCTACTCTTAGTATATCTTGCCCTGGGCACTGTGGTACACATTCACTAGGGAATTACAGGGGTAGTTAAGAGTGTAACCAATTGTGCCAAGCATCACAACAGTTTTAGGGAAAGAGCTCTGGCCCAGGGAACCTGTTTAGCAGGGGCCCTGGGCACTACCACCTTCTAGAACACATCAACATCAGGCAAAAAGTGGGGGCTAACCATGCAAAAAGAGGCCTCCTCTCACACAGGGTGCCAACTAGAGACCCAATTTCTAGCACTTAGTAATTGTTTCTCTTTCCTAAACAATCTTGAAGAAAACAACTGATGCCCATTGGTATATACTCAACCGGGTTCCATACCAAACCTCACAGTCTTGATTTTCCTACATATTTTGCAGGGTCCCCAGCTTATCAAGAAGATTTAGGCCAAAGTATGAGCACTGTATCACTGCTATCTGAATTGGGTTACATTTTTGTGATATTCATTCAAAACTTGATAATGAGGATTGGTTGGGCTTTCTCACAGACTTTGAGCTGATTTGTCTCCAGGGACGTGGGCTCTGGAATACTGTTACATAAATGGGTTCCACTCATACTGCAACCCTGCTATACCTGCTGTCTCAGGGAGGGCTATGGGTGGTTTGGCCATCTGGATTTCTGTCAAGTGTACTAAGGCAAACCTCTAGACTCTTCCCCTTGGTGCCAGTTGGTACCAATTGTTACTGCTGTACAGCCTGGGCACTTTAGACCTTTTGATTGTGAACTTTTATTTGATCAGCAAAATGCAAAGTTTGCAGTTATATTGAATGAGGCTTTTGTAAAGATAAATACTATTTTTCATCCACTCTGTATTCTGCTGACAGGTAACTCTAACTGTGGAGTATGTAACTATAGTGATTTAAGGGTTTGCGGTATGGAAAATAAGGAAGGATAGGTACAGTCACACTTTCAACATTCCCACTATGGGGATGCCTTGAATAACATTTAAATTTCAAATGATTTAGGCCCTCATTATGATATTGGCGGTAAATCCCACTTACCGCCATGCTGACTGCTGCCAACTTACTGCGGAGGATATCCGTTCACCATATTATGACACACCCACACTAATCCGTCACTATTCAGTCACATACACATTTCCGCCACACCAAACATTAGTGATAAACTAGCGGTATCCAAACCCACACTGTTACGCCAACAGAACAACGCCCATCACATTATGACCCATGAATCACCACGCCGGACATTCAATGGTGGTACATACCGCCTCGCTTAAAATACACACACACAAACAAAACAACTCCAATTGGACAATTCAAACAACACATACCTGACACCCATACACACACCACACACACCCACTCACACCACTATAAAACACACACCCACATTACCTACAACCTTTTACCATTACAAACAATTGCCACCAGAGAGAGACAGCAAGACCACAGACACAACCAGAGCCACACACTACTCACACCTATACACCACTCACACACATCACCCAAACACATTACCCTCACCAACACATCTCACACAACACCCATGGCACCACAAAGACACACCAGATTCGCAAAGGAGGAGCTAAAGGCCATGGTTGACTAAATCATCATGTTAGAGCCACAGCTATTTGGAGCACAGGTGCAGCAGATATCGATAGCTAGGAAGATGGAGCTATGGCGGAGAATCGTGGACAGGGTCAACGCCATGGGACAGCACCCAAGAACTAGGGATGACATCAGGAAGAGGTGGAACGACCTACGGGGGAAGGTACGTTCCAATGCAGCAAGACACCAACTCGCTGTACAGAGGACTAGCGGTAGACCCCCACCTCCTCCCCCACAACTAACAGCATGGGAGAAGCAAGTCTTGGCAATCATGCATCCTGAGGGCCTGGCCAGAGTAGGAGGAGGACTGGACTCTGGTAAGACAACTCTATACTACTACTACAGCCCTACCTGCATGCCATCACATACCCCCCACCCTCACTCCCATCACTCCACCACTTCCCACACACCCCACCATCACATCTCACTCATCCCAATGCCAAGCCCTGCATGCCTTACCAATGCATGGACATCACTCACAGACCTGCATGGACACCTATCACAAAAGCATGCACACTAGAGAGAATCAGCTATCCCACCACATACCAACGTACACAAGTGAAAACTGCCAGGGCAAATACAAACAAAGAGGGAAAGCCACGGATGCACAATATGTCAGACATGTAAACAATAACACAGAATTAACATCCCCACTGGTAACCCAGCCAATGTCAGCGGAGAGGAGGTGCCAGCAATATCCAATCCCCCAACAAAAGAGGCCCACAGTGATGACAGCAACTCTGGACTTCAGGATCTGGATGACCAACCTGGCCCATCAGGGACCTCTGGACAGCCGGTTACCCAGGCCCAGTCATACAACACCACAGAGCCTCCCCCATCAGGAAACACCACCACAGCACCCACCCAGCGTACCCATACCTCTGTCCCCAGGACACGTCAATCAGCAGTGTGTCCACCTCTACAGGGACCTCAGGCCACACCTCGCACCCAATACAATCAGGGACCTGGGGTAAGTGGCAGTGGGCACACGGTTCAGGGGACAGAGGCACAGGACAACAGGGAGACTGGGAGAAGTGCTGTGCGCCATGGGGAGGACAGGCCCAGGTAACCAACTCTCCAGGAGGCACTTGCAGAGATCCTGGGAGCCTACTAACATTCCCAGGGCACGGTGGGCCAGATCCTGGACAATGTGCAGGAGAACAGGCAGCTGCAGGAGGGACAGTACCAGGGGATTAGGGAGGACTTGCATGCCATCAACACGACCCTGGTCTCCATAGCAGGGGTGCTGGCAGACATGGCCAATATTATGATGGAGTCAGTCTCATAACAGCGGGCCCTTGCCATTAGCCAGACATCTGAACTGCCTTCCACCTCCGCTGCCACTAGTGGACAGGAGGCCCTGTCCACAGGACCAACAGGCCACCAGTACCCCACCCCTGCAAAAGGAGAACCATCCCACAAACGTTTCCTGTGATCCAGACTGAAGCCAGAGACACTTGCCAAGACCCCCGCCAGGAAATGAGACTCTCCTGATTGTCACCATTGTGTCCCACACAGTCACCCTGTCCACCTTGAACTGCCATTGCTCCCCTTCCTATGTCCACTTGGACAATGCACCTGTGCTACAGACTGGAACAATACCCTGGACTTTCCTCCATCATCACCCCATCCCATTGCACTTGCCCCTCAATATTTTAGCACTTCAATAAACACCCTTAGAAAAAATAGAAGTATGGAGTATGTCAAATTTTTCAAGTATGTATTCATTTAACCAGGTTCAAACATTGCAATTCAACTGTACAGTAAATTAGCATATGTTAATGACCTGTAGCTGGCTGCAGTGATCCCACCAGGAGCTATTGTGAGGCACCAACATCTGTAAAATGAATTGCCAAAGGGTACAATAGGCATAGAAGTGGGAAATAACAGCTTGCCAGTGCCACAGAAATTCAAAATAATGACAATGAAATGTGAAGAAACACTGTCTTACATGTGTGTCATTGGAAGTATTGTCTGATGACTGCTGTTCTGTTGTCTTCATCCTCATCCTCTGCCTCCTCATCCTTACTGTCCACAGGGTCCACTGCTACCACACCAGCCTCCTCCTCCTGCCGTAAAGGCACATGGCAGCTCAGGACAAGGTTGTGCAACATGCAGCATGCCACTATTCTCTGGCAGACCTTCTTGGGTGAGTAGCACAGGGATACACCTTTTAGATGGAGACACCTGAACCTGGCCTTCAGGAGGCCAAAGGTTCTTTCTATAATCCTTCTTGCTCACCCATGTGCCTCATTGTAATGCTCTTCTGCTCTTGTCCTGGCATTCCTCACAGGGATCAGCAGCCAAGATAGGTTGGGGTAACCAGAGTCACCTGCAATATTGAGGGACAGCATTTAGCCACACGCTATCCCATATGGCCCACACCATACCCATACACCAACATATACTGGGTGGGGACCAGGGCTCACCTATTAGCCACACCCTGTGCCTCTGTAGTTGGGCCATCACATTTGGGATGCTGCTATTCCGCAGGACAAAGGCATCATGCGCCGACCCAGGATTCTTAGCATTGACATGGGAGATGTACTGGCCCGCCAAGCACACCATCTGTACATTCATAGAGTAGAAATTCTTACGATTTCTGAACACCTGTTCATTTTGACGGGTGGGGACAAATGCAATATGTGTTCCATCAGTCACCCCAATTATGCTGGGGATATGTCCCATTGCATAGAAGTCGGTCTTCACTGTGACCAAATCTTCAACCTGGGGAAATACAATGTGGCTGCACATGTGTTTAATCAAGGCAGACAACACTCTGGTCAGCACGTTTGAGAACATTGACTGTGACACTCCTGCTGCCAAGCCCACTGTCACTTGGAAAGAACCAGTTGCCAGGAAATGGAGCACAGATAGAACTTGCCCAAGAGGGGGGATCCCAGTGGGGTGACGGAAAAGCAGATGTCAGGTCAGGCACCAAATGGGCACACAGCTCTGTGATTGTGGCCCTGTCAAGTCTATAGGTGAGGATGATGTGCCTGTCTTCCATTGTTGCCAAGTGCACCAGGGGTCTGTACACGGGGGTATGTCTCCATCTCTTATTCATCCGCAGCGGCAGCAATCTATGGGGCAAAAGAGAGAGGAGCCGGTTCCAAACTGAACAATGGGGCTACAACAGAACATTGCATGCTGTTAACTTGTAATGGGTCAGTGTGAATTGTACAGTATGTCCAAATTTAAACAGTGACGCAGCAATTATCCAGGGCCTGCCCCCCCTTGAAATGGCGTCTGCCTGTCCTGTGTGAAGGGACAGGTGGAAGTGAGGTAATTCCGCTGACGCTGTGCGCCGTTGTGGGAGGCGGCTGTGAACAGCTGTGCAACTCCTCATTGGTTATAATTGGGCCCTGTGGGTTACAGTGGCCAATGGTGATCTACGCCGGCGGTGACGGTATGCACCGCCGCGGACGTGACCGCCATTTCATATCAGATTCTGTGTGAGAAGGTAGCCTCTTTCTAGCCTTGTTACCCCCACTTTTGGCCTGTTTGTGAGTGTATGCCAGGGTGTTTGTCACTGTTTTCACTGTCTCACTGGGATCCTGATAGCCAGTCCTCAGTGCTCATAGTGAAAACACTATGTTTTCAGTATGGTTGTTATGTGTCACTGGGGTCCTGCTGGTCAGGACCCCAGTGCTCATAGGTTTGTGGCCTATATGTATGTGTCACTGGGACCCTGTCACACAGGGCCCCAGTGCTCATAGGTGTGCATGTATATGTTCCCTGTGTGGTGCCTAACTGTCTCACTGAGGCTCTGCTAACCAGAACCTCAGTGGTTATGCTCTCTCATTACTTTCAAATTGTCACTAACAGGCTAGTGACCAATTTTACCAATTTACATTGGCTTACTGGAACACCCTTATAATTCCCTAGTATATGGTACTGAGGTACCCAGGGTATTGGGGTTCCAGGAGATCCCTATGGGCTGCAGCATTTCTTTTGCCACCCATAGGGAGCTCTGACAATTCTTACACAGGCCTGCCACTGCAGCCTGAGTGAAATAACGTCCACGTTATTTCACAGCCATTTTACACTGCACTTAAGTAACTTATAAGTCACCTATATGTCTAACCTTTACCTGGTAAAGGTTAGGTGCAAAGTTACTTAGTGTGAGGGCACCCTGGCACTAGCCAAGGTGCCCCCACATTGTTCAGAGCCAATTCCCTGAACTTTGTGAGTGCGGGGACACCATTACACGCGTGCACTACATATAGGACACTACCTATATGTAGCTTCACCATGGTAACTCCGAATATGGCCATGTAACATGTCTATGATCATGGAATTGCCCCCTCTATGCCATCCTGGCATTGTTGGTACAATTCCATGATCCCAGTGGTCTGTAGCACAGACCCTGGTACTGCCAAACTGCCCTTCCTGGGGTTTCACTGCAGCTGCTGCTGCTGCCAACCCCTCAGACAGGCAGCTGCCCTCCTGGGGTCCAGCCAGGCCTGGCCCAGGATGGCAGAACAAAGAACTTCCTCTGAGAGAGGGTGTGACACCCTCTCCCTTTGGAAAATGGTGTGAAGGCAGGGGAGGAGTAGCCTCCCCCAGCCTCTGGAAATGCTTTGTTGGGCACAGAGGTGCCCAATTCTGCATAAGCCAGTCTACACCGGTTCAGGGACCCCTTAGCCCCTGCTCTGGCGCGAAACTGGACAAAGGAAAGGGGAGTGACCACTCCCCTGACCTGCACCTCCCCTGGGAGGTGTCCAGAGCTCCTCCAGTGTGCTCCAGACCTCTGCTATCTTGGAAACAGAGGTGCTGCTGGCACACTGGACTGCTCTGAGTGGCCAGTGCCACCAGGTGACGTCAGAGACTCCTGCTGATAGGCTCCTTCAGGTGTTAGTAGCCTATCCTCTCTCCTAGGTAGCCAAACCCTCTTTTCTGGCTATTTAGGGTCTCTGGGGAAACTTTAGATAACGAATGCATGAGCTCAGCCGAGTTCCTCTGCATCTCCCTCTTCACCTTCTGATAAGGAAACGACCGCTGACCCCGCTGGAAGCCTGCAAACCTGCAACATAGTAGCAAAGACGACTACTGCAACTCTGTAATGCTGATCCTGCCGCCTTCTCGAATGTTTTCCTGCTTGTGCATGCTGTGGGGGTAGCCTGCCTCCTCTCTGCACCAGAAGCTCCGAAGAAATCTCCCGTGGGTCGACGGAATCTTCCCCCTGCAACCGCAGGCACCAAAAAGCTGCATTACCGGTCCCTTGGGTCTCCTCTCAGCACGACGAGCGAGGTCCCTCGAATCCAGCGACACCGTCCAAGTGACCCCCACAGTCCAGTGACTCTTCAGCCCAAGTTTGGTGGAGGTAAGTCCTTGCCTCACCTCGCTGGGCTGCATTGCTGGGAACCGCGACTTTGCAAGCTACTCCGGCCCCTGTGCACTTCCGGCAGAAATCCTTCATGCACAGCCAAGCCTGGGTCCACGGCACTCTAACCTGCATTGCACGACTTTCTAAGTTGGTCTCCGGCGACGTGGGACTCCTTTGTGCAACTTCGGCGAGCACCGTTTCACGCATCCTCATAGTGCCTGTTTCTGGCACTTCTCCGGGTGCTACCTGCTTCAGTGAGGGCTCTTTGTCTTGCTCGACGTCCCCTCTCTCTGCAGGTCCAATTTGCGACCTCCTGGTCCCTCCTGGGCCCCAGCAGCATCCAAAAACGCCAAACGCATGATTTGCGTGTAGCAAGGCTTATTGGCGTCCATCCGGCGGGAAAACACTTCTGCACGACTCTCCAAGGCGTGAGGGATCCATCCTCTAAAGGGGAAGTCTCTAGCCCTTGTCGTTCCTGCAGTATTCACAGTTCTTCAGCCTACAAAGAGCTTCTTTGCACCAACCGCTGGCATTTCTTGGGCATCTGCCCATCTCCGAGCTGCTTGTGACTTTTGGACTTGGTCCCCTTGTTCCACAGGTACCCTCAGTCAGGAATCCATCGTTGTTGCATTGCTGATTTGTGTTTTCCTTGCATTTTCCCTCTAACACGACTATTTTGTCCTTAGGGGAACTTTAGTGCACTTTGCACTCACTTTTCAGGGTCTTGGGGAGGGTTATTTTTCTAACTCTCACTATTTTCTAATAGTCCCAGCGACCCTCTACAAGGTCACATAGGTTTGGGGTCCATTCGTGGTTCGCATTCCACTTTTGGAGTATATGGTTTGTGTTGCCCCTATCCCTATGTTTCCCCATTGCATCCTATTGTAACTATACATTGTTTGCACTGTTTTCTAAGACTATACTGCATATTTTTGCTATTGTGTATATATATCTTGTGTATATTTCCTATACTCTTACTGAGGGTACACTCTAAGATACTTTGGCATATTGTCATAAAAATAAAGTACCTTTATTTTTAGTATAACTGTGTATTGTGTTTTCTTATGATATTGTGCATATGACACTAAGTGGTACTGTAGTAGCTTCACACGTCTCCTAGTTCAGCCTAAGCTGCTCTGCTAAGCTACCATTATCTATCAGCCTAAGCTGCTAGACACCCTATACACTAATAAGGGATAACTGGGCCTGGTGCAAGGTGCAAGTACCCCTTGGTACTCACTACAAGCCAGTCCAGCCTCCTACATTGGTTGTGCAGCGGTGGGATAAGTGCTTGAGACTACTTACCACTCTTGTCATTGTACTTTTCATAAGAGAAAAATATACAAAACAAGGTCAGTGTATATACACATAGCCAAAAAGTTTTGCATTTCCTCTTTTCACTCTTTTCTAAGTGCTGAAATGTACTCCTAAACTTTCAAAAAGTTCTTAAAAGTTTAAAAAGTTTTTTTCTGTCTTTCCAAAAAGTTCTGAAAACTTTTTTCTCTTTTTCTATCACTTTAACTCTCTCTAAAAATGTCTGGCACAGGAAAAAATGTTGAACTGTCCAAACTTGCATATGATCACCTTAGCTGGAAAGGAGCAAGGAGTCTCTGCATAGAGAGAGGTTTGAGTGTAGGGAAGAATCCTTCCTTAGAACTGTTAATTAATATGCTTAGAGTACAGGATAAGGCCATAAGTGCCCAATCTGTAGAAAAAGTAGCTAATGGTTCTCAATCTGATCCAGGGACTCCCCCAGGAAAAGGTTCAGGAAAGAAACTTCTCAGCCTGCCCATTACTAGACAGTCTAGCATAGTTGGTACAGAGGTTGAATCACACCATACTAATGGTGTGCTCTCACATTATACTGGTAGCCAAGCTGTTAGGGTGCCCTCTGTAAGGGACAGGTCTCCTTCTGTTCATTCCCATCATAACTCTGTATCTAGAAATGTCCCTCCCTCCCACCCACCCTGATGACAGATTGTTGGAAAGGGAGCTCAATAGATTGAGAGTGGAACAAACCAGACTGAAGCTCAAGAAGCAACAGCTGGATTTGGATAGACAGTCTTTAGAATTAGAGAAGGAAAGACAGAAGTTGGGTTTAGATACCCATGGTGGCAGCAGCAGTATTCCCCATAGTCATCCTGCAAAAGAGCATGATTCCAGGAATCTGCACAAGATAGTTCCCCCTTATAAGGAGGGGGATGACATTAACAAGTGGTTTGCTGCACTTGAGAGGGCCTGTGCTGTACAGGATGTCCCTCAAAAGCAGTGGGCTGCTATCCTATGGCTATCATTTAGTGGAAAGGGTAGGGATAGACTCCTTACTGTGAAAGAAAGTGATGCCAATAATTTTACAGTTCTTAAGAATGCACTCCTGGATGGTTATGGCTTAACCACTGAACAGTACAGGATAAAGTTCAGAGAGACCAAAAAGGAGTCTTCACAAGACTGGGTTGATTTCATTGACCAGGCAGTGAAGGCCTTGGAGGGGTGGTTACATGGCAGTAAAGTTACTGATTATGACAGCCTGTATAACACAATCCTGAGAGAGCATATACTTAATAATTGTGTGTCTCATTTGTTGCACCAGTACCTGGTAGACTCTGATCTGACCTCTCCCCAAGAATTGGGAAAGAAGGCAGACAAATGGGTCAGAACAAGGGTGAACAGAAAAGTTCATACAGGGGGTGACAAAGATGGCAATAAGAAGAAAGATGGTGAAAAATCTCAAGATAAGCATGGGGATAAGGGCAAAACCAAAGATCCCACTTCAAATCTTAAACACTCTTCAGAGGGTGGGGATAAAACAAATTCTTCCTCTTCTTTCCAACCTGCACACATTAAAAAGCCTTGGTGCTTTGTGTGTAAAAACAGAGGCCATAGGCCAGGGGATAAGTCCTGTCCAGGTAAACCCCCTGAGCCTACCACCACTAATACATCAAGCTCTAGTGCCCCTAGCAGTAGTGGTACTAGTGGTGGGACTGCTGGCAACAGTCAAGCAAAGGGTGTAGTTGGGTTCACTTATGGGTCCATAGTGGAAACTGATGTAATCAGTCCCAAGACAGTTTCTGTCACACCTAGTGGCATTGGCCTTGCCACACTGGCTGCTTGTCCCCTTACAATGGATAAGTACAGGCAGACAGTTTCAATAAATGGTGTTGAGGCCTTGGCCTACAGAGACACAGGTGCCAGTTTCACTTTGGTGACTGAAAACCTAGTGCACCCTGATCAACACATCATTGGACAACAGTATAAAATTATTGATGTCCATAACTCCACTAAGTTTCTTCCCTTAGCTATAATTCAGTTTAGTTGGGGTGGAGTTACTGGCCCTAAGCAGGTGGTGGTATCACCTAGCTTACCTGTAGACTGTCTCTTAGGTAATGACCTAGAGACCTCAGGTTGGGCTGATGTAGAGTTTTATGCCCATGCAGCCATGCTGGGCATCCCTGAGGAATTGTTCCCTCTCATTTCAAGTGAAATGAAAAAGCAAAGGAGAGAAGGCCTGAAAACTCAGGATCCCTCTCCATCAACAGGTAAAAAGGGTATCACAGTATCCCCTAACCACCCTACCATTCAGGATACTATTCCTGTGGTGGGAGAAACCTCTCCTGGGGTGGCACCTGTTCCAAGGGAATCATCAGCTGGCAAAGCTGGACTCCCTGAGGTGGAAGTACCTCTCTGTGGGGTAACTAACATTGGTGAGAAAAACAGCACCATTTTAGTTAACATGGAACATCCCTCCAACCCTCCCAGAGAAACTTTAGTGCAGAAACCCTGCACTACCTCACAACACTTAGGACAGCATCCCTGCCCTAGTGTGGAGCTCATAGGACAGCATCCCTGCCCTGCTCCAACTCAAGAGAAACAGCATCCCTGTTCTCTCTTCCAGCCAGATGGACAAAGTTTTTGCCCAGCTATGGCTTTTCTGAGACAGCATCCCTGTCTGGCATTTCCATCACTACAAATAGGTTCAGTGGACAATTCCCACTGCTCGAAACTAAAACTTACTGATAGAAACTCTGAAAATACATCTTCACATTGTTGCTTAGCTAAAAAACTTCAAACAGGGTGGTTTACATCCCCACAGGGAAGTAACCATATAGTGGATGATAAAGGGAGTAACCAGTCTATTGCAGAGCTACTCTCTACTTATCACCACTTAGACAATAAAGTCTCAACTGGCCAAGGTTAGCCTTATTGTCCTTCGTTTGTGGGGGGGTTGTGTGAGAAGGTAGCCTCTTTCTAGCCTTGTTACCCCCACTTTTGGCCTGTTTGTGAGTGTATGCCAGGGTGTTTGTCACTGTTTTCACTGTCTCACTGGGATCCTGATAGCCAGGCCTCAGTGCTCATAGTGAAAACACTATGTTTTCAGTATGGTTGTTATGTGTCACTGGGGTCCTGCTGGTCAGGACCCCAGTGCTCATAGGTTTGTGGCCTATATGTATGTGTCACTGGGACCCTGTCACACAGGGCCCCAGTGCTCATAGGTGTGCATGTATATGTTCCCTGTGTGGTGCCTAACTGTCTCACTGAGGCTCTGCTAACCAGAACCTCAGTGGTTATGCTCTCTCATTACTTTCAAATTGTCACTAACAGGCTAGTGACCAATTTTACCAATTTACATTGGCTTACTGGAACACCCTTATAATTCCCTAGTATATGGTACTGAGGTACCCAGGGTATTGGGGTTCCAGGAGATCCCTATGGGCTGCAGCATTTCTTTTGCCACCCATAGGGAGCTCTGACAATTCTTACACAGGCCTGCCACTGCAGCCTGAGTGAAATAACGTCCACGTTATTTCACAGCCATTTTACACTGCACTTAAGTAACTTATAAGTCACCTATATGTCTAACCTTTACCTGGTAAAGGTTAGGTGCAAAGTTACTTAGTGTGAGGGCACCCTGGCACTAGCCAAGGTGCCCCCACATTGTTCAGAGCCAATTCCCTGAACTTTGTGAGTGCGGGGACACCATTACACGCGTGCACTACATATAGGTCACTACCTATATGTAGCTTCACCATGGTAACTCCGAATATGGCCATGTAACATGTCTATGATCATGGAATTGCCCCCTCTATGCCATCCTGGCATTGTTGGTACAATTCCATGATCCCAGTGGTCTGTAGCACAGACCCTGGTACTGCCAAACTGCCCTTCCTGGGGTTTCACTGCAGCTGCTGCTGCTGCCAACCCCTCAGACAGGCAGCTGCCCTCCTGGGGTCCAGCCAGGCCTGGCCCAGGATGGCAGAACAAAGAACTTCCTCTGAGAGAGGGTGTGACACCCTCTCCCTTTGGAAAATGGTGTGAAGGCAGGGGAGGAGTAGCCTCCCCCAGCCTCTGGAAATGCTTTGTTGGGCACAGAGGTGCCCAATTCTGCATAAGCCAGTCTACACCGGTTCAGGGACCCCTTAGCCCCTGCTCTGGCGCGAAACTGGACAAAGGAAAGGGGAGTGACCACTCCCCTGACCTGCACCTCCCCTGGGAGGTGTCCAGAGCTCCTCCAGTGTGCTCCAGACCTCTGCCATCTTGGAAACAGAGGTGCTGCTGGCACACTGGACTGCTCTGAGTGGCCAGTGCCACCAGGTGATGTCAGAGACTCCTGCTGATAGGCTCCTTCAGGTGTTAGTAGCCTATCCTCTCTCTTAGGTAGCCAAACCCTCTTTTCTGGCTATTTAGGGTCTCTGTCTCTGGGGAAACTTTAGATAACGAATGCATGAGCTCAGCCGAGTTCCTCTGCATCTCCCTCTTCACCTTCTGATAAGGAAACGACCGCTGACCGCGCTGGAAGCCTGCAAACCTGCAACATAGTAGCAAAGACGACTACTGCAACTCTGTAACGCTGATCCTGCCGCCTTCTCGAATGTTTTCCTGCTTGTGCATGCTGTGGGGGTAGCCTGCCTCCTCTCTGCACCAGAAGCTCCGAAGAAATCTCCCGTGGGTCGACGGAATCTTCCCCCTGCAACCGCAGGCACCAAAAAGCTGCATTACCGGTCCCTTGGGTCTCCTCTCAGCACGACGAGCGAGGTCCCTCGAATCCAGCGACACCGTCCAAGTGACCCCCACAGTCCAGTGACTCTTCAGCCCAAGTT
Organism: Pleurodeles waltl; assembly: GCF_031143425.1. Lineage (NCBI taxonomy): Eukaryota > Metazoa > Chordata > Amphibia > Caudata > Salamandridae > Pleurodeles > Pleurodeles waltl. The sequence goes on from NC_090440.1 coordinate 765,931,340, forward strand.
TGGTGGAGGTAAGTCCTTGCCTCACCTCGCTGGGCTGCATTGCTGGGAACCGCGACTTTGCAAGCTACTCCGGCCCCTGTGCACTTCCGGCGGAAATCCTTCGTGCACAGCCAAGCCTGGGTCCACGGCACTCTAACCTGCATTGCACGACTTTCTAAGTTGGTCTCCGGCGACGTGGGACTCCTTTGTGCAACTTCGGCGAGCACCGTTTCACGCATCCTTGTAGTGCCTGTTTCTGGCACTTCTCCGGGTGCTACCTGCTTCAGTGAGGGCTCTTTGTCTTGCTCGACGTCCCCTCTCTCTGCAGGTCCAATTTGCGACCTCCTGGTCCCTCCTGGGCCCCAGCAGCGTCCAAAAACGCCAAACGCACGATTTGCGTGTAGCAAGGCTTATTGGCGTCCATCCGGCGGGAAAACACTTCTGCACGACTCTCCAAGGCATGAGGGATCCATCCTCCAAAGGGGAAGTCTCTAGCCCTTGTCGTTCCTGCAGTATTCACAGTTCTTCAGCCTACAAAGAGCTTCTTTGCACCAACCGCTGGCATTTCTTGGGCATCTGCCCATCTCCGAGCTGCTTGTGACTTTTGGACTTGGTCCCCTTGTTCCACAGGTACCCTCAGTCAGGAATCCATCGTTGTTGCATTGCTGATTTGTGTTTTCCTTGCATTTTCCCTCTAACACGACTATTTTGTCCTTAGGGGAACTTTGGTGCACTTTGCACTCACTTTTCAGGGTCTTGGGGAGGGTTATTTTTCTAACTCTCACTATTTTCTAATAGTCCCAGCGACCCTCTACAAGGTCACATAGGTTTGGGGTCCATTCGTGGTTCGCATTCCACTTTTGGAGTAAATGGTTTGTGTTGCCCCTATCCCTATGTTTCCCCATTGCATCCTATTGTAACTATACATTGTTTGCACTGTTTTCTAAGACTATACTGCATATTTTTGCTATTGTGTATATATATCTTGTATATATTTCCTATCCTCTCACTGAGGGTACACTCTAAGATACTTTGGCATATTGTCATAAAAATAAAGTACCTTTATTTTTAGTATAACTGTGTATTGTGTTTTCTTATGATATTGTGCATATGACACTAAGTGGTACTGTAGTAGCTTCACACGTCTCCTAGTTCAGCCTAAGCTGCTCTGCTAAGCTACCATTATCTATCAGCCTAAGCTGCTAGACACCCTATACACTAATAAGGGATAACTGGGCCTGGTGCAAGGTGCAAGTACCCCTTGGTACTCACTACAAGCCAGTCCTGCCTCCTACACCTGCTACCTGATATTCAACCAGAGAGGACCTACCCTGCACGTGCTGCTATGACCTGTGTATGGAAGCTACCATGGCCCGTGTGACTGGGGAAAGGGCCCCTGTCTTCACTTCGGCAGAGTTGGAGAGACTGGTAGATGGGGTCCTACCCCAGTACGGACTGCTCTATGGGCCTCCAGACCAACAGGTGAGTACACTGTGGGCACGATGCATGTGGCATGAATGCATGGAGTGGTGTGTGAAGGCCTTGTGTAAGGGGGGTGGGTGGATGTACTCTGAGCGGCGTATTGGTTGTGTGCTTGGCCATGTGTGTGGAAATGGTGATGTGAAGGGGTATGGTGGGCCATAAGTGTAACAGGCAGGACTGCCTGACTAATACTATTTTCATGTGTGTATTTCCTCTGCGGGTCAGCGCCCATCAAAAGAAGAGTATATGGCGTGCCACTGCCAAGGACGTGTGGACCCTGGGGGTTCTACAGCAGGCGGACCACCCACTGTCAGAAACGGTGGGAGGACCTGAGACGCTGGACACAGAAGATGACAGAGGCCCAGCTGGGGATGGCCTCCCAATGAGGAAGGGGTGCCTGTTGAACCCTGACCCCCCTGATGGCCCTCATACTGGCGGTGGCCTATCCAGAGCTGGATGAGCGCTTAAGGGAATCACAGCAGCCACAAGGGATGAGTACAGTGCCCAACATTACTACTAATGTCTGGTGGGGTGGTATCCGGGTGGTGGATGTGTGTCAGTGGGTGACCCTAGGCCAGGTCAGACATTACAGCGTAGGTCCCCTGGTGGCTAGGGTTCTGAAGGGATAATCCTGCTACCTAGCTTGTAGGCACCCACTACTTGTCAGGGCTGCGTGGGTCTTGGCTGCACTTGGCGGTGTGTGCCCCTTCCCATGCCTTGGTGGCTAGCAATATCACTGGTAGTGCAATGCATAGTGCGTAGGCCTGTTCCCTGTGTGTGAGGGTGCTGTGTACACCAACGGTGGTGTTGGTGGAGCCATTGACCAAGTGCATCCTTTGTCTCTCCTCCCCCTTCTTGTTTTGTCACCCTGTCCTTATGTGCATTAGCATAATCTGGCGGAGGAGCAAAGGCGCCAGCGATGGAGGGAGCTGCATCCCACAGGACCAAGGAGGCAGAGTGCACTGATGGTGAGGGCACCAGTGGGACGGATGGCGGAGACTGGAGGGGACAGTTCTGACACAGATACCTCCTCCGATGGAAGCTCCCTGGTGATGGCGGACACCTCTGTGACCACCCCAGCTACAGGTACAGCTGCCACTCCCTGTACCAGCACCGCCCTCCCAGCAGCCCCTCAGCGAGTTTCCCATGCCCGCTCACCCAGGAGGGTGGGTATCTCCTTTGCCCCAGGCACCTCAGGCCCTGCCCCAGTTAGCACTGCTGCCCTCATTGAGGAGGCTATTGACCTCCTGAGATCCATCTCTGTAGGGCAGTCAACCAAGGAGCCAGCACCAGCAGGCAGGAATGGCATGGGGTCTGGGGCAGGAACTGTGACGGAGCCCCCACCACCAACCATGGTTGTGCAGCCGTCTGAGGCTGCAGGGGATGGGCAGGAGCCTACCTTCCCCCCAGAAGCAGCAGCACCACCACCACCATTGAGCAGTCGTCCGAGGTTGCAGGGGATGGGCAGGAGCCTCTTCCCCCCCCCCCCCAATAGCACCACCACCACCACCATTGAGCAGCAGTCTGACGTTGCAGAGGATCGTCAGGAGCCTCCCTCCCAGCAGCAGCATCACCACCACCATTGAGCAGCCGTCACCGCCGGCGGATGGTATGTAATCCTGCCTCAATGGGCTGCTGTGTGCCCTGCCCGCACCTGAGAGACTGTGACCTTGCACTCCCCAGGATCAAGAGCACAGGGCACGATGCTCCCTCCAGAACCAGTGGGTAAGACATCCACCTACCCCAGACTCCCCAGGATCAAGAGCACAGGGCACGATGCCCCCCCAGAACCAGTGGGTAACACACCCACCTAACCCAGACTCCCCAGGATCAAGAGCACAGGGTGCGATGCCCCCTCCAGAACCAGTGGTCAAGATACCCACTTGAGAGACTGTGGCCTTGCACTCCCCAGGACCAAGCACAGGGATTGTTGCCCCCTCCAGGGCATGTGGGCAAGTCACCCACTTGAGACTGTGGCCTTGCACTCCCCAGGACCAAGAACAGGGCATGTTGCCCCCTCCAGAGCATGTGGGCAAGTCACCCACTTGAAAGACTGTGGCCTTGCACTCCCCAGGACCAAGCACAGGACATGTTGCCCCCTCCAGAGCATGTGGGCAAGTCACCCACTTGAGAGACTGTGGCCTTGCACTCCCCAGGACCAAGCCCAGGGCATGTTGCCCCCTCCAGAACCAGTGGTCTTGTTCCATCTGCCGGCTGAGGTGCCTCCCTGTCTCCCATCCCCCTGAGCTGCCTGCCTATTTCCAAACTGATGCCCCTGCAGTGTTCTCTCCGTGTTGAGGCAAGTGCCATTTGTGGCCTTGGAATTTGGCCTGTGGCCATGTGGACAACGTACATTATGGACTGGGCTGTGTCCTTTTTTATGTACATATGTATATATCTATCATCTTGCCTCCCTTATTTATCTTGATGTGTCGCTCTCACTACATTAATTTATTCTAAAATGTTTTGTCCCTGCACTATTCATCCGAGGTACGGGATAAATATGTTTTAGTACTGCAGCTGATTGTGTGTATGGTGTTGGGGAGGTGTGTATGTGTTGTGCGTGTGTGTGTCACTCTCTTCCCCCCTCCCTTGTGTCCTAGGCAGCTGTACTCACCCTCTTCTCCGTTGCTGGTGTTCGTGGTAGAGCAGCACGTAGAAGACCATGGGGAAGACATGCAGCTCAGGCTCCATGGCGACGTGGTTGTTCCCTGAGTCTCCAATGGTGAGTCCTTTCCCTTCTGAGCTCAGTTTCCGCCAGGCTTTTGATGTCATTGGTACCGCCCCGGAAGAAGTGGCGGTTTCCTAGGTCATAATATGGTGGGCGGAACATTGACTTCCGCCTGGCTGTAGGTGGCTACCACCGTTGTGGCTGTTTTTCCACCCTGGCGGTCGGTGTGGTAAAGTGGCTGTCTATCGGAGATCTATCCGCCATGGTCATAATTTGGTGGTAATTACCGCCAGCCTGTTGGCAGTATTATCGCCACTTTTACACCAACCGCCAGGGTTGTAATGAGGGCCTTAGTATTTTTGACCAACTGTGTGAAAGCTATCCCCATTGACTATTCAACTTTCACAGGAGGGAACCAGTCCAGCTCCACATATTTTATGTTAATTACAAATGATTTTCATTGTTTGATAACGAATTTTAAGGTAGTCTCAAACTGTGCTAGCAAACACAGCCCCTTAGCAGCCTATTTAAACTTAAAATGTGTGTTTGTTGTATCTAACCCAATAGTTGCTTCTACTACTTGTAGCTCAAATAAAGGGCTTAGAATAAAATAGGAGCGGGTTGATCCAAATCTTTTTGAGGCAAACATTGTGACTGAAAATTTTGAATTAATTAACAGGTGTTTGTCAATAGAGGGTTTTCCTGCGTGTCTAGTTAAGGATTTTGAGAATGTGTGTACACATATATCAGTCCTTCACAGCCACGCACTCCTCTTCCACCCCTCCCATCTCATGGTGGTTAAAAAGTGCGTTTACAAAAGCACATTAGCAAATAAAAACAGCTCTCTCAATGCTGTCTCAAAACATAGGGAAGTGATCATTGCTGCGCAAAAAGATTACAAAGCCACAGTTAGAGCTCGAAATGACAAGCTCAGAAATGAAGCCTGATCTGATCTGTTGCCTCTGGGGAGCTCAAAGGACATGAGGAAATCCTAGATGTTATAAACTGCCCATTGTTTTCGGAGGGACCTCCATCTAAAATAGATTGTATGATCTCAGAGATAGCATGGGTCACACATTTTTCCTATATCTTCAACCCTTTCAATAAGGTGATAGTCCATCATGAAATGGAGTTTGATATGATGAAAGAAAGGGAATCGGCCTTCCAGTTTAGTCATTTAATTTCAGTGAAGGGGGTGGAGGCATCTATTAAACAAGGCATGTGTAGGAAAGCCCCAGGACCACTGGAGTTCCAGTGGATTTGTTCAAAGATAACCTTGACCGCTGGGCCCCAATGCTTAGTAATATTTTTAGAGCTGCCATTATTGGCCCACTCCTCTCAACCTGGAAAGAGGCCACTGTGGTCCCGATTTTGAAAGAAGGTGATAGAATCGATCCAGCATGTTACAGAACGATTTCTTTAACTGATTCTATGGCTAAGATGCTGGGTAGGGTCCTCCTGGCACGACTGGAAGAGTGGGCTGGTGCAAATAATATACTCTCGGGGCCCAATATGGCTTTGAACAGGTAATGGGCACAGTCATGCACTGTCTTAATCTATCGCTCATTGTTGGCAAGTACACCAAGTCCATGAGGGCTCTTTACACCTTGCCTTCATAGACTCATTGTGTGCTTTTGACACTGTCAACAATGGTAAATTGTGGAACATGTTGAGCCACATGAGGGTAGAAGAGGGTAGAAGAACCCCTGGACACTCTCCTTCAGAGACCATATTGGAACACCACAGGCAAGATTCGATTTAGTCCAGGGGGGTGAATGTACGCCTTCCTTAGTTTCAACTGTAGGCATTCGCCAAGGATGCATCCTACACCCTTTCTTGTTTCTTATTTGCATAAACGGTCTGAAAGCCCACTTCCTGCAGAAGAAGTTGGATTTCCAGAGGGTTTGTAATCAGTTTATTCCTACGCTTCTTTATGCAGATGATGCTGTCATTTTATCAATGATAGCAATCAGTCTGCAAAATGCCCTCAATGCCTTTGCTGAGTTTATGTCTTCCCCAGACTTGAAAATTAATCATCGGAAATCCTTCATAATGGCCTGTGGGTTGAAAAAAAGTAAGTCCAAAACTTTCCATATTCAGGGAAACCTTGTAGGTAAAGTATTGCGTTTTTGTTACTAGGGTCTTTTTTTAATACACAGTTAAACTGGGACTCATTGTTGGCATTAAGGGTGCAACCAACAGAGTGATTGAAGCATTTTTTTGTTTTGCAGCTAAGTTGGACCATAGAATCGTGAGGGAAATGATAGCCTTTTACAAAGCTAAGTGCTTCTCAATTGCCACTTACGGGCCTGGAGCGTCGGGGTTATGAGACAGCTCCAGGCTTCAAGTTGTAGCTTTCTCCTTAGACTTCTGATGGCACCACAGGGAACTCTAACCTTCTTTTGTCACACAGAGGTGGGACTGAATTATGTAGAAGATTGCCCGGGCCTGGCCCACTGTTACTGTGGTTAAAAATATGGCAGACGCTGGAATTAGAACTTTCAAAATACATCCTTGAGGATTGTTTGACCTTGGGTAATGCAGAGCATATTCCCTGGCTGGGATATGTAAAGCACACTCTTGGTGGGGGAGACTTATGTTTTTTTTGAAGATCCAGCCCAAAACCCGCTCTCAACCAGAGTCCACATAAAGATAGCCTACTTGGGACGGGCACAGTTTAACCACTGGGGATAATACCCCCAGTCCACCTCTTTGGGAAATTATGATGTTGCTAAATGCAGCCAAGAGATGACATTTTATCTATCTTTTATAGAAAATTTCCAATTCAGATTTTTAGCTAACTAGGCTTCGTCTGGGCACTGTTCAAGGAGGATGGTTGGAGAACCTAACCCCCCCCCCCCCCCCACTCCCCCACCCCTGCGACAATACTTCCAGACAATGCACATTGTACTTTTTACTTTTTTGTGCACCTTACAAAAACTCAAGATCATTTTTTTTTAACTTTCCCTTCTGCGTACGCACAGTTTTAGTTCACACCAAGAAGGCTTTAGATTTTTATTAAATTTTAACTTTCCAGAAATGTGTCATGCCGTTATACGTTCTAACAGAGGTGTGCTCTCTATTAAGGCTAATTGTTTCTCCAGCTTAGTTGGTTTTGGGTTCTGTCCTTTTTTATCGGCAAAAAATGCTGTTTTATTGATGTATTGTTTGTATTGCTTGTAAAAAAAAATATGTTTTGTGCTTTTAAGTCTTCTTAAGTCGAATACATTTTTTGACTGACTGACACGATCCGTGCTCACTTCTCACACAGCACACGTAGACATGGCATTTACAGGCAAACCCCTATGCTGCATTCTACCAACCCTGCACACCAAACAAAGTAGACATCTACTGGTCCACCTCGAAGGTGCTCTGGGCCTCCTGGGGAGTAGAGAAGTGCTTTATAAATGTCATTGCAATACGATAGTTGGCCTCAGTTAGATGAAAGATTGAGTTAGTCCCAGTGATAGGAACCTGTATCCTTCAGGCCAGACCCGGATCTTAGCAGCAGGTGGCCAAACCGCTAAGCTATCTTACTAGAAGTGGAAAAAAAGAGAACTGAACACCTCTTGGTGTAATGTTGCACTAAGCAACCACAGTCAGCACAAATACAAAGCAGCTACGGACGAGGCAAAGGATGACATCGCTGACATTAATTGTTTGCCAGTCAGGACTTTACAAAATGTAAAGAAAAGAAATACCTGCATAGGAACCTGGGATACTGAGATAAGCGCAGCGATTTTTACTTTTCCAGGAGTGAGTATTTCATTTGTTGTGGTGTCATGGTTGGACGCTTGAAGATCTGATGCTTCTCTTGTGTGTACAGGAAAACCTGTACCGTCGCAGCCTGTCTTCTACCTACTGAGTGCAAGAGAAGCTCGCATTGGTGTTTGTTGTGCTGTGCATGTTTTTGATGTGGGATTCTTGCACTCTGTGACGCTGCAGTGCAGCTCCCTGAGCTATATCTACTATCAGTGGGAGGTTAACTAGCAGTTTTGTGTTGTATGCCCACCTATGCGAGTCAAATTTGCACTCTGTGTTGTGTCCGTTGTGTGTACATGGAAACTTTGCACTGCTGCTGGACTTGTGCCTGGTTTATGTGTCTCAGGAAATCGTGCTCAGATGATGTACTATTCCTTTTTCTTTATGTTATAGTGGTTTATGCAAGTGATGCCTGGACTGTCTCTGTTCATTGGCTGTGTTGGATACAAGCGTGCAATTCTGCATTTGATGTAGCTGCTACGTGTGGGAAACATGGACACCTGCCTGCACTGTCGGTGTTCTGTCTGTGAGAGGAGTGTGCATTGTTCCTACTCTTGTTATCTGTTTGTTTGTCTGTGTGGAGCTTGCCTTGCTTTGCCCATTCTTTACCTAGTCTTTGAGTTAATGATGTTCACACTGCACTCCCAGTGTTTGTGCCTTTCCAGACACCCTAAGGGCATGATTTATAAAAAGTTAGCGCCGCCTTTACTTCATTTTTTGATTCAAAAGCGGCACAAACTTACAAAATATAGGCCAATATTTATACTTTTTCAGCACCGCATTTATGCCATTTTTTGACGCAAAAGCAGCAAAAACTTACAAAATACCATTATATTTTGTAAGTTTGCGTCGCTTTTGTGTAAAAAAATGACGCAAAATTGCGCTAAAAAGTATAAATAATGGCCATAATATTTTGTACGTTTGTGACGCTTTTGCGTCAAAAAATGACATAAAGGCGGCGCTAACTTTTCATAAATCAGGCCCTATGTCTGTTTATAATGTCTAAGGTCTGCTAGCAAATAACAAATGTTATTTTTCTTGGTTTGAGGACTCCTTAAGCACAGTTTTTAGAGACATGATGATCCAGAACATAATCTATGAGAGTATTTTTCCTCATTCACAAAAACATTTGCAAAACTGAGGCAGCGATTTACATAGCTGCCTGCCTGAACACACTTTTATGAGTTTTTAGATCGAACCTACCAAACAGTGGAGCTATATGACTGACAAAGTTATTGTGGGATTGCCAAGAACATACAGTGGGGTTACTGTCCCTGAAGGTGACTACGTCCGTCTGGTGTCCACTCCCTTTGGGGAGGGGGCCCCCAACCTAACTCTATTGGTCCCTGTCCTCCAAACCAAGATGGAGGATTCTGCAGGGAGGGTGTCACTTCAGCTAAGGACACCTTAGGGGTGGTCGTAGCTGGAGTATTCACTCCTACCTTTTTTTACCTAATTTTCCCACTGGACTTGCCACCAAAAGTGGGTCTTTGTCCAAGGGGCCGGCATCTCCAGTAGCTGGAGTGCCCTTGGGCACTGTAACAGGAGTCTTTGAAGCTCACAGCCAGGTGTTACAGTTCCTGCAGGGGGGAGGTGTGAAGCACCTCCCTCCACCCAGTGCAGGCTTTGTTTCTGGCCTTAGAGAGCACAAAGGCTCTCACCCCATGAGGTCAGAAACTTGTCTGGAAGTGGCAGGCTGGCACAGACCGGTCAGTCCTGCACTAGAAGTTTGGTTAAAATACAGGGGGCATCTCTAAGATGCCCTCTGGATGCATTTTACAATAAATCCAACACTGGTATCAGTGTGGGTTTATTGTGCTGAGATGTTTGATACCAAACTTCTCAGTCTTCAGTGAAGCCATCATGGAGCTGTGGAGTTCGTAATGACAAACTCCCAGCCCATGTACTATATATGGCCACACTACACTTACAATGTCTAAGAATGGACTTAGACACTGTAGGAACATATTGCTCATGCAACTATGCCCTCACCTGTGGTATAGTGCACCCTGCCTTAGGGCTGTAAGGGCTGCTAGAGGGGTGACTTACCTTTGCCACAGGCAGTGGTTTGTGGGCATGGCATCCTGAGAGGGATGCCATGTCGACTTTACCTTTTCCTCTCCACCAGTGCACACAACCTGCACTGGCAGTGTGCATGTGCATGGTGAGGGGTCCCTTAGGGAGGCATAATACATGCTGCAACCCTTAGGGTCCCTCCCTGGTCACAGAGCCCTTGGTACCACTGGTACCTTTTACAAGAGACTTAGCTGTGTGCCAGGGGTGTGCCAATTGTGGGAACAATGGTACAGTTTTAGGGAAAGGACACTGGTGCTGGGGCCTGGTTTGAGGGATCCCAGCACACTCTTAGTCAAGTCAGCATCAATATTAAACAAAAAGTGTGGGGGGGGGGTAAACATTGCCTTGTGTTATTCTATCTCTGATATGCTTCTCCTCCGCTCCATGCCCTGTGTTGTTCTACCCTATGCCCTGTGTTGTCCTCCCTTAGTGCGCTTCCCCCTTTCCTCATGCCCTGTGTTGTTCTATCCCTGATAGGCTTCCCCCCTGCTCCATGCCCTGTGTTATATACCGGATGTACTTCTCTCCTGTTCCATGCCCTGTGTTGTTCAATACTGGTGTGCTTCCCTCTGGCCGATGCCCTGTGTTGTTCTATCCCTGGTGTGCTTCTCCCCTATTCCATGACCTGTGTTGTTCTATCCCTGGAGGGCTTCTTCCCCGCCTCATGCCCTGTGTTGTTTTATCACTAGTGTGCTTCTCCCACTCTCCATGCCCTGTGATGTCCCCCTCCCCCGTGTGCTTCTCACCCGCTCCATGCCCTGTGTTGTTCTATCCCTGGTGTGCTTCTCCCCGCCCATGCCCTATGTTGTTATTTATCTGGTATGCTTCTCCCCTGTCCCATGCCAAATGTTGTTATCCATCTGGTATGCTTCTCCCCTGTCCCATGCCCTGTGTTGTTATCCATCTGGTATGCTTCTCCCCTGTCCCATGCCCTGTGTTGTTCTATCCCTGGCGTGCTTCTTCCTGCTCCACACCCTGCGTTGTTCTCCCTCTGGTGTGCTTCTCCCCTGCTCCGTGGCCTGTGTTGTTCTATCCCTGGTGTGCTTCTCCTCACTCCATGCCCTTTGTTGTTCTATCTGTGGTGTGCTTCTTCCCTGCCTCATGCCCTGTGCTGTTCTCCCCCTGGGGTGCTTCTCCCCTGCCCCGTGGCCTGTGTTGTGCCATCCCCGGTGTCTCCCCTGCACTAAGTTGCTGTCACCCGTGTGTGCTGTTCGCTTTCTCAAGTAGCTCGTCCAGCCCTCGCTCTCTGCGTTCTTCTTCCCCTCGCCCTATTCCATGGTGCCCTCCTCTGTGCATTTCTCTTTCCCGGAAATCATCTTGTTGCTCTATTTATTGGTCGTGCACTGCTTTTGGAGTTGTAGTCAGCTGCTCATCAGCGACTACGAGTACTTGTACTGACTACCCCCATATATTCAGGTGTAGTTTAAAATAGTCTAGATCATTGTAAGTAAATGGTGTCAGCTACAACTGTAAAACGAGGATCAGACTACAGCAGCAGATCATCTTTTGAAGGAGGTTACAAATCTGTATAGTGTGACCAGGCAGACGAGCGCGCATGCGTGCCCTACCAGCACTTATCACCCTCCGTCAAGGTTAGCCGCAAGCCCTGAACGAAGCAGCCTTTTCTAGGAAAAAGTTCAGGGACGAAAGGGAGTAAGTTCTATCTATTCGAATGACATTGGCAGGGAAAGCAGGACGGAGGCAGATGCGACAACGAGTTTTTTAAGAGGATTTGAAGCCCGATCATGACTAGCCTCTAATATGAGACAAATCCGTAGCGGTCAAAGCTCAGGAATTGTCTTAGTAAATCCTGTCCCACCTTGATGAAATTCTATTCTGCATTTGATCCTTGTTACCACAATCGACTCAGACAAAAAAAAAAACCTTTTTGCCAAGCACTAAACATAATCTTTAACGTAACCAGGAATCAGAAACGAAAATGCCTGAAAATAAAGCAGCATCGAGTGCCGCATTTCATTTGAGTTATAAAGGAAAATTCTCCAGTTTGAGAAGGAAGTGGTAAGTCCTCCGGTGAAGGTTTTCTCTACCAGTGGGAGACGCCCCTCCAAAAGCACAATATACAGCTTTCTCACAATTCGGTGTTTTTCTTTTACCACCCAACTTGAAATAAGGTCCGAAATCTGATGCATTAAAATAAAAAGAGTGCTTGAAATACATTTAATACAATGGCAAATTAGGCATTTTCGTACTTGAAACATTTATATACATGGTATTAAAAACATACTTATACATAATGCGTGCTCTGAATTCCAAACATTGGCACAGGCAGGCCTACTTATGGCATCTTACATCACAGGCTGCGAAGCGCTTGAAAGTCGGGACTAAGCACCGCCTGTCATGTGACAAGATTCAGAACTAATCCAATTTCCGTTGGACAGGTGAAACATTTGGGAACTATTGTGAAATAAACTGATTAAGTGTTTTTTTGTGCCATCTGGCGATGTTTGAGAGTGGGCACACTATTAGTCTTGGCCTACTTTGTATCATGTCTGCTCCAGCTATTGTCTCATTTTGACAGTGGATGGACTGGTGGCGGTATATAGACCGCCCTAGTTTAATCCTGTTCAGTGCAGCATCTGTTTTTCTATAAAACACAATTTTCCAGTCTATTGTAGGATTATACTGATTGATATGTTTCTTTTCTGTGTCCACCACTGAGCCCTGTTCTCCAGTCATTCAAAATGGGGCCATGGTTTAAGTTAAAGGGATTGGTCTGAGTGGAGTGATACCACAGAACTGCGTTGAATTTTATTTTGGTTCACCTCAAGTTCACATTTCACTGTAATCCCCAAAATGACGTTAACAAAGATAATTGTAGCAAAAAACATGAAGATAGTCATCGGCTGTTATTTTTTAAAGGATTTTAATTAAAAAAGAATATTTTATGCCTTTTTCGTAGCATTTTCCTGCAGAGGAAAAAGGGAAAAAGTTGAGCAGTATATTCACTGAGTAAATTAGCAATCACGCTGCTAAAATCTATGGTGCCAATTTACAGAGGCAATCTGAAATACGTTGAGTAGTACCCGTGTACTACTATTTTACATACTATTACACACCTTTGTGAATTGGAACGAAAAGATCTAATACGAAAATAAAGTGGGAGTATTCAGAAAAAAAAATCATATAGAATTAACACAAATGGAAAGGATGGTACCTTATCTGCACTTTTATTAACTGTAAATTTAAAGTATCGGGTCCAATTCACAAAGTGTAAGAGTACAAAATCAAGAAATCCTGTGATACTTCTTCCTGTAATGATAAATACTTTAGTAATTCAACCTCTATGAGTTCAATTTATGACAAGTGAAGTCATAAATTTCCATCTGTTGGTTTATTACGTACTAGTCTTGTGCTTTCTCAAAGATTGGTGTTTTTGTGGTGGCAGTGGCTGGAGTGCAAATTTGCAGTCAATGGCTCGATGCATCAACTACCTCATTCATAAGGCCCGATTGCACTTTGGTATTTCTTTCAGATACGATTTGTGTGATAATCACCAAAACCCACGTTATGCCCCATTTTTTTAGGCAATGATCGTAATTGGATGCCATTTATTGCACCTGATAAATTCAAACCTGCAGTGTTGGAACATATTGAGTGTGATAAATATTGCAACCCAGCCAGGAGGACTATAATTGGAGCTATATTGATGCAATATGTCCACCACTTTTCAGTTTATAATTTCTATAGGTGGGTGACACATGGAGAAGGAAGATTTGAGTTCAAATTTGGGTACTTCTAGAGTCCAAGCTCAGAGATTCGGAATTGGTGTTATTTGTTATTTTGGATGGAGATAGTCCCTTAATTTGTGACAGTGTCCGTTGATTATCTAGTCTAATGGATAATGCTCGGAAGTGCTTAAGACCTTCCAGGAATATGATCCTAATATTAGTGACACCAGTAAGCTGACCAGTGAGACATCACAACATTGGTGCTGACTAGTTGTGCATGAGGTGTACACAAACTATTTTAATTAAAAAAGTATATTTGATATTTTTTTCTTTGTTTTCTGGAAAAGGAACTTTTTTCCTTGTTTTGCAGCATATGAATCTATTAAATTCACCAAAAGATAACTATGAATTTGTGCCCTAATTTACAATCAAAATTATAACTGTATTCATTGTGCAGATTTATCACTTTGCAAAATTCTCAAAGCTTTCCAGAATTAGGAGGGGAGAGCTGCAACAGTCAAAAGTTTACAGGCGTATTCCTGAAAAACTTTGTAAATTCCATTTTTCACCACTGGCAATGCAACTGTCCAATTAAACCTGCTGAACTGCCACAACAATTGAGCCGTGGCTTAGTCTTTGATCTAATTTTTGAACAAGGAACATATTTTTGCCCGTTTATAAACTTCTTTCCTTGCCCCTACACCATTTTTGTGGATGTTCCAAATTCCAGGGTGGGAAGGAGTTTTGGAGCAGCAACAATGTCTTGAATATGCGGATTCAAACAAACATACCTGTCAAACCACATTCTACAACTCCCACTGTCTACCACTATGTTTCTCGATTATGAGGGTAATATTGTGTACGAGTAGAAAGATTTATGAGTGCAAGGTCAACTTTAGTTGATTCCCTGCTCCATTAACCGAATTCATGTGAATTGGGTCCTTTGTTTTCAAATAACAAAAAATGTCGATTTAGAAGTACTTGTATGTAGTTAGGAGGGGGTTTCTGTTTCAGAGAAAGGAAAAACACCCACAATACATCTTGTATTTTAGGTTTCTGATATTGGGGACATTTGACTGGACACCAAAGGAATTTCGGCAATTTGGCAATACATCTAGAAACAATGCTTCTCTGCCCTTTCTCACCCCAAAACCCAAGACCTTGAAACTTGTGGTTCTTCTCCTAATCTCATCTGGCATTATTGAACATATTCACGTTTTGACCACCCTTTGTGACAAATAGAATGCATGATGTGTATCATTTTCCAAATAAGCAAACACATTACTCGTACTAGATTACTCGTTAATGTTTCCAAAGTAGAAACAATGTAAAGCTTTCGATTTGATATCAAGTTAATAGAAATTAGAATGCAGTTGTCTGAAACACTACTGATATTTTTAAAATGTACTGTTTGGGAAAGCTTAACTTGAATGAGGCAGGAAACCCAATAATTGCATTTTCTTGCTAGACAGGCAGAAGGAAAGCTTTATACAAAAACATAAATGACGCCACTGTGACCCTGATTGCTATCAACTTGGGAAAGCTTGGGCCAGCTTATTTGAATTGGAAACCATCGCTTTCCTTTTATATGACCCTCACATGTGAGACAATGCAAGACACTGTCCCACCTCAGTGCTCGCCTGTGAATGTAGATCTGACAATTTCAGAGATAAGGCCATCAGGCTGGCTTGTTCTGTGGGGTGGCTATTGTCCTAAATGCACGTTATACCTACAGTTCCTGTGCCTGATGATAGCTTTGCCTTCATACCGCAGACAGCTCATTCAGAGCAATGCAATACAAATCTTCGGCCTGTCTTCAGCTGGACAGTAGCTCGTTTACATTTCTGTGTCTTCCCTCGCTACAGAAATCTATCCTGTTGTAGCCGTGGTGGGAAAAGCATCCCCCTGGAGTCACTCTGTTCCACTGCTTCATCTAGGGATAGTGTCGCTGGGAAGGAGTATGAGGATATTCATGGTCAGTGACACTACCAGTGACAAAACATGAAGGAGGCTTACCTCTCAACTTTCTGAATCATGAAGGAGGGTAAATTAAGTAATTTTGAAGGGTGCATCCATTGAAATCAATGGAGATCAACATTTTACGAGAGTGAGGAAGGTAGTTCAGAGTAGATGATGCCATCGTAGACTGTTGGAGGCATTTCACTTGTTTGGAGGGTAAAGGGCAAGCAAAGTAGCCTGATACCTTCCAAATAACCATGAAACAAAACGAATGAGCAAGGCTCTGGGAACTTTTCCCCCTCAACTCACACTCTCCACTCCAGCATCAGAGCTTACAGTCACTTCTTTCTAGCCATTAATACAGAAGAAAACAAATATATTAGTGGTCATTATCATTGGCACAACAATATAAATACCAATATCAGCAACAAGACAAGACCCGCTGTTCACCACTACCAAGAACGTAAAACATCTGGAAAGCCTTTAAAAATGTAAAAAAAAATACAAAGAAGCACAAACCAGTTCCATGGCAACTGAAAAACTTAAAAGTGTGACATGGAAGGAAATATTCAAGGATAAATGATAACATAATCAAAATAGATCAACCTGAAGGACACTAATAGAATTAGACTAATTGTAATGGCACAAGTACATTTAATTGAGAACCTTACAATAAAACGTATAAGAAAGCAGCTACCCTGTCTATTATTAGGCCACACAGACAACTGCAAGTCTTTCTGCTAAGATCTAGAAGATAAGAACAGTTTCCTCTGGTTTAACTTGAAAGTACAAAGATCCTACAAGGAAAAAGTGATGTTCCTCCATATGATCAATTTCTAGAGCCCACAGGAGCAGTTCTCTTATTTTTTGGAAGAACACAGAAATGAAAACAAAGAATGAGTAACTGAGAAGGAGGGGAATTATCAGCTCACACCAGCATTGTATTCTTACGAGGCTTGAACTGGACAAATCATAGCCCTCAGTTACAGGATATTGTGTTGCAGGCACTCAAAGGCCTCGATGTGGCTGAAAAGTTCTAGGACCATCTTTAACTTGGTGGAAAGTGGTGCAATGATTCGTGACTAGGCACAAAAGGCCTTAATGATCATCCTCGTATTTGGCCACTAGGACCTTAGAAATGGCTAAAGAAATTACTTTAGCCAGGGAAGGAAAGAAAAAAGGTTTGCAATCTGCAGCAGGAAGAGCTCCAGCACTGTTGACCATGTATGAAAAATGCTTAACTCCTTACACCTCTCCACTTATATATGAACAGTGGTGACCTGTAAACCCAGCAGGAGTGGGCTGGCAGGCCACAGGCACACATTGACACATTTACATGCATACTCACTCACACCTATGAATTCACAGTTGTGATTACATACACTAACCACTCACAAGCACAAATATATGCAGAAACCAATTCACAGCAACCATGCATGCACAAATACACAGTCATTCATATACACATATGCACACACACCAAACATTTAAAAAAACAAACTTACTGGCTGCAGTGATGTTCCCAGGTGGAAGGTGGAATGCTTCTAAGGTTCCTGGAGGGTTTGGACTGCTGTCTCTTCTAGGACGCGGGAGTCCCTTACTTGTCACAGAGTGGGATGGGGGAAATGAAAGTTGCTGACCACAACCCACTCTGTGAAGAGGTGTCACTGATTGACACTCCGCCCTTGGCAATTTAGGGCTTAGACTTGGACCAGGGCCCTTCAATTTTATCAGTGGCTCTCCTCCTTGTCATGGGGGAAAACCTTGCAGCACTTTGCCAAGCTGAGAATGTCACACTCGCAGGTCTTTGAAATCCTCAACCCAGAAAATTTCAGCTCAGGCAGACAGCTGCCTGTGCATTTAGCGCATGTACATTACCTGGTGGCCTGATCAGAACATAAAGAGTGTCTGTCATCAGTCTTAGTTTTGCTCAGCCTGACAGACAGTCATCACGTCTGCAAAAAGGTGGGAAGCGAGGCCCCTCCGCTCTTAAGGATGGACCACTGTTGCCTATGAATTTATCTCCCTGGATTTCAATGTTTCCATAATATCATTAGATTTTCTGTACACACAAAAGTACTAAAACCCATTATTTTGACATTACACTCAAGCATGCCCCTACTCCATAGTTTCACACTATCCTCTTCACTGCTAATCCCATTTGAACTTCAATGAACACCCACTTTGTGTATATTTCTTGGATGCAGAAGTTAGACCAAAAGCAAAAAACACACAAACATTGTAGGTTGGAAGCCGCAGGTGTACCAAAAAGCTTGAACTATTCAAATTTCAGCATATACTAAAACCTTTGAACACCTTCTCCAGTAGATGTCATTACGATCCCAACTAATCTATTTAAAAGAACCTGCAAACATTATTTAGGGTTTTTACATCAGGAATCATTACATTTCAATAAGTACATTGGGAATCATTGCATCAAAGGTAAGTTTGAAAGCAAATGGGGGACGAAGAGAGATGAATTGAGGGGTGGGCCAGTAAGGAAACCAGCGCCCTGCCCGCCATGCAAGACCTCCTGCACGAATGAAGACAGTGGGGGATCCGACGGGTCCCAATGGGCCTGATGGCTCTGCAAGCCCCAGAGAACCTGAGCAGACAGCGCACATGTAGAATGGCCACAACAGATTTACTGGGCCCGGCGGGCGAGCTGTGCATCTGATGGAGATAATGCCCTGCCCGCTTTGCTGGGGCAGTTGCACCGCCATCGGAGGTGAGGAGCCTGGCGTGGGCCAGCAGCCTTGGACTCCTCACAGAAACTTGAGGGCCACAAAAGACATGCTAGGCGGATAGCAGCAGTAAAGGCGCTGGGTCCCCAAAAGTGCCTCACAACCTGTGAGCGCGACTTCCCATCTCCATTACATTGCTGAGACCCTGTTCAGGAAGCGGAGACTGGAGCTGCGCCATGTCGCTGCCTTCTGCCCCACTGACAGCTGAGTTTGCACTGTGGTCCCCTACGGGTACACCATGGTGGGCCCTGTGCCTGGCCTGTACCCTGATGGCTGGCCGAGGCCCTGGCTCACGGGCAGTGAAAGAGGGGATCCCCCTGTCCTCACCCAAGTGCACCCCACCTCTGGGAGCGGGGCTCCCGTGCATCAACAGTAGCTCAGCAGGGTCTAGAGAATGAGGGTGTGAAGACAAAGGCCCTCATTACAACCCTGGCGGTCAAAGACCGCCAGGGCTGTTTTGAAGGTTGTACCGCCAACAGGCTGGCGGTACAAACTCACATATTACGACCGCGGCGGAAGTGCCGCGGTCGCACCGCCGGGACCGGCGGTTTCCCGCCACAGTGGTCCCAGCGGTTTCCCGCCACGGTGGTCCTGGTGGTTTCCCGCCACGGTGGTCCCGGCGGTTTTAATCCTCCAGGGCAGCGCTGCTTGCAGTGCAGCCCAGGGGATTATGGGTCCCCTTCCCGCCAGCCTTTCCTTGGTGGTAGGAACTGCCATGGAAAGGCTGGCGGAAAGGGGAGTCGCAGGGCCCCTGGGGGCCCAAGTACTGCCCATGCCTTTGGCATGGGCAGTGCTGGGGCCCCCTGGCACAGCCCCACACAGCGCGATGGGTGCAACTGCACCCGTCGCACGGCCGCAACACCGCCGGCTCCATTTGGAGCCGGCTCCCATGTTGCGGCCCAGCGGAGATGTCACAATGGGCAGCGCTGGAGTGCGGCCGCACGGCGGTTACAACTTGGCGGGCGGTGGTTGCCGCCCGCCAATGTTGTAATGAGGCCCAAAGTGTCTAGTTAAAGCCCCCCCCCACTGATTGACCTTCCTTGGGGGCCCATGCTGGAGTCAACCTGATGGGGTCTTGGGGTGGGGGACCCGCTGAATTAAAAAGATCCATTGACATTTTGGGGTACTCCTGCTGATGCCCGTGGAGTCCTCATCACCTGGAGGCACTATGGAATGGGCACCTAGAAGGAGGACTACACACCCTGGAGCACCAGGAATTGACCCTCGAGCGTGCTCAGTGGAGCACAAGTGAGAAGTTCTAGGGTGAATATCTAACTGGAATCTCTGGGACACTACTTGCAGCAGGCTGCCCTGCTCTTGTGCCCACTAGGTCCTGGAGGGCTCGGAGACGAGTGGCTGAAGACGCACGCGGCCAGTCGCTCCCTGAGACAGGAGACACCATGTGCTGAGATACCTGGAGCTACCCATCACTGTTCTGTTGCAATAGGCAAGGTGACACGCAAGTGAGTTTTGGATGCAGGGGGCCCGTCCCTGGTTGGTGCTTGTGTGGACACACCGCTGTTGCCCCTAGGGTGGTCGAAGGAGGGATTAACTGAAGGCCATCACTGCTACTAGGGAAGCACTGAAAGCAAAGATTGATACACTGAGGCTGAATTTGAGTATTCTGAAAGACAACCATATGCGTCTCACTGAGAGAGTCAAAACTGCAGAGCGGACAATAGCAGATATACACCGGGACTCTCAGCTATGTGAGAGAGGCTCACTCTTATGGAGAACAGAGCACAGACACTAGAAATCATAGCAGAAAGCAAAAATAGGTTGAGGAGGAATAATGTTCAGGTCATTAGACTACCAGAGCATATTGAGGGGTAGAACACCCTGTCATTCATGAAACGCTGGTTGCGGGATGAAGTAGCTCCGGAGGGCCTTTCCCCATTCTAAACCCTGGAAAAGGCACACAGAGTACAGAGAAATATACTTGCCTGGGCTAGAGACAAAGGGGACGTTACAGTAGATAACAATAAGGTCTTCCCAGACTTTACAAAGCACGTCCAAAAGCAGAGATCTACGTTTACCGATGCTAAATGTCAGCTTTGCCAAATGGCCTGCAATACGCTATGATGTTCTCGGCCCGACTACGAGTGCAGTTCTTCCGGACACTGCAGGAGGTGTGGGACTGGGTAGAGATGCAGCCACAGGGCGGTCCCAGTCAAGGGTCCCCACGAAGAGGGACGCAAAAATGATCCAGAGGTTCATACATTTATTTGAGGAGTAATGGTTGGTTAATGTCATCAGTGGTGTCATGAATTATGCAGTTTGAGATGTCATCAATTATTTCATCAGTGATGTCAATGATGTCATTTAACATCCATTGAAAGATGAGGTATGTGAAGTCATAAGCAGTGCATGGCAGGGGTGAAGGTTATAGTTAGCTAACTGAACTATAACTGGTGCATTTCACTGTTAATTTGTTTTTTAAACATTACATTGTATGTGACATTCAACACACCTATACCATCACTTTATCCTTTGTCTTCTAAGAACATTTCTGAGATTGTTTCCATGGAAGTTGAGGTGTTTTTTGCATCATTTACCATAAAATCACTTTAACATAATTTTCTCTGAATTTCTGGATTTATTTTTAGGTAGCATAAGATCTTTCCTCAATACCTACTGTTAGAAATGGGGTCTGTAGTTGGCTGTGGTTTGCACCCTGTCCAAGTAGGGACCATAACTCTAGTCAGGGTAAGGGTGTCACAAAGATAAGATAACCCCCTCTCTTGGTAGCTTGGCTCAAGCAGTCAGGCTTACCTCAGAGGCAATGTGTAAAGAATTTTTACGCACACAGTAACACAGTGAAACCACCACAAAAGTACTACTCCACACCAGTTTGGAAAGATAGCTAATATTTATCTGAGTAAAACAAGACCAAAACAATAAAAATCCAACATACGCAAGTACAGATATCAATTTTCAAAGATTAAATCTTAGTTTAGCACTTAGAAACACAATAGCTCCAACTAGGGCTTTCACAACATCTTGACAGAGTAATCTCCAACAGTCCGGCACCACCCGTGAAAGAGTGTGGCCAGCTATGGAGTCGGGTAGACCCTGGTCACAGTACCTTGGAAGACAATTTGGAAACAAAGATGAGGCACAGAGTTGGAGAGGTGAGGCATTGCTGGAGCCGGTTCCTTACTGCCAGGCAGAGGAGGTTAGGCGTTGGTTCCTCACAATTGCAGGAGAGGTGATATGGCATTGTTGGTGAGGTGTCAGTTCCTTACGACAAGGCGGGGTTGAAGGATTCAGCAGGTCAAAACCGTGAGGCGTCGACTTTGTGGTGTCATGATCACACAACAGGGCTACAGGTGCTGTGGCTGAGTCAGAGTCAGTTGCTGCAGACATCGGTGACACAGCACTCTGGACTCATGCTGAGGCAGGACTTTGGAGCGCTATGGTGTAATCACACATGTAGTGGAGGTCGCAGTAGCGGCGCTCAGCCAGGAACACAGCTCTGGTTCAGGCAGTGGCGTTGAGTAGGAGAGCAGCACCTGTTCCAAAGTCGCTCTAGAGTCGATGTGCTCAGTTTCTTCTTGGTTGCACCAGAGTTCACTTCCAATGACCCCTGAACTAGATTTGGTACCACTTGGCAAGTCAGGACCCACAGCAAGAGAGCCCAGGCACTGGCAGGTGAACTCTTTGATGGCCCTGAGACTTCTTAACAGGAGGCAAGCTCAGTTCAAGCCCTTGGAGAACCTTGGAAAGCAGGATGTAGAAAGCAAAGTCCAGTCCTTCCACCCCAAGGACAAAAGCAGTAAGCAGCAGGCCAGCACAACAAAGCAACAGTCAGAGTGGCATTCCTTCCTACAGCATCCAGCTCTTCTTCCTGGCAGAATGTCCTCAGTCCAGAAGTGTTATAATTATGTGGTGTCAGAGGTCCAATACGTATACCCATTTCTGTCTTTGAAGTAGGTAAACTTCAAAGAGAAGTCTTTGTAGTGCACAAGACCCTATTTTTCCCTGACTTGGCCCCAGACTCACTCCTGGGTGTTAGAGACTGTTTTGTGTGAGGACAGGCATCACCCTCTTCAGGTACAAGTGTTCTCCTTCCTTTCTAGCTCAAGAAGACCCATCAGCCTGGTGATGGCCCCTCAGGGTATGCAGGGCATACCTCAGCTCCCTTTGTGTGACTGTCTAGATTGAATCCATAAAGAGCCCAACTGCGATCCTGACGCAGACGTGTATTCAGCAGACAGACAGAGGCACAGAATGGTTAAGCAAGAAAATGTCTACTTTCTAAAAGTGGCATTTTCAAACTCACAGTTCAAAAACCAACTTCATCAAAATATGTATTTTAAAATTGTGAGTACAGAGACCCCAAACTACACATCTCTATCCGCTCCCAACGGAAAATTACACTTAGAAAACCTCTCAAGGCAATCCTCATGTTACCGTATGAGAGAGATAGGCCGTGCAATAGTGAAAACCGAAATGAGCAGTATTTCACTATCAAGACATGTAAAACACGCCATTACATGTCCTACCGTTTAAATACCTTGTACCCTGCCCATGGAGTTACCTTGAGACTACCTCAGGGGTAACTTCCAGGTAATAAAAGGGAAGGTTTGGGCCTGGAAAGTGGATGCAACCACTCCAGCAACCACTGCACCTGCCACCCCTGACTCCAGCTGAGGTGGGTCACTGGTGCCAACGATGTCCCCTGGCTCCTAAGAGCTCAAATCCACCCCTGCTGACTCCCCGATGACTCCTGCAGCCTCAACACACAGGACCCCCTGACCTGTTTAAAATTACGCATACAGACACTGCAATGGCAGGCCTGAGACATGTTTGCAGGGCTACTCATGTGGATGGCACAGTCAGTGCTGCAGGCCCCCTGTTACATTTTATTAATAGGCCCTGGGCACACACCGTGCACTCTACCAGCTGTACTAGGGACCTAGGGACTTACTAGTAAATCAAATATGCCAATCATGGAGAAACCAAACACCAATACATTTTAGACAAAGAGCATATGGACTTTAGCACTGATTAGCAGTGGTAAAATGCCCAGAGTCCTAAAACCAACAGAAATAGGTCAAATCAATGAGAGGTCAAGCGGGTATCCCGCATGGCTTATACTCCCTGTTCTGGGTAGCGTGGGAGTACAGTGGGACCCAGAAATTCTTTAAAAAGTTGTTTAGTGTGTATGTATGTATGTATTTAGAACTTATAGAGTGTACTAAACCCTAAGGTGTCAAAGCGCCAGTGGAAAAAGCCCAGAACGAGGCAAAATTACAGATTAAGAATGGTGAAGGCTAAAGAGACATGTTTTCAACTGTTTTTTATAAACTGCAAAAGACTCAGTATCTGTGATGTGGGCCGGCAAGGTGTTCCAGAGCTTTGCAGCAGCCAACGAAAAGGCCCTACCTCCCCAGCTGGCCTTATGAAATCTGTAGACTTGCACCAGTTTCCGAGAGGAAGAGCTAAGCAGTCTGCCTGGGGAGTACCAGTGAAATGAAGAGTTCAACTGTTCTGAGCTTTGTTGATGTAGGGCCGGGGACACCATACAAACAGCCTAAAAAACAATCCTTTTTTTAAAAACTGGGAGCCAGTGAAGAGAACGTATACCTTAACTGACTGATACATGCCTTGGAGTATTCAGAATGAGGCAAGCTGCTGCATTATGTGCAACCTGAAGTTTGACACAAAACGCATTGATGTTAAGGTACAGACAATTGGAATAGTCCAGACGTGATGTGATGAGGTGCAATAATGACCACCTGATGTAGATCCTTCGAGATATAAGGAAAAATCTACCTCAGGAATCTGATAATATGGAAGCACATACTAGTCATACGACTGACCTGAGTATCAAAGCTCAGGGTATATTTAAATATGACGCCAAGGTTTTGGCTGATTTGCCCGGAAGAGGGCCACATTTCCTCTGCTACCAGATGTTAGACCAGACCGATTCCTGGGCACTGAAAAACAGACCTTCTGTCTTGCTAGCATTAAGTTTGAGGGCATTGTCATTCATCCATTTACTAATGATGGACATACATCGATTGAACTTCTCGGCTACCGAGGTCAGATCGTTAAAAATTGACACAATAATTTTAAGTGTCATCAGCGTACAACAGTACTTTGGATCAATCCAAACACACCTGAGCCGCCAGAGGAGAAACATATGCATTGAAAAGAGTTACATTGAGAGTGAAACCTTGTGGGACTCCTCACGGAAGGCTAAAAGCCTCTGCCTTGAAGCCCCCACAGCTGACCGTTTGGACTCTAGCCAAAGACAGAGAACCAAGCCTCCAACCCCAGTGTCAGGCAGCCGTTGAATCATCCGTACCGGCAAGACTGTATCGAAATGCTGCAGCCAAATCAAGCATCAGCAGAATGGCCGTGACCCCAGATCAACCTGGCAGCGGATACTATCAGCTAGCACCACAAGGGCAGATTCTGTACTATGGCCAGACCTAAAGCTATTTTGCAAAGGATCCAGTTAGTATACAGGAGTAGGTTATTTTAACCTTGAGCCTCCAGGTTTCCTCACAGGCCCATATAAAAAAGGTGTGTAGAAGGGTGAACTTTCTGTGTTTTTAGCTGTCACAGTACAACGGTACCTGGAAACAGTACAGCGGTGCTCATGACAGAGAAACATGCTTTTATTGGTTAAAGTCATTATTTTGATACATAATCAAGAAGTTCCCTCCATTTACTATTATTAAGGAATGACAGTTCACACTACTGACACTGTATAGTGTTTGATTGAGGCAGCTTAATGCTGCAAAGAGGACGATCACAAAGAAGCCTCAGCATCAAGTGCTCCAGTGCACAGTTTGCAAGCAGGTGACATTGTTCCTTCTGATGCTGCAGCCTTACTTACACATCATTGGAACCACTTGTACAACCACATCTGCATGTATTGAGGGACAATTATATCAGCATCGGGGCAAAGTATCCTAGCCAGGGGCCAGCTCTTGACTGCAGACAACCAAGTTTGCAAAAGAAAGCAGTCTGTTTTTTCTTAGTTGGATAAATGTTTTTATGCCCCTTCATGTTTTTCATTGATTCTCTAAACATTTTTTAAAAAGGTTAAAAAAACGGTTAAAAAATGTAAAAAATGTTCTTCTCTCACACGCTCAACATTGGAGCTAACCCAAGCCACCTCTCCCTTTAAGGTGTTTAGCAACAAATACCTACCTCATATCACTGCCAGTGCTCTACCCTGGACATCTTCCCCCCTCTCTCTCTTTCTTCTATCTCTCTCTCTCTCTCTCTCTATGGGTCACCCTTACATCATCTCCCTTTATCTACAGCCCCAGCTCATTCCCCAGCTTCTCCTTTGGGGTTTACTACTATTAAGATCTCTGAACAGACAAATGTGATTTAGATCTGTACCCAACTGATTATATATATTTTTACTCTTGGATTTACTCATATGCCACAAGAATTCTCATCATTATGAATGTCCAGTATTCCTCCCTATTACCTCCCCTTTTTCTTTTTGTATCTCCTAAAACTAATACATTATTTTGAAATCAGAAAGAACCTCTTTTCATGGTTAAAAACAGAAAACTATGTATCTTGTTTGCCATGCCTTTCTATTAATGTTAATATATCCTTAAATCCTTATATTGTTGCCAGAGCAAGCTACAGTGACCTCTAAAGGCCCCCTCTATTAATATAGGTTCAAGCTGAAGGCAGATGCCTATAACAAGAGTTTAGGACTCTAAGAGCTACAATAGCTTGCTACAGCGGGCTAATAAGTTATAAGAACATTCTACTCTATGATGACAGAATGTCCTTACATACCTATATAGTCTGCCGTAGCAGGCTATATTGGCCATTAAAGCCTCACTCCAGAGTAATTGACCAAAGCCAAAAACGATCACTTACAACAAGGGAGTGGGCCTTTGATGGCTGGTATCGGCTACTATGAAAGGCTATAATACTATTAGAACTTTCCACTCCATAAGAGTGAAAGAGTGATCCCTGGGTGGGGGTCCCTATGGGTCACCCCCAGAAGTGCCAAGGGGCCAAGGTATCAATGGTAATGTTAGTCTCTCACCATAAGAGATGCTACAGCTTTGCAGAGACAATAGGGAGTCAAATTCCTCCTCCTGACCGAACCTACCTAGCAGCTTATTGTGCACAGATTAGAGGCCTAATCAGTAGCAGGGAAATGGACCTTGGGTTTGATGCACGGTTCCTTGGACAAGTTGTCAATCTCCAATAATGCAAAACAAGAAGCAGATCTTAAATACTTCTTTCTAGGATTCCCCAGGTTTGTTCTGTCACCCACCCGTCCCTTCTTTCCTGTAAAATACCTGTTGGGAGTGATAGCGCGTCAGAACCTTGATAAGTAAACTTACAAGGAGACACGCCTAGGCCGATGAACCTTTTGACCACGTTCTGAGACTTCCCAGTACGAGGTATCTTTCTGGCATCACAAAATCAATATCTAAATAACCCAATCAGTCTCCTAGTAACTAATAAACAAGATAATCAATAACATTTAATAAGAATCGATAAACGAAAAAACCATGATCTAGTTAAGTGTTAGGACATTTATTCCCTACTGATTACAATCTAATATCACCTCCGTTAATCTCATTAGCAATCAATCTCATTAGTAATTCTTCAAACTCATAATTAAAACAAGATTAATCAAAGTATAGAGCATATATGTCCAGCATTAACATGTCACTAGTGAGAATCAGTTTGGCAAGTTGCAATGATACGTGATTCAAAAAAGCAAGAATTCAGTCATTCGTCTATTTGCGTCAGATTTTAGTGAACACCTTAACTAACCTCGAATTAGCATGGGCATGTTGGGCTTCATGTAAAACAATTTAACAAACACAAATTTGGAAAACCATCTAACTATGGCCTCTATCAAAAGAGCAGTTGTTACCTAGAAAGAAAAGGCAAACAGACAACTACAATTATCATCAGATAGTTACCCCTCCAACGAATCAGCAAGCAGCATTAGTCTTCATCCTCAGGACATCAGTCAATTCGGCATCAGCAAAGAGAGGACAGGGCAAAGTCTCAGTATGGCATAGCTAAGAATAAGGCTCTTCCCTCATGAGGAGGAGAAATAAGTATCAGGTAAGGACGAACAGAGGATGGTTAAGTTAATAGGAAGCATACACAGCAAAGTCTCAAAGAATAATGGCAGAGTATGGCTCGGTGGAATGTCCAGTAATGGCAAAAGTGTCCTAATAATGGACGATTTCTCCTCGAGTCATGCAGTTATATCAAAACAGTCGTACTAGCCCTTAATTCCCTATTGGATCAATTTTGGTGCATTATTATCTCTGTCCAATAATTCTCCACGCACCTCACTAGAATTTTCCACAAAACACAGTTCTCATACAGTTGATTGGCCCTGTTAATTGACGTCTTCATCAGGTGGAATGTCAGGAAGAAAAGTTACACTTTACGCTCCAGTCAGTAGTCCCATTGTTTTCTCCTACTCCAGACAGCCTTCTACCTGTTACGAATTACACTGTTGCATTCAGCAAGAATGTCTCCTTGAGCAAGTCGGTTCTCATGAGAAAGAATTTACTATGGCTACACACACATCTCTAGCTTCTGGAAAAGTACAGCTTTGTGTCCTTCAGGAAAGCAGCACATTACACGTTAGAAAAACACAGTTTAATGTGAGACCAGGCAGCTAGGCCCAGACCCTCACTAACTAAGGCCTAGTGATTAACTTAACAAAACCCCAATACATGACTTTAATCATAATAAGCTAATACAAATTCAAACATTAGTACATTATTAGTTCATTATGAATACGTTTCATTAGTCTTCGTATACATTGATGGCCACTCCCCGTGGGCACATTTCAGACGCGTGCATTATTTTCTACGTTAACAGATTTTCAGTGCAGTTTGATTATATTATACATTATATTGCAAGCCTTTCATGTTAATATTGATTTTAAAGGTCACACTCCAACAATCCCTCCTCTGATGACTCTTGTCATCACACAAACCTTTCCCCTTACATTTTTACATTCTAGAACTCCTTCATTTCAATTTCTTCTCTTAATCGTTCCCCCTGTGATTTTGCCCTAAACAATTTTTCCCTTTGTTTTTCTTCCCTCCTCTTATTATTTTTCGCCATTTTCAATTTTATTCGTTTACTAATTTTACATGACAGCCATAATCCAGATAAGCAAGCTATAACAATCAATATTCCTTGTATTATTTTCGCCACTATCCCATGCCAAATACTACTAAACCAATTTCCCACTGAAGCAAATCCTTTCCCAACCTTTTCCCAAACACCTGGTTCTTTCAGTTCCTTCAAATCTGTACTATCCCTAGTTAAATTAGTAAGCATACTTCTAATCTCATTACTATTGTCAGGTATGTAAGCACAACAATGACGCTCATTAAGCATCTTACAGACTCCGCCATTTTTCGCTAAAAGAATGTCTAAAGCAAGCCTGTTTTGAAGAGTCATAGCCCTCTCCGCAGAAAGTTCAGTATCCATCAGGCGTATAGCCCCTGTAAAATTTGTCAGCATGTTTTCCACAATAGTAGACAACTTTCTAATCTTTATGGCGTTTAAGATAACTCCCACTGAAGGAATTATCGCCCCAAATATGTCTCCTACTACACCAGCAGCAGTCTCTCTCTTCTGTCTATTTCGATGTAATTCAGACAATTTCGGAAACCTTTTCAAGTCCTCAAGTTGCTATATCTTTGGGAAAACTATCCCCAAATAACATGTCCCATACCATCCCTTTGGAAGACGGTAATAAGCATTAAGTCCACATATATAATAGATCCCAGGGATCGCTGGATCCTGTCCATTTAACATGAACGTCCACTTACTCTGAAACAAGAACACATGCTTACATTCACTCATTCCCACAAATACATTGTCATAGTATGACTTCGGCCTAAATATGCAAAGCTTGCCTACGTGTAGTACATCTAAAGCTAACTTCCCCTGCTCCCTAACCGCACTGTAACTCTCACTACTAGCAAAAGCTCACTGCTGCAATCCTTTCTCCAATTTACTCTTCAATGCCCTTCTTCTGTCTTCCGTATGATATAAAAAGCTTTCCTCGACAGGTGTAAGCAAACATGTCAAATTATTGCGGTGTGCATAAGATGTACTAATTGTTAATGTCGCCTCAAAAAACCCCATAACTAACTTTATGCTATAGTACTTAGCTACACTACTCAAATCCTCTATGATAGGCCATAAGAAAACACAAGGTCATGGTTGGAATAAAAATATTGAATCTCTTCCTGGTTATAGAACCTTGTTAGTAACATACTACAACTTATCCCATATGTTAAAGGTAGACTATGATAGGTAACCCCCTCTTGTACCGAAACAGGAATCTGTGTACACACATAACAATCTTTCGCATCCATTGTGTCAACATATTCACTCAGAAAGCAATAGAAAACATTATTCGATAACTCCCCTTTTGCTTTAGTTCCCTCATGCAAATATTTCATATCCTGCTCAAACCTCTCCCAAGCTGTTAGTGCAGTGGCGGTCTCAGAAATAGTAGCATTGTTAGTTCCACTCTTACCCAAAAATGGCATTCCCACAATCACAACTATGATGAATATCACACATACGACACCCAAACCAACACCCAAACATTTACAACACCCACTTCTCCTATTATCCTCTGTAGTGTTAGCCATGATCTGTAAAGAATCAGAAAGTGAAGGAAGGTTAATTCAAACAACAACCAACAGAGGACGGTTAAAACTCTTTTTTTTTCTTTCAGCAAAGTTAAAGCAAGTGAAAGTCTTTCTTCAGCAATTATTTACAGATTTCGGTTTCGCTCCCAGGATCCTTGTCAATTCAGGTTAGCAGCTTGTCAAAATCGTGTTTCAAAAGTCAATTCAAGTTATCAGTGTCACATCCGGTAAGTTATCAGTCTCTCTTTCTCAAAAACTTTTCTTTAATTCAGTTCCCGTGCCAACTCAGTCTCTTTGGCCAGACTCAGGTACCAAAGTACTGACCTGGGATCTCTCTATCAAGCAGAACGCCAAAAACTCTTGTTGCCATTCAGCTGACTTTGCATACGCCCATTCAGGACCTGTGTACCTTCTGTTTGCTATTCTCTTTCTTTTCAACTTGCAATCACCTTGCAACTCTCCTTCACTCAGATCTTCTCTCCTTGTTGTATCAACCTTTTCCTCTATTGCATCTTCGACAACCACTTTCCCTTTCTTCACTTGCAACTCTGGCCACTTATCTCCTTTCAGCGTCTCTCTGCCCTTTGGTCTTTCCTGTGGCAGCCCTTCGCCCTCCTCTGACTCTATGGTGTTTTCATTTTATGGACCTGCAATTTGCTCAGGAGGAGTCTGGACACTCTGACTCTCTTCCGTCTCAACTCTTTCGCCTTCTGGGTCTGTCAGGGGCTTGATTTAATTTCCATATTCATCTGCTTCTGGGAGAGCCTCCTTCTGACTTGGCTCTCCTGGTGCCTCAGTTAAGATAGGCTCACCGTCACCCCTCTGGGTCTCTTCTCCTTCGTCTCTTACTGGAGTGACTAAGCCGTCCTCAACGGGCTCTCCTTCTGTCTCAGTTCCCCTTCGATCACTCCCCGTCCCTGAGACTTCATTTTCTGTTGTTGGTACTTTCAACAACTCAACTTCCTCATCAGTTGGACACGTCAACTTTTTCCTGTGACTGGCATGGATCCAGTTCGGAATTCCCGCACACTTCACAGCAGTAGTAGTCGTTAGTATTACTTGATATGGCCCCTTCCAACGTGGCTCCAAACATGACTTCCTTACGTGTTTCTTGATGACAACCCAGTCACCAGCTTTCAGGTTGTGCCCTGGATCATTTATCGGTGGCAGGGTGGTAGCTTCCACCTGGTGAGAGAAACAGCAGACCATGTCAGCCAGACCCTTGCAGTAGTCCAACACCATATCATCCGTGATATTCACAAGAGCATTCGCAGGCACTGCGGGCAGTCTCATAGCTCGGCCCATGAGAATTTCATGAGGAGACAGTCCTGTTTTCTTGTTGGGCGTATTTCTCATTGACATTAACACCAAAGACAATGCATCGGGCCATTTCAAATTTGTGGCTGCACAAATCTTGGCCATTCTCGACTTCAGGGTACCATTCATCTGTTCCACTAGTCCTGATGCTTCAAGGCGGTAGCTACAATGCAACTTCTGTTCAATGTTCAATGCTGCACACAAGAGCTTAACCACCTCGTTGTTGAAGTGACTTCCCCTATCTGATTGGCTTCGCTACTGTGAGACTGTCATTCCTGCGTGTAGGGTATGCTTCGATCCAGTGGCTAAAGATACACACAATCACCAACACGTATCTCAAACCTCCACACACGGGCATCTCAATAAAATACATTTGCATTCTGCTAAATGGACCTCCTGCTCTCCCAATGTGGCTCAAATTCACCAGGGTCCCTTTCCCCTTTGACAGATGACGCACATGTGACAAATCGCTTCGGCAGCTTGTCTGAACTTCGGGTTAAACCAGTCAATTTTGAACAACCTGATCATGGCATCCCTCCCAATATGTGCTTGCCCATGGTAAAACCTCGCAAACTGTGACAGGACACTGTTCGGCAAAACCATTTTCCCCTCATCTGAGACCCACAAGTCATCTGGTCTTTGTACACATTGCATCCTAACCCAAGAACGCTTCTCATCTTTGCTGGGACGTCCCTGCAACAATCTCAATTCTTCTAACGTGCCAATCACCCTTAATGCGTAACCTGTGCATGTTTCATTTTCTGTTTCAGGTAACAATTCCCACGGATCCTTCAACGATATACAGTTCAATGTGCAGAACCTTGTAACTTGATCCGCATATCCATTTCCCATTGACACAAAGGCCCTCATTACAACATTGGCGGTAAAAGCCGCTTACTGCCGTGCAGAAGACCGCCAAAACACAGCCGCGGAATTCCGCCACAGCTATAATGACCCACATCTCGGAATCTGCCGAAATTCAGACACCCACACAAGACCGCCACACCAAAGGTCAGTGATAAACTGGCGAAAACAAAACCGACACCGTCACGCCAACAGAAACACGCCCATGCTATCACGACACATGAATCCAGGCTGCGGTCATTCAACCGCGGTATTCCATTGGCGGTACACACCGCCGCGCTCAAAATACACACACATCTCCAAAACACCGCCACATTGGACAATTCAAAATACACACACCTGATACACATGCACACACTACTCCCACACACCCAACACTATATAAAACACACACCCACATCACCCACAAACCCCTACGACCAAAAATTAGAGACAAAGGCGACAGAGAGAGCACAGCAATAGACAACCCCACCACACAGAGGCACACCACAACATCACCCACACAACATTACACGCACAATACACCACACACCACTACACATCACCACACACATCAACACTTACACCACCCCACACATCACCCACACCACCTCATGTCACGCCAAAGACACCCCAGGTTTTACGAGGAGGAACTCAGGGTCATGGTGGAGGAAATCCTACGGGTAGAGCCACAGCTATTTGGCTCACAGGTGCAGCACACATCCATAGCCAGGAAGATGGAGCTATGGCAAAGAATAGTGGACAGGGTCAACGCAGTGGGACAGCATCCAAGAAATTGGGAGGACATCAGGAAGAGGTGGAACGACCTACGGGGGAAGGTGCGTTCAGTGGTATCCAGGCACAACATCGCGGTACAGCGGACTGGCGGCGGACCCCCACCTCCTCCCCCACAACTAACAACATGGGAGGAGCAAGTCTTGACCATCATGCATCCAGAGGGCCTTGGAGGAGTCGGTGGAGGAATGGACACTGGTAAGTTAAATCTCAACTATTATACCCCCCACCCTACCTGCATGCCATCACACACCCCCACCCTCACCCCCTCCCCTATCACTCCAACTCCTCACTAATGTACCCATAACACAAACCACAAATCCCAACACCAAGCCCGCATGGAAAAACAAAGCATGGTCAGCCCTCACCAAAGCATGCTCACTGCACATACCCATAACAACCCCCTAACCATCATCACACAAACCCACACACAGGAATGCTTGCACTGGGGTACACAAACACCCACCCATTGCACACCATTACTCACACACATGCACTAATCATGCTCTTATATCCCTGCAGGACCACTACGGAACGTCACCACACCGGAGGGTCCAGACAACTCCACTCCACCCACAGAAGAGGCCCACAGTGACGACAGCAGCTCTGCCCAACTGGATCCTGATGACCAGCCAGGACCATCGGGGGCCTCGGGACAGTCGGTTCCCCTCACACAGGCACAGCCCAACACTGACCTTCCACCCTCTGGTAACACCAGCACAGCACCCACCCAGCGGGCCCATACCTCCTTACCCAGGACACGTCAATCAGCGGTGTGTCCACCACTACAGGGAACACAGGATAACCCACCACCCCAACAACAACAGGGACCTCGGGGCAGTGGTAGTGGGCACACGGTCCAGGGGACGGAGGCACAGGAACACAGGGGAACTGGGAGGGCTGCTGTGCGACAGGGGGTGGACAGGCCAAGGGAACCCACCCTCCACGAGGCCCTCTCCTCCATCATGGGAGCATACCACCACTCCCAGGAGATGATGGCGACGGTACTGGCCAAGTTTCAGGAGACCCAGCGCCTGCAGGACAAACTGTATTTGGGGTTCAGGGAGGAGCTCAGAACCATCAGCTCCGCCCTGGGCACCATCGTAGGGGTGCTGAAGGACATACAAAAGACCATGAGGGACCCGTGGCACTCCAAGGGGCCCCTGACACTAGCATGGACGATGAACTGCCCACCACCTCCGCCGGCGCTAGCGGACAGGATGCCCCGCCACAGGACCACCACACCAGCACCCCACCCCCTGCAGATGGACAACCACCCCGCAAGCGGTCCCTGAAATCCAGGACCAGGACAGAGCAAGATGGCAAGACCCCCGCCAGGAAATGAGACCACCCTGATTGTCCTCCCCCAGTCTCACTTTGTTACCCTGTCCCGATTGGAACTGCCCCATCTCCACTTCCTATGCCCATATGGTCAGTGCACCTGTCTGACTAATGGACTGAACTCTGCCATGGACATTCCTCCACCGTCCCCCATCACCATATCACTACCCCCCTCCATTTCTGAGCACTGAAATAAACACCCTTGAACCACAAAACAATCTGGAGTCAGTCTGTGATTTGGTAAATATGTATAATCAATGACAGTGTCAACATGCTTTCCATTTTTAAAGCCAACATACCTATGTGACACATCACAAGTCCTTGAAGGATGCAAGCAGATGACACACGTTGATAACCACACCTGTAAAACCGTAATGGAAAGGTACAACTCAGTGACCAAATACTGCTATGAAATGACAGACAGGTTAGAGGTAGAAGTGTGAAAGTGAATGTAATGGTAAAAAGAAAACTGTACTCACCTGTGTGTCACTGGAAATATTGCCGTATGACTGACTCCCTGTTGTCTATGTCTTCTTCCTCAGCGTCCTCCTCATCACTGTCCACAGGCTCCACAGGCTCCACAGCTGCCACAACACCGCCATCTGGACCATCCTCCTGCAGAAAAGGCACCTGGCGTCGCAAAGCAAGATTGTGAAGCATAGATCAGGCGATGATGATCTGGCACACCTTCCTTGGTGAGTAGAATAGAGAACCACCTGTCATATGCAGGCAACTGAACCTGGCCTTCAGGAGGCCGAAGGTGCGTTCGATCACCCTCCTAGTCCGCCCATGGGCCTCATTGTAGCGTTCCTCTGCCCTGGTCCTGGGATTCCTCACTGGGGTCAATAGCCAGGACAGGTTGGGGTAACCAGAGTCCCCCAATAGCCACACCCGGTGCCTCTGGAGTTGACCCATCATATAAGGGATGCTGCTATTGCGCAGGATGTAGGCGTCATGCACTGAGCCAGGGAACATAGCATTTACCTGTGAGATGTACTGGTCTGCCAAACATACCATCTGTACATTCATGGAATGATAACTCTTCCGGTTCCTGTACACCTGTTCACTCCTGTGGGGGGGACCAGAGCTACATGGGTTCCATCAATAGCACCTATGATGTTGGGGATATGTCCAAGGGCATAGAAGTCACCTTTCACTGTTGGCAAATCCTCCACCTGAGGGAAAACGATGTAGCTCCTTACGTGTTTCAGCAGGGCAGACAACACTGTGGACAACACGTTGGAAAACATAGGCTGGGACATCCCTGATGCCATGGCCACTGTTGTCTGAAACGATCCACTTGCAAGGAAATGGAGCACTGACAGCACCTGCACTTAAGGGGGGATCCCTGTGGGATGGCGGATTGGTGACATCAGGTCTGACTCCAACTGGGTACACAGTCCCTGGATTGTGGCACGGTCAAACCTTTAGGTGATGAGTAAATGTTGCTCCTCCATTGTCAACAGGTCCACCAGTGGTCGGTACACCGGAGGATTCTGTCATCTTCTAAAATGTCCAAGCTGACGGTGCCTAGGAAGGACAACAGCGACCACAGAGTCACCAAAATCCCAGGTATGTACCCACAGATACACAGAACACGACACCAAAGACAAAAATCTTCCTGTATGTGTGTCGAGTGTAGGCCCAGGTATGTGTGACGCTGTTGCAAATTAAGCCATGTGGGCCCCTGAAATGGCTGCTGCCTGACCTCTAAAATGGGACAGTGGGATGTGAGGTAACTGCGCTGGCGTTGTACACCGTCGCAGTAGGCGGTCGAAGACCGCGGCGCAAAGCTGCATTGGTTAACATTGGACCCTGTGGGTCCCAGGAGCCAATGATGAAGTGCGCCGGCGGTGATGATACCCACCACCGCGGACGTCACCGCCGCGGACGTGACCGCCATTTTCTATCTGTTCAATCACGTGATACCTGATCTTCGACAGGAGAGGACCTATACTGCAAGTGCTGCTGTGACCTCGGTCTGGAAGAGACAATGGCTGCTGCGTCTGGGGAAAGGGCCCCTGCCTTCACTGCTCAGGAGTTGGAGAAGCTCGTGGACGTGGTCCTCCCCCAGTACACGCTACTCTACGGCCCTCCAGACCAACAGGTAAGTACACAGGGAGCACGTTGTATGGGCTATGCCTGGGTGGAGAGGGCTGGTTGTAAGAGGCAAGGGGGCAGAGTGCAGTGAACATGAAGGACTGTGAATGCATGTGCCACATGGCAAGGGCAGGGATGGGGGCCACTCACTTCGACGGTGCTCTTGCTAATGACTCCTCTTCTTCCCCTGTGCATGTCATGTAGGTCAGCGCCCACCAGAAGAAGGACATTTGGCGTGCCATCGCCAAGGACGTCCGAACCCTGGGGGTCCACCAGAGACGGGGCACCCACTGCCGGAAAAGATGGGAGGACATTCGCTGCTGGAGCAAGAAGATGGCGGAGGCTCAGCTGGGGATGGCCTCCCAACGTGGGAGGGGTGCCCATCGCCCCATGACCCCCCTGATGTTCCGGATCCTGGTGGTTGCCTACCCTCAGTTGGATGGGCGCTTGAGGGCATCACAGCAGACACAAGGGGGTGAGTACACAATCATTCTGGGGACTTTGCGCGCAGTTGAGGGGTCTAGGTGTGGGAGGAGGGCTGTGGGTTTCCCTAGGCCAGGGCGACTTCCATAGGCTAGGCCCCTCCGTAATGCAGGCCATGTGGCACTCCACCCCACCGCAGTAGAGTGCCAAGTACAGGTATACATGCCCCTGTGGCATCCATGTGTGCAGATGTCCACCACAGCAATGTAGGCCATATCCCAGGAATTGCATCTGTAGAGGCCAGGAGTACGGCGTAGTGCAGGGGGCTGCTGTGTCTGTATTGTCCGCCAACGGTAGCGGTATGCCATGCACTCAACCTGTCTTTCTTCTGTCGTCCCCCCCCCCTTTTCTGCTCTCCATGTTCTTTTGTGCATCAGCATCATCAGGCGGAGGTACAGTGGCACCGGAGCACGAGGGAGCTGCATCCCACATGGCCATGGAGGGCCACACCACGGACTCAGAATGCACCAGTGGGACGGAGGGCGAGGGGAGCTTCACGTCGGGCACCGGATCACCAACCAGCGACACGGACTCGCCCGCCGATGGGAGCTCCCTTGTGGTGGCGGCACCTTCTGTGCCCCACACTTCTACAGGTACAGCCGCCACCTCCCCTACCAGCACCGCCCTCCCAGCAGCCCCTCAGCGTTCGCCCGTGCCCGCTCACCCAGGAGGGTGGGCATCACCTTCGCCCCAGGCACCTCAGCCCCTGCCCCTGTCACCCCTGCTGCCCTCAGTGAGGAGGCCATTGACCTCCTCAGGTCACTCACTGTTGGGCAGTCTACCATTGTGAATGCCATCCAGGGTGTAGAAAGGGAGTTGCAACACGGTAATGGCATTCCTGGAGGGCATTCATTCTGGTCAGGCTGCCCTTCAATCTTTGGCCTCAGCACTGATGGCAGCCATTGTCCCTGTGTCTAGCCTCCCCCCTCCAACTTCCTCCACCCAAACCCAATCCCCTGTACCCCAGCCTATCCCAAGCACACCAACAGACAAGCATGCACACACCTCAACACACAAAAGTAGCTCAAGCAAACATAGGCACCACACATCCCACAGGCACTCACACAAGCATCACACATACAGACACAGCAACATCCACTGCCTCCACTGTGTCCCCCTCCTCATCATCTCCCTCCTCCCTCCCAGTGTCGTCTACACTCTCACCTGCATGCTCTACATCTACAGGCACTAGGACTCGCACCAGAACACCCAGCACCACACCCCGCTCACCTGCACTCACCACCCCCACTCCCATTTACACGTCCCCTGTGTCCTCTCCCAGTGTGTCTGTGACGCCCCCTCCTAAAGTACACAAACGCGGGCACCCACACACCCAACATCCATCCACCTCACGACAGCCTCCAGTACCTGCACCTGCACCCAAAACACCTAAAGTGACACCTCCTACAACCACCTCCTCTTCCTCCACTCCCAGACCCCCTCCAGCTACCCATCCCAGTGTTCGTCATAAACTCTCCCTCAGCAACGTTGACCTCTTTGCCCCCATCCCCACCCCTCCAATTCATAAGTCCCGTAGTAGCACCTCAGCCAAAAAGACTCCAGTACCAGTGGTGCGTGTTACAGGTGTGTGGAGTGCACCAGCCACCAGGGCAGGCAGTGTGACACTGAGCCAAAGCACTGCAAGTCCACCTCCTGTAAAGCATCTCAAGTTGGAAAGTGGCTGACGGGACAGGGTGAAGGCCCCCAGAAGGGCCCCGGCTGCCACAGCCCCACTGGAAAATGAGGGACCGTCATGCCACACACCAATGCACAGGTCAGAGACCGCCATGGCAAAGCACCACTGAACAAGGGAATCACCGCCATGGTGAAGACCGCTGAACAGGGCACAGCACCGCTGAACAGGGCAGAGAACTGCTGAACAGATCAGAGACCGCCATGGCAAAGCACCGCTGAACAAGGGAATCACCGCCATGGTGAAGACCGCTGAACAGGGCACAGCACCGCTGAACAGGGCAGAGAACCGCTGAACAGATCAGAGACCGCCATGGCAAAGCACCGCTGAACAAGGGACTACCGCCACATCAAGCATCGTTATCCCATGTACAGCTGGGACTGTGACGGTACAGGAACCATCACGGGGAGCTAAATGCAGTGTGGGCACCATTCCCCCTCCAGAACCGTTGGAGACTGTTATCCACTTGAGAGACTGTGGCTTTGCACTCCCCAGGATTGTTCAGTGGGCAAACCAACCACTGTATAGACTTGAGAGACTGTGGCTTTGCACTACCCAGGATTGTTCAGTGGGCAAACCACCCACTGTAGAGACTTGAGAGACTGTGGCTTTGCACTCCCCAGGATACATCAATGGGCATGGAGCCCCGTTGTGGATCTGGTGTGGTGCTGTAATCCGGCTGAGGTGCCGCCCCCTTCCCTTCCCCCTGAGGTGCCTGTTGTATTTCTATCTGATGCCCCAGCAGTGTTCTCTCCGTTTGTGGACAGGTATCTATTGTGGGCCTCGCCCATGCATTTTTGGACCAGTGGTGCACGGACATTGATATGTGCATACCTGCACTGCTTTTCATAATGTATATACTTTTGAATGTGTATATATATATCTGTATATATTTGGTAACTGTATTTTGATACATTACAATTTTTCGACTGATTTCCTTTGGTCTTTGCATTCTTTCGGGGGGGTTGTGGGTTGTTACTGTGATGTTTTGACATGCATAGCTGTGTGTGTTATAATGTGCGAGGGTGGGGGTGGGGGTTTGGCGTGTGTGTCCCCCTGACTTTTGCCTCCCCCCTCCCCTATGTCGTAGGTGCAGTACTCACCGTTGTCTTCGCCGCCGCCGTTGCTGGTGTTCATAAATGAGCAGGAAGACAAGGGCAGGTAGGATTTGTAATTCCGGCTCCATGGTGTCCTCCTTCCTCGTGAAGTGTGTTAAGGTGAGCGTTTTCCCATTGCAAAAGCTGTTTCCGCCGTGTTTTTATCCACGGTGAATCCGCCCCGGAAAAGGTGGCAGATTGGCGGGTTATGATACTGTGGGTGGTACATTGTCTTCCGCCTGTCTGTTGGCGGTGACCGCCGCGCTGCTTGTCTGTACCGCCGTGGCGGTCGGAGTGTTAAAGTGGCTGTCTATGTTGGCGGTTTCCGCCACGGTCATGATTCCCTTTTTTTGTCCGCCGGCCTGTTTGTGGTATTACCGCACCTTTAACACCGTCCGCCAGGGTTGTAATGACCCCCAAAGTCTTGTGATTTCAAATGAGCACTGCATTTCACCACGGCAATTTCATGAGGTAACTGAATCGCGTACAACAACTGCTTAATTCTCTCACCATTTTTCACTGGCGAACCAGAAGAGGTCAAGAAACCCCTCTGTGACCATAGTTGGCCAAAATCATGAACAATTCCAAATCCGTATCTGCTATCAGTATAGATAGTCACCCTCAGCTGGGCAGAAGCATGGCATGCTCTAGTAAGAGCAACCAATTCAGCCACTTGAGCAGAATATACTCTCTCAAGCCAAGACGCTTCAAGGATACCAGAGATCGTACATACAGCGTATCCGGCTCTCAGCACTCCTACTGAGTCCCTTAAACAGGAGCCATCGACAAAGATAATTTGGTCATTTTCTTCCAATTGGGTATCTTTAATATCAGGCCTCGGCTTGGTGCACATTTCTGTTACCTCAAGACAATCATGTTCTACATCTTCAACATCTTCAACTTCTGTGTTTTCATTTGGAAGCAAAGTTGCCGGGTTCAACACTGTACATCTCTTCAACGTTACATTTGATGACCCCAATATAATCGTTTCATATTTTGTCAGTCTTGCATTTGTCATGTGTTGCGTTTTGGTACGGGTTAACAGGATCTCAACTGAGTGAGGGACCATGACTGTTAAAGGATGTCCCATCACTTTGCCTTCACACTGTGTGAGGCTTTGACCAACTGCTGCTACTGCACGCAGACAACCCGGTAAAGCTGCTGCAACTGGGTCCAAAGTAGCTGAAAAATATGCTACTGGTCAGTTTACACCTCCATGGACCTGTGTCAGGACAGACAAAGAACATGCATCACGTTCATGACAAAACAGAACAAAAGGCTTCGTGTAATCAGGCATACCTAAAGCTGGAGCCCTGCACATGCTCTCCCTTAGCTCAGTAGACGCCTTCCTTTCCTTTTCTGACAGCGTTATGACATCTGGCCCTTCCTTAACCGTCAGTCTCACCAATAGCTTGGAGATGACTGAGAAATTAGGGATCCACTGACGACAGTAACCCACCATTCCCAGAAACATCTTAACATCTCACTGTGTCGTTTGGGGATTCATCTGTAACAGGGCAGTCACCCTCTCCCACGATAACTTCCTCAACCCTCTCTCAATTTGATGACCCAAATACTTCACCTCTTTTTGGCAGTATTGCAGCTTCTTTGGGGACACCTTGTGCCCGTTCTTTCCCAAGTGGTTCAGTGAGGCAATCGAATCATACTTGCACTCATCCCTCGTTTTGGATGCGATCAACAGATCATCGATGTACTGCACTAGAGTGGACTGGAAAGGCAATTCCAATGACTCCAAATCCTTCTTCAGTATGTGATTGAAGATGGAAGGTGATTCCGAAAACCCTTGAGGAATTCGACACCAGTTGTAAACCTTATCCTGGAATTTGAAACTGAAGAGAAATTGGCTGTCCTCATGAGGAGGCAGAGAAAAGAACGTTTGGGACAAATCAATTACTATGAACCACTCGGCATCACATGGAACCTGGAGCATGATCACAGCTGGATTTGGCACCACTGGGCAACATTTCACTACTATGTCATTAATCTTTCTCAAATCTTGGACAATTCGAACTTTCCCACAGGGCTTTCTCAGCCCCATTATTGGTGAGTTACAGGGGCTGCTCATTACCTCTTTTAGGACTCCCTGTTTCACAAAGGCCCTCATTACAACATTGGTGGTAAATGCCGCTTACTGCCGTGCAGAAGACTGCCAACACACCGCCGCGGCCGTGGAATTCCGCCACAGCTATTACGACCCACAGCTCAGAAAACGCCAAAATCTAGACACCCACACAAGTCTGTCACACCAAAGGTCAGTGATAAACTGGCGAAAACAAAACCTCCACCGTCACGCCAACAGGAATACGCCCACACTATCACAACCCATGAATACACGCAGCAGTCTTTCAACCGCGGTATTCCATTGGCGGTACACACCGCCGCGCTCAAAATACACACACATTTACAAAACACAACCACATTGAACAAATTGGAATACATACACCTGAGACACATACACACACCACTCCCACACACCCAATACAATATAAAACCCCTGCCCACATCACCCACAAACCCTTACTACCAAAAATTTAGACAAAGGCCAGAGAGATAGCACAGCAAAGACAACACCAGCATACAGAGGCACACAACACCATCACACATATACATTCACGCACAAAACACCACACACCCCTAAACATCACTCCCCACATCACAACACACACCACCCCACACATCACCCACACCACCCTATGGCACGGCAAACACACCCCAGGTTTTCTGAGGAGGAACTCAGGGTCATGGTGGAGGAAATCATCTGGGTAGAGCCACAGCTATTCGGATCACAGGTGCAGCACACCACCATAGCTAGGAAGATGGAGCTAAGGTGCAGAATCGTGGACAGGGTCAACGCAGTGGGACAGCACCCAAGAACACGGGATGACATCAGGAAGAGGTGGAACGACCTACGGGGGAAGGTGCGTTCGGTGGTCTCGAGACACCTCATTGCGGTTCAGAGGACTGGCGGCGGACCCCCACCTCCTCCCCCACAACTAACAACATGGGAGGAGCAAGTCTTGGCTATACTGCATCCTGAGGGCCTCGCAGGAGTAGCTGGAGGAATGGACTCTGGTAAGTTAAATCTTTAACTACTTCATCTCCCACCCTACCTGCATGCTATCACATACCCCCACCCTCACCCCCATCACTCCAACTCCTCACACATGTCCCACTATCACAAACCACACATCCCAACACCAAGCCCTGCATGCAACAACAAAGCATGGACACCCATCACCAATGCATGTCCACTACACATACCCACACAGACCCCTAAACAATCATCACACAAGGTCCTACACAGGAATGGAAGCACTGGGGTACAGGGTCACCCATCCATTGCACACCATGGCACACACAGATGCAATAATCATGCCTTTACACCCCTGCAGGACCCCTACCCAACGTCACCGGACAGGAGGTTCCAGGCATGTCCACTCCACCCACAGAAGAGGCCCACAGTGATGACAGCAGCTCTGTACAACTGGATCTAGATGACCAGCCCAGCCCATCTGGGACCGCGGGACAGTCGGTTCCCCTGACACAGTCACAGGCCACCACAGAGCCTCCCCCTCAGGAAACACCAGCACAGCACCCACCCAGCGGGCCCATACCTCTGTCCCCAGGACACGTCAAGCAGCAGTGTGTCCACCACTACAGGGAACCCAGGCTAACCAACCACCCCAAGAATAGCAGGGACCTGGGGCAGTGGTAGTGGGCACACGGTTCAGGGGACAGAGGCCCAGGAAAACAGGGAAACTGGGAGGGCTGCTGTGCGACAGGGGGAGGGCAGGCCAAGGGAACCCACTCTCCACGAGGCCCTCTCCAACATCATGGGAGCCTACCATCATTCCCAGGAGACGATGGCAACGGTACTGGCCAAGTTTCAGGAGACCCGGCGGTTGCAGGAGGAACAGTATTTGGGGTTCAGGGAGGAACTCAAAACCATC
Organism: Pleurodeles waltl; assembly: GCF_031143425.1. Classification (NCBI taxonomy): domain Eukaryota; kingdom Metazoa; phylum Chordata; class Amphibia; order Caudata; family Salamandridae; genus Pleurodeles; species Pleurodeles waltl. Next base: position 765,974,993 of record NC_090440.1, read on the forward strand.
AATACCACCCTGGGCACCATTGTAGGGGTGCTGAAGGACCTCGTGAACACCAGGAGGGACACTGTGGCACAACAAGGAGCCCCTGACACTAGCCTGGACGATGAACAGCCCACCACCTCCACCGGCGCTAATGGACAGGAGGCACCGCCACAGGACCACAACACCAGCACCCCACCCCCTGCAGATGGAGAACCACCCGCAAGCGGTCCCTGAGATCCAGGACAAAGACAGAGAACAATGCCAAGACCCCCGCCAAGAAATGAGACCACCCTGATTGTCATCCTTCTGTCCCACTTTGTCACCCTGTACACCTTAAACTGCCCTAGCTCCACTTCCTATGCCCCTTTGGACAATGCACCAGTGAGACAAATAGACTGGACTCTGCCATGGACATTCCTCCACCATCACCCCTGACCATTTTCCAACCCCCTCCACTAATTTGCACTTAAATAATCACCCTTGAATCACAAAACAATCTGGAGTCAGTCTGTGCTTTTACAAATGTGTATTTGCTATAACTAAGGAAAATACCAATGTCCATTGTATTGTCAACATACCTATGTCACACAGCTCTAGTCCATGAGGTAACATAGCAGAGGACACACAGTGGGACCCACATCTGTGAAATCAAAAGGGAAAGTGACAAATCAGGGTCCATACACTGGGTGAAAGTGACAGACAGATGAGAGGTCGAACTATTTTATCAGATGTAGGAGGCATTGAGGTCTTCTTACCTGTGTCTCACTGGAAGTATTGATGGATCACGGTGTTTCTGTTGTCTATGTCCTCTTCTTCTGCCTCCTCTTCTTCACTGTCCGCAGGCTCCACAGCTGCCACAACACCTCCTTCAGGACCATCCTCCTGCAGAAAAGGCACCTGTTGTCGCAAAGCCAAGTTGTGCAGCATACAGCAGGCCACGATGATCTGGCACACCTTCTTTGGTGAGTAGTATAGGGGACCACCTGTCATATGGAGGCACCTGAACCTGGCCTTCGGGAGGCCGAAGGTCCTCTCTATAACCCTCCTAGTTCGCCCATGTGCCTCATTGTAGCATACCTCTGCCCTTGTCCTGGGAATCCTCACTGGGGTCAGTAGCCATGACAGGTTGGGGTAGCCAGAGTCACCTGCAAATGTCGAGGGACAACTGTTAAGACACACACTAACCCTTAGGGACAACCCCAGACCCAGACAACTATTCACACTGTATAGGGTCCTTGTCCTCACCTATTAGCCACACACGGTGTCTCTGGAGTTGCCCCACCACATAAGGGATGCTGTTATTCCTTAGAATGTAAGAGTCACGCACTGAGCCAGGAAACTTGGCGTTCACATGGGAGATGTACTGGTCGGCCAAACACACCATCTGCACGTTCATTGAATGGTAACTCTTCCGGTTTCTGTACACCTGTTCACTCCTGCAGGGGGTACCAAGGCCACATGTGTCCCATCAATGGCACCTATGATGTTGGGGATATGTTCCAGGGCATAGAAGTCACCTTTCACTGTAGGCAAATCCTCCACCTGAGGGAAAACGATCTAGCTGCGCATGTGTTTCAGCAGGGCAGGCAACTCTCTGGACAACACGTTAGAGAACATTGGCTGGGACATGCCTGATGCAATGGCCACTGTTGTTTGAAAGGACCCACTTGCCAGGAAATAGAGTACTGACAGGACCTGCACTAGAGGGGGGATTCCTGTGGGATGGCGGATAGCTGACATCAGGTCTGGCTCCAACTGGGCACACAGTTCATGGATTGTGGCACGATCAAGTGTGTAGGTGACTATTACATGTCGCTCTTCCATTGTCGATAGGTCCACCAGTGGTCTGTACACCGGCGGATGCTGCCATCTCATCACCTGCCCCAGCGGACGTGCCCTATGGATGAGAACAGCAATCAGAGGGTGAGCCAACACTGAGATACGAAATAAACAATTTTATTGCACACATTTGTCAATCTGCTATGTGCCTGTCTTAGTGTGTATGCAAGACCTAGATATGTGTGACGCATTTAAAATTAATGCCATGTGGCCCCCTGAAATGGTGGCTGCCTGACCTGTTATGTGGGACAAGGGGATATGAGGTAACTGCGCTGGCGCTGTACACCGTCGCGGTAGGCGGTCGAAGACTGTGGCGCAATCCTGCATTGGTTAACATTGGACCCTATGGGTCCCAGGAGCCAATGACGATGTACGCCGGCAGTGACGGTACGCACCGCCACGGACGTGACCGCCATTTTCTCTCTGTTCACTCACTTGATACCTGATCTTCGACAGGAGAGGACCTACACTGCAAGTGCTGCTGTGACCTCAGTCTGGAAGCGACAATGGCTCAAGTGTCTGGGGAAAGGGCCCCTGCCTTCACATCGGAGGAGTTGGACAAACTAGTGGATGGGGTCCTCCCCAGTACACTCTACTCTACGGTCCTCCAGACAAACAGATGAGTACACTGTGAGCATGCTGTATAGGCAATGCCTGTTTGGAGTGGTGTGGATGGGAGATGGGGGGGGGAATGAAGCGTGCATGAAACAACGGTGAGTGGATGTGCATCAGGGCAAGGGTGGGAACGTGGGCCAATGACTGTGACGGTCTGGACGGTTATAGTTTTTCCTTTTCCCCTGTACTATTCCTGTAGGTCAGCGCCCACCAGAAGAAGGATATTTGGGGTGCCATCGCCAAGGACGTCCGGGCCCTGGGGGACCATCACAGACGGAGCACCCACTGCTGTAAAAGATGGGAGGACATTCGCCACTCGAGCAAGAAGATGGCGAAGGCCCAGCTGGGGATGGCCTCGCAACGTGGGAGGGGTGCCCGTCGCACCATGACCCCCTGATGTTCCGGATCCTGGCGGTGGCGTATCCGGAGTTGGATGGGTGCTTGAGGGCATCACAGCAGCAACAAGGGGGTGAGTACCGTCACATCCATCTGATTCAGCTCGCATTGGAGGTGTCTGGGTGGGGGAGGTGGGCTGTGGGTTCCCCTAGGCCAGGGCGAGTTTTGTAGGCAAGGTCCCTTCGTGAGGCAGGCTCTGTGGCACCCCACCCCACCAGTGTTAAGATCCATCTACCCCTAGTCAGGCTCCTGTGACTTGCATGTGTGCAGCAATCGGGCATAGGCCTTGTACCCCATGTCCCTGGGATTAATTAGGGAACTCTAAGTGCATGGCGTAGTGCCAAGGGCTGCTGTGTCTGTAGTGTCCGCCAACGGTAGCGGTATTGCATGCACTGAGCATGTCTTTCTACTTTCTTTCCCCCCTTTTTGTGGTTTCCCTGTTCTTGTGTGCATTAGCATCATCAGGCGGAGGAGCTGTGCCACCGGAGCAGGAGGGAGCTGCATCCCACATGGCCCTGGAGGGCGAGACTACGGACTCAAAATTCACCAGTGGGATGGAGAGCGAGGGGAGCTCGACGGCGAGGACAGGGGCTGAGACCAGCGACACCGACTCCTCCTCTGATGGGAGCTCCCTTGCGGTGGTGGGCCCCTCTGTGCCCACTGCATCTACAGGTACAGCCGCCAGCCCCCCCACCAGCACCGCCCTCCCAGCAGCCCCTCAGCGTGTGCCCCATAGCCGCTCACCCAGGTGTGTGGGCATCTCCTTCGCCCCAGGCACATCAGCCCCTGCCCCAGTCAGCCCTGCTGCCCTCAGTGAGGAGGCCATTGACCTCCTCAGATCCCTCTCTGTTGGGCAGTGTACCAGTCTGAATGCCATCCAGGATGTAGAGAGGCAGTTGCAACAGACAAATGCATTCCTGGAGGGCATTCATTCTGGTCAGGCAGCCCAACAGCGAGCTTTTCAGACTCTGGCCTCAGCACTGACGGCAGCCATTGTCCCTGTGTCCAGCCTCCCCCTCCAACTTCCTCCACCCATACCCAATCCCTAGTACCTCAGCATATCCCAAGCACACCATCAGACCAGCATGCGCACACCTCAACACACAAGGGTAGCTCTGGCAAACATAAGCACCACACATCCCACAGGCACTCACACAAGCATCATACCCATGCAGACATACCAACAGCCACTGCTCCACTGTGTCCCCCTCCTCCACGTCTCCCTCCTCCCTCCCTGTCACGTCTCCACTCACACCTGCATGCACTACATCTTCAGCCACTACATCCATCACCAGCACGCCCATCACCACACACCGCTCACGTGCACTCACCACCCCCACTACCATTCACACATCCCCTGCGTCCTCTCCCAGTGTGTCTGTGAGCCCTCCTCCCAAACTACACAAATGCAGTCACACACCCACCCAACAGCCATCCACCTCACGACAGCCTCCAGCCCATGCCCCTTCACCCAAAGTCAGCAAACGAACACCTCCTACAACCACTACCCCTTCCTCCACTCCCAAACCCCCTCCATCTACCCATCCCAGTGTGTCTAAAAAACTTTTCCTGTCAAACCTTGACCTCTTCTCTTCACCTCCCCCACCCCTTCTGTCCCCAAGGGCCCGCCTCTCCAGGTCCCAACCCAGCACCTCAGCCACCACATCACCGGGAACAGTGGTGACAGAAGTAACCGGCTTCTGGAGTGCGCCAAGCAGCAGGGCAGCCAGTGTCCCAAGGAGCCAGGCCCAGGACATTCCCCCTCCTCCAAAACAAAAGAAGTTGCCCACAGCCCGGAGGGAAAGGGCCAAAACACCTGCCACCAAGTGCTCAGCCGGGACAACAGTTGGGAGTGGCAAGACAGCTGCGCCACCATCCAAGGTGGGGAAGGGGCAGAGAAAGAAAGAGAAGTCACCACCAACCTGCACGGCGGACAAGACCGCCACCGGCACCGCCAAATGCACCGCCGACACTGGCACGGCCGCCCAGGACACCGCTGTTAGCAGCACGCTCAGTGAGCCCCCCACCAGCACCGCTGCCCAATGTGCGCCGCAAGCACCGCCGCTACTGAGGCCGCTGCCAGCACCGCCAGCAGCCATGCCATATCCTGTGCCAGTGGCACCACCGCAAACTTGGCTGCCATCCCCAGTGGTAAGTCGTACGAGGCTGGTGGTCAGTTCCAGGGGCCTGGACTGCTTCCATGTTGCTCCACCATCAGTGGAGTGTCAGATCCACTACCTCGGTCCTTGGCAGCATGAAGCACTTTGGGCACAAAGCCCCCTCCAGAACCAGTGGAGAATGACATCCACTATCTCTGTCCTTGGCAGGATGAAGCACTCTGGGCACAACGCCCCCTCCAGAACCAGTGGAGAATGACATCCACTACCTCTGTCCTTGGCAGGATGAAGCACTCTGGGCACAAAGCTCCCTCCAGAACCAGTGGAGAAAGGCATCCACCTGAGAGCCTGTGGCTTTGCACTCCCAGGATAAAGCAGTGGGCAAACCAACCACTGGAGAGACTTGAGAGACTGTGGCTTTGCACTCCCCAGGATGCAGCAGTGGGCAAACCACCCACTGGAGAGACTTGAGAGACTGTGGCTTTGCACTCCCCAGGATAAAGCAGTGGGCAAACCACCCACTGGAGAGACTTGAGAGGCTGTGACTTTGCACTCCCCAGGATAAAGCAGTGATCAACCCACCCACTGGAGAGACTTGAGAGACTGTGGCTTTGCACTCCCCAGGATGCAGCAGTGGGCAACCCACCCACTGGAGAGACTTGAGAGACTGTGGCTTTGCACTCCCCAGGATAAAGCAGTGGGCAACCCACCCACTGGAGAGACTTGAGAGACTGTGGCTTTGCACTCCCCAGGATACATCAATAGGCAGGGAGCCCCCTCGTGGAGCTTGCGTCATGCACTCATCCCGCTGAGGTGCCCCCCACTTCCCTTCCCCCTGAGGTGCCTGTTTTATTTCGATCTGATGCCCCTGCAGTGTTCTCTCCGTTTGGATCGGGTATTGAGTGTGGGCCTCGCCCATGCATTTTGGGCCCAGTGGTCCACGGACTATGTAGGTGCAGTACATGGACTTGAATTCTTGGTGTACATATTTGTTAATAGTGTGTATATATATTTGATTTATGGATTTTTCCTGATTACAATCATTCACCTCATTTCCTTTTGTCCTTGTGTTCTTCCAGGGGGAGTATGGGGGTGTAAATAAGATGTTTCAGCATGTATTGGTGTGTGTGTTGTGTGAGGGTGAGGGTGGGGGTGTTGCGTGTTGCGTGTGTGTGTCACTCTCTTTTCCCTCCCCCCTCCCCTGTGTCGTAGGTGCAGTACTCACTGTGGTTGTCGCCACCATCGGTCGTGCTCCTGGTAGAGGGGCAGGAAGACAATCGCAGGTAGAATATGGAGTTCCGGCTCCATGGCGTCCTGGTTCCTCGTGAGGTGTGTAGAGGTGAGAGTTTTCCCTTCCAAGTCCAGTTTCCGAAGTGTTTTTGTTCGCGTTAAATCCGCCCCAGAAAAGGTGGCGGATTGGCCTCTCATAATGGTGTGGGCGGTACATTGTCTTCCGCCTGTCTGTTGGCGGTGACCACCATGCTGTTTGTTTGTACCGCCGTGGCGGTCGGAGTGCTAAATTGGCTGTCTATGTTGGCGGTTTCCGCCACGGTCATAATTCAATTTTTTTTACCGCCGGCCTGTTGGCGGTCTTACCGCCGCTTTACCACCGACCGCCAGGGCCGTAATGAGGGCCAAAGTCTGCAATGAACTGCACCACCTTTATAAGGACATCTTGCGCCATATGGTACTGCGGTACCTGGGGGAACACATAATTTGGCTTCACATTGACTTTAACTGGTTCTACTCCTTTTATCAGTCCTACTTCTTTTCCTGTCAGATTCCACACTTCTTTTCCTGACAGATCTTGTACTGTCCCCTGCAAGTCTGCTGGCAGATCAGTCACTGTGAACATTGGGAAGAAGTTCATCAGAGGGTACTCCTCATCTGTGGTCTCCGTTTCAGGCTCTGAAATTTGCTCCTCATCTCCTTCATCATCACTGTTTGTCTGAACCTCAATTTCCTCATTGGAACAGGTGATAGAACATCTTGTCTTGCACAGTAAGTCTCTTCCCAGTAGGGACACGGGACTTGAATCGCAAACTACAAACCTGTGCAACTCCTGGAAAGTGCAAGCTCAACCTGAACCGGATCTGTGATCGGGTTTGTCAGGAGTTGATTCGCCACTCCTACTACCTTGACTGTACGTCCTGAAAAGGGCAATTTCGGAACCTCTGCACTTCTGACCGTAGAGTGTGTAGCTCCTGTGTCAACCAAGAATGAAACCTTGTGACCCATAACCTTCCCCTGAACATATGTCCCTTTCTGATCTACTTCTAGGGACGCTGCAAGCCTACACTCCTCACTATCTGAACTCTCATCCGACCATTCATTGTTTATTCCATTCTCGCCACGTAATGGGAACTTTTTTACTGCGTTACTTTGACTCATTCTTTGACCTGTGAACTGTTGAGGAAGCATCACCTGTTGCTGTTCCATTGGCGCTAAGGGCAATTGCATTTGCTGTCTAGGTACTATGGGAACCTGCTGTTGCATTTGCTGTATCTGCATCGGTTGTACACGTGGCATCTGCACCTGCTGCATGGGTTGAAGACCCTGCATCTGAATCATGTTATTCTGAAAGTTCGAATTAGGACCTCTCAGCCTCGGCCCCTTCACGTTTTGAAATGCACTGACATCATTGCTTTGTTGAACAACACCCTCCTGTACCATCATCTGGCACTCCGGCTTCCAATGTCCAACGCCCCCGCAAGCATGAAAAGGTAACATCTTCTTCATCCCCTGCACATCGTTTTGAACCTCTATAGTATTCAAGTCTGTGCTTCTGTTCACAAAACCTCCTCGACCTCTGCCTCTCACTTGCGCCTGAAACATCCCATTTCCTTGCGGCTGTTGCACCATCTGTTGTAGACAACCTCCCTGCATCCCTGACTGTGCTGCCTTCATTTGCATCACCATCGCTTTCTCCTTCAGCTTCCTCTGCTTCAACTCAATCTCGTTACTACAGTACTTTGCATACTGCAACACCTCGTCAATCGGTTTTGCTTGCCAGCAAATCAAGTAATTCTTAATCATCTGACTAATCTCCGGTCTCAATCCCTCAATGAATCTGAACACAAGGTGATTCATGTCCCTCACCTCAACAACCTCTGTACCTCTGTAGTTCTTGAACGCTTTCAACAACCTCTCATAATAGGCATGTATCGACTCCTTGGGTTCCTGAGCTGGCCGATCAATCTTTTGCCAATCAACATTCTGCGGCGAAACCCTCTGTTTCAAGAACTCAATCACCTTATAGTAGTACCTCATCACCTCAGGACATGGTGCTCCTGTGACTCTATCCCTTGCCGGTTCCGCAGCCGGCCAATCCACACTTCTCTTGCACTCAAGCCACAAATCAGCTGGACCTATGATCTCAAAGAGAGTATTCAGGTTTTCCCAGAGACATTTCGCAAGCTTCACAAACCTATCCGTCTGCTGATACCACTCTATTGGTTTCTCCCTCAGCCTGGGAAAATCATTAGTAAATGACAGGACATCACCTCTAGTCCATTGCACATGGACAAGAACCCCTACGGCTGTTTCTCTCATTGGTAACATCTTTACCGCACCTACATCCTGTGAGGCTTTAGCTGGCTGCTCTAAGCAGCCCCTCTTCCTCTTGTCTCTTTTCTTCGCCCATCTGCCTTCCCATTTCTGTAAGGCTCCCCAAACCTGTGCACTCTGCAATATCTCTTTAAGGGGTGCTTTCATCCCAGTAGACCTCATTTGTTCAAAGTCTTTAGGCTCAAAGTCTAATCTGTAACTTCTCTTCAGATGTTTAGTACTTTCTAAGTCTATTCCATACTTATCTGCCAAATTTGCCAACCTCTGGTACACCCTGCTCGCTTCTTTGGTTATCTTTGGACACAAGTATCTCAACTCTGCTTCCGTGTACGACTCTAACCTGTTCACTCCCATGCTCCCTTCAACAATTTCATTTGCGCCATGCCCAACCTCACAAAATTCAGATACTCTTCTCCTTCTGACCTCCCTGCTTCTGCAGGAGTAGTCTGTGGTGAATTCAGCTTGTCTAACCAATCGTTCAATTGTTGCGCAGTTAAACCTTGCAAGGAGACATTCCCAGCCTGCACTATCGGTGTTTGCGGTATGTTTGGACTCGAGATCTGCGCAGTCAGCAGTCCCAAACCTGATTGTCTCACGGCATCTGGAGGAGCCCCAATCAGACTGAAGAACTAGACCTAGACCTTTCGAATGTCGGTTCCACTGAAGTCACTCCTTGAGAGCTCCCTACGAACCCTCCTCTTGTCATCTCCTGAGTCATTATTCCCTGGTCACACACACTAGACTTCGCCTGTGCATACAATGGTACTGGTGGACCAACTGTAATGGGCAAGGATATGGCGACTGGCGGCTGCCTATTTCCCAAACCCTGTGGAGCATTAGCTCCCACATTCTGGTTCATTACTGGAGCTACGGCTGACTGCGGTCCTGCGACCGAAGTGTAATTCGGAATCATCTGTTGCTGTGCCTGAGGCAGTAAAAGTGGAGTTGGATCAGTCTGAATCAGCTTTGGTCTCGCATTTGCCGGCTCTGATGGCACCATCAGATTCGTTGTAGTCTCTAAGATTGGAACATCAGGGTAAAGTCTCTGAACCTGTGGTGGCTGTATCTGAGGTTGCATCTCTGGAGCAGTGGACACACTAATACTACTCTGCACCGGAACTGGTGTCGAGACAGGACTAACCTGTATTGGATTCACTGTCACCTTGCTCTGAGTTGAACCTACAGGACCTGTACTAGTACTCGGTCTGTTGTCATCTATTGCGTATGGCGGTGGTCGGTCGTTCAGTAACTTATTAAGGAACTCATCATTGTCAGAGTCATCCATCTCTGACCAAGGCTTCTTAGCCTTTTCGTCTTTAGAATAACTTTTGTCAGTCTTACAAGTAGCTTTCCCTCCCTTGTCTTCACCTTCTTGAGCTATGGCTGGAAACATCCTAATTCCATCTGTTGTTTCTCTCCTCCAAACTCTCTGTGCACTATCCCACCTAGCCTCTGCTAGTGTCTTTTCTGCTTTCCTCATTCTCCTCTCAAATTTCTGTTGCTGTTGTCATATCGCCATCAGTTCCCCAATTGCTAACGCCTCAAACTGTGCTGGCCTCGGAGGTGGGTTTAGCTCATTGAACACCCTCCACAAATTTTTCCAAATCCTTATATTGATCGTTCCATGTTCCGGAAACGCCAAACACCCTTTTTTCTCTCTGTCGCTTTGCACCATTGCTTTAGCCAAAGACATGGCGCGACATCCCTTTCCTCCATTACAGCATAAGCCGGTGTATCCTCTGGCGGTGTAACCTCCCCTACACTTGCAGTAATATATGTATCCCCCCTCAAAGCTCTCTTTAAAGCCTTGAAAAATTTCATTTTGAGTCTTTTATTTTGTTCACAATCGAATCAGGAAGTGACTTTTATTCCCAGAACACTCTTTGCCTACCTTCTCAACCAATTGCCTCTCACGGACGGCTGCCAATCCGTGTGCGACCCTTCTCACTAACCGACCTATCCCAGCGCGGCTCCAATGACGTCACACTCACACACTGCGGCTGACAAAGTCTTGCGGCTTGTCTTCCTCACTCTCGATTCACACAAAACTAATGCAATATATTGCGAACACCAACAAAAACTCAAATTTGCTGGTTTACTACAGGAAGGGGTAACACAATCGCTTCAGAACTTTACAGAGATTTTGCTTTGCCTCGGCCGCTACTCTCTCCTTCTCAGATCTGGCACTCGCAAGCAAAATTTGACCCGCAAATTTTACTCTCGACCTGTCAATGGGTTGTTCTAGTGCACTTTAGAACTCACCAAATCTCCATCGAAGTTTTCATTCACTCACATTGACTCAAACTCGACTCGTCAACCACGCCCGATTGACCTAATAAACCGCACAAATTACAACATAAACCAAGTGTCTCATACACTTATCAATATACTTCGAAGTCTTAGACCACGCAGGGTCAGTACATCACCAACAACCACGTGGACAATTTTTGAGCACAAAGCGCCACACTCACATGAAGTTCGCCGACTTCCCTACTCTCATACTGCGGAGTGCGCACACTCCTACTAAAACATCATCATTTGGCCTAAAATCCTCACAGACTTCACAATTCACCTGCGGTATGCATAAGCTTTGCAAGCGCAATCCCTACTTCATTCACACTATCACTAGAATGCCGAGAACATACTAAACTCACTTCCGCAGGCTTAGAGATTCCGGGAAAGTCATATGGACTTAGGGGCACATCATCTCTCCAATTTGCATCATTGAAAAAGAACAATTTTCCCAAAACCCAATTTTCCAATACACCTTTCTTACTTCCAGACTACGCTCATCAATTTCTACCAGACCCTTTGAACCAACAATCTCATCAAACAGTGGTCCCTTGAACTGGGGCCCCAAAGGGACAAACCATTACCTCTGCTACCAAAAACTGATAGGACGTCAGAACCTTGATAAGTAAACTTACAAGGAGACACGCCTAGGCCGATGAACCTTTTGACCACGTTCAGAGGCTTCCCAGTACGAGGTATCTTTCTGGCATCACAAAATCAATATCTCAATAACCCAATCAGTCTCTTAGTAGCTAATGAACAAGATAATCAATAACATTTAATAAGAATCAAAAAACGAAAACACCATGATCTAGTTAAGTGTTAGGACATTTATTCCCTACTGATTACAATCTAATATCACCTCCGTTAATCTCATTAGCAATCAATCTCATTAGTAATTCTTCAAACTCATAATTAAAACAAGATTAATCAAAGTATAGAGCATATATGTCCAGCATTAACATGTCACTAGTGAGAATCAGTTTGGCAAGTTGCAATGATACGTGATTCAACAAAGCAAGAATTCAGTCATTTGTCTATTTGCGTCAGATTTTAGTGAACACATTAACTAACCTCGAATTAGCATGGGCATGTTGGGCTTCATGCAAAACAATTTAGCAAACACAAATTTGGAAAACCATCTAACTATGGCCTCTATCAAAAGAGCAGTTGGTACCTAGACAGAAAAGGCAAACAGACAATTACAATTATCATCAGATAGTTACCCCTCCAACGAATCAGCAAGCAGCATCAGTCTTCGTCCTCAGGACATCAGTCGATTCAGCATAAGCAAAGACAGGACGTGGCAAAGTATCAGTATGGCATAGCTAAGAATAAGGCTCTTCCCTCATAAGGAGGAGAAGTAAGTATCAGGTAAGGACGAACAGAGGATGGTTAAGGTATTAGGAAGAATAAACAGCAAAGTCTTAAAGAATAATGGCAGAGTATGGCTCGGTGGAATGTCCAGTAATGGCAAAAGTGTCCTGATAATGGCCGATTTCTCCTCGGGTCATGCGGTTATATCAAAAAAGTCGAACTAACCCTTAATTCCCTATTGGATCAATTTTGGTGCATCATTATCTCTATCCAATAATTCTCCACGCACCTCACTAGAATTTTCTACAAAACACAGTTCTCATACAGTTGATTGGCACCGTTAATTGACATCTTCATCGGGAGGAATGTCAGGTAAGAAAAGTTACACTTTACGCTCCAGTCTGTAGTCCCATTGTTTTTTCCTACTCCAGACAGCCTTGTACCTGTTACGAATTACAATGTTGCATTCAGCAAGAATGTCTCCTTGAGCAAGTCGCGTCTCATGAGAAAGAATTTACTACAGCTACACACACATCTCTAGCTTCTGGAAAAGTACAGCTTTGTGTCCTTCAGGAAAGCAGCACATTGCACTTTAGAAAAACACAGTTTAATGTGAGACCAGGCAGCTAGGCCCAGACCCTCGCTAACTAAGGCCTAGTGATTACTTTAACAAAACCCCAATACATGACTTTAATCATAATATGCTAATACAAATTCAAACATTAGTACATTATTAGTTCATTATTAATAAGTTTCATTAGTCTTCGTATACAATGGTGGCCACTCCCCGTGGACACATTTCAGAAGCGTGCATTATTTTCTACATTAACAGATTTTCTGTGCAGTTTCATTATACATTATATTGCAAGCCTTTCATGTTAATATTGATTTTAAAGGTCTCACTCCAACAGGAGACAGATTAGCAGAGGTTTTTGCCCCATAAAATAAGTGGACTGCATATGTATTACTCTTGCGGGTAAGTAACCAGCATAGCATATGATTCTAGCCTAAAGCGAAGGAGAGAATTAAGAATCACACAAGTATCTATTGACATATGTTAAAGACACTGTTGAACATACAAGTGCTATTTATAAAGAACACAAACTTTAGTATACCTTAACAGTACCTGACAGAATTCTGAAAAGTTTGCACCAAGGTTTTCTTAATCTTTAGTCACATTAATAATCAGTGCACCAAAGAGTCAAAGTTTCTTTAAGTAATTAAAAAAAATAATGCAATGTGCTAAAGGGCTAATGTTTCTTTGCAAAAAGTTAAGCAAAAGGTTGATTTTTACGTTATTAATCCAATGCTTTTCTTTACCATTGCAGGTACTTGTGCTTTTGCTCTAGGAAGCTCCCACTCAGGTAATTGATTCCTTTGGGTTGACTTTGTTGCAAAAAATCCCCAAAAAACAGGGCTCTGGAACAGCTGAAACATTGTAGAGCGTGGAACTTGAGCGGCAAAGGCTTTTGATGCTGTGGAAACAAGATGCGCTGTCCTTTGCCGATGCTTCTTATTGTTGTCAGCAGACATGAGCAGGAACAGGTGCCAGGAAGAAGCTGACTCAAAGCAAAGAGAGTCAATACCCTTCGGTACGGTTTAACCCCTGCGCTGCCTGCCCTTTTCCCCCTCAGGTGCCAGGCCTTTTTTTGACTATTTGGGGCAGTTTGCGCTTGGGCCCTCATAACATTTTGTCCACATAAGCTACCCACGCCAAATTTGTGTCCTTTTTTCAGCATCCTAGGGATTCTAGAGGTACCCAGAGTTTGTGGGTTCCCCTGGAGGAGACCAAGAAATTAGCCAAAATACAGCAAAAATGTTGTTTTTATCAAAGAAATTTCAAAAAAGGTGCTGCAGAAGAAAGCTTGTGGTTTTTTCTTTGAAAATGGCATCAACAAAGGGTTTGTGGTGCTAAAATCACCATCTTCCCAGCTTTCAGGAACAGCAGACTTGAATCAGAAAACCACATTTTTCAACACAATTGTGGCATTTTACTGGGACATACCCCATTTTTACTATTTTTTGTGCTTTTAGCCTCCTTCCAGTTAGTGGCAGTAATGGGTGTGAAACCAATGCTGGATCCCGGAAAGCTAAACATTTCTGAAAAGAAGCCAAAATTCTAAATTTAGCAAGTGGTCATTTGTGAAGATCCTACAAGATTTTCCTACAGAAAGTAACAGCTGAAGTGAAAACATATTGAAAAAGAGGTTAAAAAACCAGCCATTTTTTTCCATGTTTTACTCTATTTTTCTGCAATGTTTTTCAAAAGTTATAAACCGTTACATCTGCTGGACTCTTCTGGTTGCGGGGATATATAGGGCTTGTAGGTTCATAAAGAACTCTAGGTACCCAGAGCGAATAAAGGAGCTGCACCTTGCAATGGGTTTTCATTGTATGCCGGGTAGACAGCAATTCATTTGACTTGTTGGGCTCTCACCAGGTTCTGTTACCCTTGCCAAAGGGGTCTCTCCCCGTGCGTGAAATTGTCACAAGAAAATAAAAAATCCCTGGTGAGAAGGGGTTTCTGCATCGGCCTAATAAAAATATTCCAATATGCTCCCAAGGGGAGCAGAAGTTGCCTAAAATGAAATTGCCCCCAGGGGAGCGACCATTTCCTAAGGGGTCGCTCCCCATCTGTAGAACAAAAAAAAAATCCCTGGTGCCTAGTGGTTTCTGCCCCCCCTTGGGGGCAGATCAGCCTATTTTAATGAATGCCTAAAATCAATGTCCCCCCCCCCAGAGGAGCGACCCATGCCTAAGGGGTCGCTCCCCTTGCGTGAAACTGACCTAAAAAACAAAATCCCTAGTGTCTAAAGGTTTCTGCCCCACTTGGAGTCATATTGGCCTAATAAAAATAGGCCGATCTGCCCTCAAGGGGAGCAGAAATGGCCTAAAGATAATTTCCCCCCAGGGGAGCGACCCTTGCCTAAGGGATTGCTCCCCACGTGTAAAAAAGTTAAAAAGAAATGATCCTTGGTAAGGGAGGAGCCAAGATGGCGGCCGGGACGGTCGCTTGATTCGAGCGTTCCGTCCGGCCACTCCGAAATATCCTGGAAGGCGCCCCCCAGCGGCCTGGCAGTGACGGCCGGGACGGCGGCTTGGCCGGGGAAGACCGGTGCATCCATCTGACGCCGCGAGCGCTCCTCGGACTGCGAACGGGGCGAGACTGGGACTCGCCGATCCGCGACCGGAGCAGCACGGAGCGAGGGAAGCTGCGGCTGCACTCCCGGTCGCGATCTCGCTTGGCGCGACTGCCTCCTGCCTCCCCGCCAGCCTGCGGCTGGGAGAGCGGGGGAGACGCGGCTGGCACTGAAACGTGCAGTTTATCCTGTTAGACGCCCCGGCTCGCATACTCGGGGAACGGGGCGCCATTTTGGACCTCGCCGACAGGCACGGGTATAAGCAGCAGAGGGCCAGTGAAGAGGCCCGGTAAAGCAGATTTGAAACGGCGGCGGCCCAGCGAGCAGCGGGGATTCCAGGCGTTGACATATTTGAATATAAAAAAAAAAATAAAAAAAAGGAAAAGATAAATTAAAGAATGAGGTGAGGAGGGCGCCTAAGAGGAGGGGAACACTAAAATTACAAGGAGGAGGTAAACCTTGGGAACGGCAAGCGCCCCCTCCCTGCACCCCACCGCTCCATCATCGTAATTGGGCAAATTAGAAGCGGTCCGCGTGCTCCTGGGAGCACAGTTTGCTCAATAAACGCAGATTGGATGGCTGGGCTGGACTGCGGATGCGGGACCTGCCCCGGACTCCCTAGCGATGGGTTCCTGCCGCAAATGCTCCTGTGAGCGCCGCAACCTGTGTTTTCTCCCGTGTCTCTGCGCCTCACTCGACCGTCCAGCACCTCTCCCCTCTATCTGAGGGAAACCTCTGGCACCAAGCCCTGCCGCCACACAAGAAGAAACAAGTGTTCTTCCCTAACGATTGCACCCTCTGCACACCTCGGTGGGTTCGGTGGACAGCCTCACAAGAACGCAATGATTGCAGTATTAGTCACTAAACACACAGGCCATAATAAGCCAAACTAGATGCTTCTTTGCTATACTGCCTAACTGCAAGCCCACTAGTGCGAGGTCTCTGCAGTCTGGGAGGCAAACTCACAGTAGCCAAAATGGCCAGTAGAGCCAAGTTAACCAAGAACCCAGATCGAACTACCCAAGCGACAACGCCTACAGATCAACAACTAGGCCCATCCCTACAATCCCTGGAAAGCACACTTCTAGCACATTCTGCTCAATTCGAGAAAGTACTGCAGGCAATACTGGACACTAAGTCGTCCCTGGAGGGCAGAATAGATGCAATGGCGCAGGACTTGAATCTTCTACGAGTGGATCACCGTAACCTAGCCGGAAAAGTAAAAACAACTGAAGCTGAAATAGCGGAACTAACTCCAATAGCGCAAGGGAACCAAAAACAAATTTGTCGCATGGATGAAGAGCTGAAGATACTCTGGAAAAGAGCCGAGGAAATGGAGAGCAAGGCGCGCCGAAACAACGTGAGATTCCTGGGTTTCCCGGAAAGCATGCGTCAACAGGAAACAGAAATTTCCCTAGAACAGTGGCTAATTAAGGAAGTGTTAAATGGGGCTCCATCCAAGTTTTTCTCGGTTGAAAGGGCTTATAGAGCCCCGGGCAGGCCTCCAGCCCCCGGCCAGTCCCCCAGACCATTGATTGCCAGGTTCTTGAATTACAGAGACCGGGACGCAATATTGCAACAATTCCGTAATAAGGGCCCGTTCAAGTATGAAGACTCGAACATCAATGCCTACCCAGACTTCACGCAAGAGGTGCAGAATCAGCGTAATTCTTTTGTTAAAATCAAGCAACGCCTACGAGAACAGAACATAAAATATGCCCTGCTTTTCCCAGCCAAGTTAAGGGTTGTGACGGAGGACCGCACCCACATATTCACCAGCACCGAGGATGCCTGGACATGGCTCCATGCTAAGGGCCTCGCACACCTTCGTGAGGACGCAGGGGAGGACGAGAAATGGAGGAGACCCACCGCAGAGAAGCAATCCAAACGGCGCACCAGAGCCCAGCCCAATGACTGGCAAGCAGCAGAGGAGAGAGCAAAAGTGCTTAAAGAGACGCCGCTGCACATGCAAAGCAGCAGTATAACTCCCGGCGGGCTTGTGGAGCTGGAACCGGACTCAGACACAGCCAGCTCCACATCCACGGTAGCAAGAGAACTAGGTGGGCCGAAGGTCACCCCAAGATCTGCCGATGAACTATAAACCATCTGCCCAGGTCCAGAGTGAACACTAGAGAAGGCGATAGCAACTGGAAAACTTATAGAGACTCCACGACACTGCCGAGATGTGGGGATAAAGTGCCTCCGACACTATATATCTTTGATATAACTACTAAGCGAAGTGATTTGGGGCACAAACAGGTGGCATATGGCGGCTGGGTGGAGCCAGAGGGAACGGAAATATGCCAAGGGGGGGCGCCTGAAGATATTGGCAGACTCAGTCTGCGGCATGATGTGAGCCCCTTATAAGAGCCACATCTGCAAGTTATGAGAATCCCACTATGCAAATCCAACTGGATAAAAGTTATGTTACACATTTTTAAGTTTTGTAGTTTCACCGTAGTTGTAAGTAGTATAGGGGGTTTAATTAGGGGTGTGGGGATTAGTAGTTTAGTAGAAATGCAGCGATCGGAATTACTTAGAGCACAAAAGATGGACCTGCACCCGCTATATCAAAATATTAGCAGTAGAGAGGCAGAGACCAGGTGGGCCAATATTAAACTCAGGCCCACAATACAGCAACATACCCCCTGCACCCTACAAGATGTCTTCTGGTAGCAGCATGGGGAACCAGTATATCATATTAACATGGAATGTCAGGGGCCTTGGGATGCCGAGCAAACGGGCTAGAGTTCATGCCCGACTTAAGAGACTAGGAGTGCATATCGCTATTTTGAAAGAGACACACATGCTAGAGGGGGATTTACGAGACCTGCGCGTGAAATGGGGGGGCCAGCTGATAGGCACAACATACTCGACCTTTGCGAGAGGGGTGCTGATTTGGATAGCAACGGGAGTCCCATTCCTCATGTCATCACACAAGATAGACCAGGGAGGGAGGTACGTAGTAACGGAGGGCAGTTTAGATGGCAGACAACTGGCCGTGGTTGGGGTATACGCCCCCAACAGTAACATCACAGACTTTCTTACCACTCTCACCCCAACGCTACTGTCCCACCCCATGCCCCTAGCCATTTGGGGAGGTGATTTTAACAGCACCCCAGTAGCAACGTTAGACAGAAACAGCACCCACCAGACCGCATCAACCAACAGGAAGCTTACAAGCCCCCTACAAGAGTGGGCAAATGTTATGGGTTTATATGATGTATGGCGGTTAGGCCACCCAGAGCAAAAAGAATATTCATTTTACTCGGTCCCACACAACACCCACACTAGAATTGACATAGTATGGGGCACCCGCGAAATAGGAGCGCTGACCACTGAGTCCGAATACTTGGCAAAGACAGTTTCAGATCATGCACCTCTGCGGGTAACTCTGAACTGGGGCAAGGCACGTCAGGTAATTCCCATCTGGAGATTCCAGGCGGAGGCTCTACAAGATCAAGCATTTGCTGCAACACTGGGGAAATCTATAGGCCAATATTGGGAAATAAACGCTATGTCTGCAACAACCCGGGCGATAGAATGGGATGCCCACAAGGTAGTGACCCGCGGAGTATGCATGTCCACGACGTGGGGAGTGAGACGCTCCTTACAGACAGAAATAAGCAAACTTGAGAAGGAGCTGAGAATTGCGGAGAAAGCGGTGGCACGGGGGGAAATTGCCAGCACTGTCCTTAAAGAAAAGCGCTTAAAATACAATGAGGCAGATAGTAGGCTCCGCTGCCACGACTACAAATATTACTTAACCAGGTTGCAAACGGAAGGAGATAGATCAAGCAGAATGCTAGCGTGGCTACTCCGCGAGGATAGACAACAGGCTCCAATAGGGGCAATCTGGGTGGGTGCGCATGAGATGGTTACCACACAAGCAGAAATAAACGAGACATTTAGGAATTACTACTCTAACTTATACACTAAACGTACTTCGTGCACAACTGCACAACTAGAGGCCTTTTTGGCGGACTCCTTCCTACCCCAACTATCACAAACAGACAGAGATGGAATTGAAACCCCTATAACAACAGTAGAAATAGAATTAGCCCTTGCACAGCTGCCCAGGAACAAAGCGCCCGGCGCGGATGGCCTCCCCTCGGAGTATTACAAAGCCTATTTACCCAGCCTGAAATCCCATCTACTAGGAGTGTTCCAGGAGGCGTGGACTACAGCAAGCTTACCCACATCACAAAGGGAAGCTATGATAGTGGTACTCCCTAAACAGGGTCGTGACCACACGGATGTGAAATCTTATAGACCACTATCGCTGTTAAACACAGACTGCAAAATATTAGGCAAAATACTAGCCAACAGGTTAGCCCCCCTCATGCACTTACTGATACACGCAGATCAAAGCGGCTTCATCCCCAAGCGTAACACCTTCCTAAATATTCGTAGGTTACTGAGTATAATAGGAGATACCCCCAAGAATGCACAGGAGGAAATGGTGCTCTCATTAGACATAGAAAAGGCCTTTGATACCCTCGAATGGGACTTCCTGCTGGCCACGATGGCTCGCATGGGAATAGGCCCTAACTACATTCGCTGGGTTCGGACATTGTACTCTAATCCGAGCGCGAGGGTGAAGTCGGGCGGGGTGATTTCTGATAGTTTCCCGATTTCCAGGGGGACACGGCAGGGTTGTCCATTATCCCCGCTACTGTTTGCCATAGCAATGGAACCGCTAGCGGCAAAAGTTCGCCTCATGGAGCACAAATGGGGAATTATTAGAAATGGGTTACGTCACACGATCTCACTATATGCTGATGACGCTTTGATATATATCAGGAACGGTTGTGCAGCTATTCCACCCGTAGTATCCTTATTGGCTGAATTCGGAGGCCTGTCTGGCCTTGTGGTAAACTGGGAGAAGTCGTGTGTCTTTCCCCTGGCAAAAAGGGCTCCCAACAACCTTGATCCCCCAGAGGTAGGACACCTTAAGTGGTGCCCTACAACTTTTAAATACCTAGGGATAAACATATACCATGCCACGGAAGACTTAAGAGATGTGAACCTGGGGAAGGCGCTAACTTCTAAAAAAGGCTCCCTACAATTCTGGAACAAGCTCCCTCTCTCGCCACCCGGTAAGGTGGCGATTGCCAACATGTTGATTCTACCTAGGCTTTTATATTACTTTGCGGCCCTGCCGATAACCATTCCCAAACGCTTCTTTAGCAATCTAAACACAGCATTACTGCAGCTTATTTGGGGAGGTGGCAGAGCGCGAGTGGCGCTATCCACACTGCAGCATCCGCTGGATAACGGTGGCCTAGGCACTCCGAACTTTGAAAAATACTATGCAGCGGCACAACTCCAATGGGTCCAAAATTGGATCCACAGACCAGAGCAAGCGGAACCTAAGTGCCTTGAGCCCCGACGGAACGGGACCCCCTTTTAAATTGGCTATCGTCAAAGCCCCATAGAGCGGCACTGGTCAACCCTTTGCTTGCAGCCGCGCATGCGTGCTGGGCCAGGTATGTGCAACAAAGAGCGGATAAGCTCCCATACTCTCCACACGTACCACTGAATTACCTACTGGTGGGAAATGCAGCTAGGATGCAAGCTGTAAAGCTGTGGAATGAAGCAGGAATACTGACAGTAGGGGATTGCTATGAAGACGGTAAATTAATGACGTTCGAGGCTCTCCAGGCCCTCATGGAGATAAGTCCGGGGCAGTTCCTGACATACCATGCTGTATGTCACGAAATCAGGAAAATATGGGGAATGGGCACCTCGGAGCCAGAGATCTCCCCTGTGCTTCACCAGCTCCTACAATATAGTGACCAAACAAAAATAATATCCAATCTATACAGAACCCTCAACAGGACCCCGGATACACAAACAGGGAAAGCATGGGATAGATGGAATGCAGTACTCCCCACTCCGATCCCACTGGATGACTGGCCCAAGGCCCTGTCCCACATCAGAGGTGTGTCAAGGAATCCCAGATTTAGATATACCCAATTTAATTACACGCATCAAACATATCTCTCCCCAGCCAGAATAAAGCGCATGTTCCCTGATGCAGTATCAATATGCCCCAGATGTAGATTAACGTCAGCACCCTTCTATCATATGGTATGGGACTGCCCGAATATACAAACGGCCTGGGCGGAGGTGGTAGAGGAGGTATCTGGGCTAACGGGACTTGCACTAGTAGCAGACCCCGGGTCCTGTCTGTTGGGACTCAGGAAGAGACCAAAAAAACAAAGACATTTACACAAATTCATAGACCTGGCCTTTTTAATGTACAAAAGGCTAATAGCAATGCATTGGAAAGCCGCTAAGGCTCCTGATCTGAAATCCTGGCACTCTCTAATAATACGCTGGGCTCGCACTGAATGTCAAGTACTAAAAAGAATGGTGCGCGAAGGGCGGCAACACACAGGATCCTCCACATGGGAGGATATGGTGACAAAGCTGGAGGCCAAAAACTACGAAAAGCCACCTTGAACCGGGGCATGCGCATTCGCCACAATCACAGCATAAATTCCCCTGCACCCCCCATCTCGGGAAAAAATTCATAGGATACCCAGGCACCACAGAGTATGCACACCACCTCCCCCCATTTGTCTAGCAACAGTCGCCCACTAAATCTATGTCACCACAGTCTCAGTGATGCGCGGGGAGCAGAAAACCAGGGGAGACACCCGCATACACTAATAAAGTTGAGGCCCCTCTCAGACACTTAGGGAACCCATGCACACAAAGCAAGGTCCACATTGGTCTCAAGCGAATGCCTGTATAAAATAAACAAGGAAGGATAAACCCACGGAGGGTGCAGCCAGAAATGATACCGCAAAATTAGAAATGTTCAGTGAAATGCATATTGGGGGGGGTGTGTAATTGTTACATGATGTAGATAAGTAGTCATTGTTTTGGTTTATCCTGTGGCAGCAAATTGAACAATTTGTATCATATTTTGGAAAATAAAACCAATAAACATATATAAAAACAAAAAAAAGAAATGATCCTTGGTGTCTAAAAGTTTCTGTCCCCCCCTGGAGGCAGATCAACCTAATTACAATAGGCCGATCTGCCCCCGGGGGGCAGAAATGGTCTTAAAATAATTTGCCCCCCTGGGGAGCGACTCTTGCCCAAGGGGCCGCTCCCCTTATATGTATATACAAAAACCAACAAACTCCCTGGTGTGCAGTGGGCATTTCTACAGCACGATCGCTTCATGAACGGGCTGCAGAAATATTCAGAGAGGCATCAAGGGAAAGGAAAGGCCTTTGCTTTCCTTTGATGCCTCTCCCGCCCCCAGCCCGTGATAAGAAGAAAACTGCGATTGCGCGCTGACACCATCAGACGTCACTGGTGGGTCGGGTTTGGAAGGGGAAGCGATTCCTCATCCATCCCTGCCCATGGGAGAGGAGTGCCAGGACTTCGGGGGAGCGCTAGAGCATCCCCTGAGGACACATTGCTGGACAAGGTGGTTACGTCCCTGGTGCCTGAGCGCCACGGCAGCAGATGTAATCACCTTGTCCTGGGCACCTGAGGGGTTAAATAACCAAATTGTTGCCGCGCCCAAGAGCTCTGTGGGAGATTTCCGCATTCTGAGTGCACACGGCTTGCTGACTCATGCATGTGGCCCCCAGGAGGAGGGTTTCAATGTGCTTTCAGGATGGGGCCCTGGCTGCCATGTGTAACAGCTTCTCTCAATGAGACACAAGGCTTAAATACTGTGCAAAATAATTACAGGCACATGAATGAACATATAAATACATGAATGAGCAATGGATTTTTATTTACTAGCTAAGTGAAAAGATGAATAACCAGTCAGTACACCATAACATATATGAATCCTAAACAACAAACAAGCATGTAAAGGCTCGGGTTGAGCAATGACTGCATGCCTATTTTACTATACTCAAGCTTTTTGCGGACAGAGATTTTCGGAACTTCCATAGCATGATCAGATTAATGGGATAGGGTTGGGGCCAAAAGGGATGGGGTCTTAACAGTTCCCCCTCTAAGAATGAGCCCCAACACTGGAGAAACTGGACAGGGTTTGGTAGGGTGGCATACAAGGAAGGCTTGAATAAGTCATGTGGCATTGCACACAGTGATAGGGGGTTCCCACAAGCGATTTTCTGGACCATAGCCTTTCCAATCTACCAAGTAGTAGAATTGCCCTTGAACGTCTGTAGTCTAGAATGGCAGCCACCTCATATTCAGCATGTCCATCAATTTGGATAGCAGGAGGTGGGTAAGTCAAGTGGGTCCCAGAAGCCACTGGTTCTATTAAGGATGCATGAAAAACAGGATGTATTTTCATATGAGCAGGTAAGGACAATTGAATGGCCACAGGGTTGATAGTGTCACTGACTTCATATGCGTCAATGAATTTGGGCAGGAATGCCCTATGACCGTGAAAAATGTAAGTTTTTTGTAGACAACCAGACCTTATCACCAGGGGCATAAATGGTTCTGATTTGCATTTTTTATTCACAGATGCCTGAAAGGTCTCTTTGGCCCGAGCTAAGTTGTAGCATGCTGTACATATACGTTTTTTGTACAAAGACGTGGTGGTCTAATACCGCTGGGACTGCGGAGTGTATGCATTTATTTCATGGTGTAACTCGTGGATGGTGTTCTTGTAAACAATAGAAAGGTGACATACCTGGGAACTATGGGGCATATTTACAAGCCCATTGCACCACCATGGGTCATCCTAGCGTCATTTTTTTTCCCACTAAGGCGGCGCTAAGGTGGCCTTTTCCTTGCGCCAGATTTACAAATTGGAGCAATGATTTCATTGCACCACTTTACGACCCCTTGTGCCACATTATGCCTGCGTCAGGCATAATATATGCAAGAGTGGCATTCCCACACAGATAGGCCTGAAAAAATGGCACAGTGAAATTTACAACATTTCAGTGCACCATTTTTTCTGTTGTTTTTTAACCCCTGCCCAAGGCAGGCATTAAAATGACACACCCATAGTAACCTATGGGCCTCCCTGTGCTTTGCTGCAATATCGTCAAATATTTATACGCTATTGTATCAAAATGCCACCATAACGTCAAAAATGTTGATGCTATTGTGCTAACGACCGCCATGGTGATGTAATATGGAACAATTCATGCCTTTACAACGCAGTAAGTACAATGCTTGGTCATTACCGTGCATGCACTTACCACAAAATGTTTTTACCATGCATATGATTTTACCATGCATGTCTTTACCACATACATTTATTAGTAAAGGCATAGTTGGTAAAGGCATATGCATGGTAAAAGTAGGGGTAAGTATAACATACATTTGATATATATATATATATATATATATATATATATATATATATATATATATTTATTTATATGTAATATATATTTCTATATGTATGTGTGTGTTTATACATACATATATGTCTTTGGTTTTCTATATTTATATATAAACCTATATATGTATGTACTTACATTTATTTCCTCAAATATAAGGAAGTGCCAGAACACCTTTGTGATGCTGTAATTTCTTTTATTCAGGAAAGGATTTCCCCTTCAACGCGTTTCTGCTGTAGCCTTGTTCACGGATTGAGTGGAAATGCAAACCACATATTTAAATAATGTTAAACATAAACAAAGGACATACTTTGTGTAATTTACATCTAGTTCACAGATGATGGCGGCCTTTTATAGGCTGTGCAATCATTATACACTTTATAGTACATTCTTAGCTTTGACCAATGTATTTTTCACAATTTGGTTATATGCTTCATGAATCATATAAATACTATTCATGTATCAACTTTCATACTACAGTAGTTAATTCATATTTAATTCAATTTTAAACCAATCAAGCCCAAATGGGCACAGATATAATTATAATCAATCTATAGCATAGTATTATTTTTAACCATTATTCTAAACCACTCACAATATATCCTATAATTCTTACTCATATTGTTCACTGAAGACACATATTAAACGTATATATGCTATTTCTCTGAGTTTCATACCGTTAAATGATTCATATTGGCACAGTAATTAGTTTAAATTATTAATTCAAATTGTATCCAAATCATGTTATAATCATAGTCAAGCCCAAGTGGACATTCAATAGATTCAATTTTCTTATATTTGATTTAAATTATAATCCAAATCATCATACTGTCTCCAATAAACTCAAGTGAAAATACTACAGAGAAAATTAAAGTCTTTAAGGCTCTAGGCAATAACTCTAGTCTATCAAAGTTAACAAATCTCTTCTTCAAATTTATCCCAGATGCACACTCATTTCTTTATTGGAATTTAGTCCTAAGGGATCATTCATGCTCGTAACAATTCACTATAAGGAATACTGAATTAATCTGGATGGATGGGCACTGCGGGCATTAAGCATGCTGTTTCCAGCGGTTTTCTTTCTACATAACCTTGTGGTCAAAATATCTTTAACCACCACGACTTCCACACCCAAAAATTCAATATGAGATGCACTGTGATGTTCAATCTATCTACAAAATTCAAAACTGATTTCTCCTCCCCTCGCCAAATCACAAAGATGTAATCAATGTATCAACACCATAGAACCACCTTATCCTCAAAATCTGAAACTTGCTCCTCCTACCAGTTCATAAATAAATTGGCATAGCTGAGGGTGAAGCAGTGCCCATTGCAGTACCTTGTAGTTGTCTGAATATCTCATTATCAAAGACAAAAAAGTTGTTTTTCATAAAATAGTTGATCATGTCACTTATCATTTCCGTATGAAATAATAGAGAGACAAATCTAGCTTACATGTGATGTCTGATTGCTTTTAGACCCAAATCATGATGAATGCAAGTATACGCTTGCAACATCTAAAGTAAGTAACAGATAATCATGTTCCCATTGGATATATCTTCAATAATCTTCAAAAAATGTGTAGTATCTTTTACATAAGATGGTAATGCTTCTACAGACGGCTGGAGATAATAATCAATATATTTGGAGGTTTTTTCCAACAAGAAGCCTATGGCCGATACAATTGGCCTCCCAGGGGGATTCAATTCATCTTTATGTAGTTTGGGCAAAAGGTAGAGCACAGGGATTTTTGGATGATCACATTTCAAGAATGAATATTCTTCCCACTCAATTAAACCCCTGTCTTTCCACTCCAATAACATTGTATAATATTTTGTGTTTGCTGCCTTGATTTCCTCCCTACTGTACTTCATATATCAGTTAGCATCACTCAACTGTCTTACTCCTTCAGCTAAATATTGGTTTACATCAAGAACAACTACATTTCCTCCTTTATCTGACTGTCTGATCACAATGCTCTTATCTTCTTTTAAACCTTTCAGTGCTTTAATTTGTGATCTAGACAAGTTATTCTTTTTTAAATTAAATTAAATTACTAGTTCTGTATCTTATCCTTTTCAATTGTTTTGCCACATCTCTGTCAAACACCTCAATAGCATCACAATGTATTGCAGGTAAGAAGGTAAATTTTGGGTAAATGGATTAGGACATGATTTATCAACCTCCATACCCAAAATTTCCAAACTATTAAAAGGATCTTCATGTGCCTCAAAACCATAATGTAATGTTGTCATTGTATGTAAGGTTTCTATGTCCGAAATATGCAGCTCACTTAACTCAGAAATATTACCAGTCTGCTTCGGCTTACTCACTCTTTTGTGGTACCATTTTTTAAATTTGAGTTTCCTAACAATAATCCTTGGGTATAATAAAAATTATTAGTAGAGCAGAAAGAGAGGCCTAAAGATAAGAGTTGCTGTTCTTCATCGGACAAATCTCTATTAGATAGATTTATCACATTCTTTGCACTGATTTTCGTGCCCTTGCTGTCACTCCCATGGCCTTGAATCTTCTCTTACATCTCCTCCTCTTTGCTTTCTGATTCCGATTCCTCTTCCTCTTGGTCCTTTTCCTCTGCCCCTTTGGAAATATGATTCCTTGTGTTGTTCTGTCCTTCCCTGATTTAAAAGTTGGAATTGTTTTAAAACATTAGATCTATTTG